>NC_053390.1:831656779-832006371 GCF_905171765.1 Bufo bufo
TCCAGTTCCCCCTCTAGTGGATCTAGTTGTTCCTGTTGTTCCTGTTGTTCCTGACCAAGGTCTCACTGATGGAGACCCTCCTGTTGCTCCTCTCCCTTCTACCTCGTTGCTAAGGGAAGAGGAGACCCCTATATTGAGAAGGTCTACCAGGATGACCAGGGGACGCCCGCCAGTCTGTTTAGGAGACTTCGATTATTCTGGTGGTGTCTCCTCCCAAACAGTTGCCACTGGCAATACCTTACTTGACATTTGTGCGCAAGAATGGACTCCTCCACGTGAGCCCTTGCCGGTGATACACCCACAGGAAACTCCTGGGTAGTTCCGTTATTATACTGTCACCAAAGACAATGGACTAACCTGGTTCACCCTAAGCCCGCTGTGCCAGGTCAGCGGCCGTGCCTAAGAAGCAAGAAGACGCCCCTTTCCCTTGCGTCATTTATTCATGAAGTTGGCAATGTTATGTTGTCTGTGTGAAACAATTATTTATTATAATGTAATGCTTATGTTATGTACCATGTTATGCCGGTTCAGGAAGGTGTGTGTGAGTACGAAGCCTTACTCATGTTAAAGTCTGGGGGTGTGCAGCATACGGGTAGGTACCCGACACTGCTAGATTATAAGGTGTATTTCCCTTTAAGCCAGTTAGGCCTGTTGCAGGCAACCTTTACTCCTGCCAGCAGAGGGAGCCCCCAGTTCAGTATAAATAGGCTAGGGCCTAGCCTAGGAGGCCAGTCAGAAGGTTCCAGAGTCTGTGTAGAGAGGGACAGAGGCAAGACCAGGAAAGCAAGAGGTACTCAAGACAACAGAGGAGGTACTTTATAATCATAAAACCAAGGATATACGCCAGAGCTAGGGTATCGGGCCTTGGAGAAGAGTTTCTATGTTCCAGGATCAGTCAGGAATAGAGTGCAAGCCGCCTGTACTGCAAGTCCTGTGTTTCACACTCTGAAGTCACCTTGCTATATATATATTGCCGGCATCAACTGTACTGCAACCAACTGTCTGCAAAGGAACTGCGCTTTCAACTATGTCCATGCATGATGACTACTAAAGTTTGAGTTCTGTTTTAACCTCACGTGGTTCCTCCATTATTCCTGCTATCCGCAAACGGCGTGCCACCGTTTAATTGGCACTGGCGTCACGAACATTATTTATCATCACCTGCCCTTGCAGAGAGTCAGCCGTCTCAGGTTAGTGTCTATTGCACTACAACACCCAGGAACATTTCTACACCTAACTTGAGTACGCTGCATGCTTCCCTGCCCCTGGCCACAAAGCACTGAAGGAAGGGGGGCCAAAGCTGATCCCCCTGCACCAGGCCCCATGAACCGTTAGCTATGCCCCTGGTCACCCGGTATTTTCTCTCTCTCTCTTTATATTTTTTAAATCTCTGTAGGGACCCCCATCATCAATCATCTTTTAGCATCTCGTTGCTGCCTGCTGCTATAACTGGTGGGACCTAGGCACCCCGGTCCGACACTGGATAAGCACCGGTCTATCCTAAGATCAAAAAGAAATAATATAAGGGCAGACTAGATGGACCATGCGGTCGTCAATCCTCTATGGTTCTATGCAAGTGTAGGTTTGGGGGGATAGGCAAAATCTGTGACAGGACATCTTGGGTTGCAAAAATAGCAATCTAAGCGTACAATGCACGTTTTACAATCCAGAGGGTAGTGTGTTTTTTATCTTGGTAAAAACACCTTAAATAGTATTCCAAAATCTTTGACAGGTCATCTCCTCACAGTTCAAGTGTTGATGTGTGGGGGGGGGGGGGATAATGTCAAAGCCTTTTTCTGAATATGTGTATTGCAAGGCACATAAGACATTAGACCCAAATCTGTTACTGGCCCCAATACTGCATTATTCCCAAAGTAAATGGTCAATAGCAGTGTCTTCAGGATATCTGTAGAAATCGAAGGACAATTTATTTGTGCCTCTCTGTCTTTAAAGGGGTTGTCCGGGATCAAACTTATTTTTTGAAAACATCTTACTCACCAAACTACTCGCCAAGTCTATGTTCCCAAGGTGGTTTGAGGCGTCTTTTACACTGGAGCACGGCTCCTACAGCCCTGAACAGCTTGTTTACATATCTGTTTATCTGTTCCTTCACTTCCTGCCGCACTGCATTGTGGGTCCCAGTGCTTCTCCTGTCTAACATCGTGTCCCTGCACCCGCCCCCCTCATACATATTCATACATCCTGCACAGCCTCCACTCCTCCTTCGATCCGCCCCCTCATACATATTCATACATCCTGCACAGCCTCCACTCCTCCTTCGATCCGCCCCCTCATACATATTCATACATCCTGCACAGCCTCCACTCCTCCTTCGATCCGCCCCCTCATACATATTCATACATCCTGCACAGCCTCCACTCCTCCTTCGATCCGCCCCCTCATACATATTCATACATCCTGCTCAGCCTCCACTCCTCCTTCCATCCGCCCCCCTCATACATATTCATGCATCCTGCTCAGCCTCCAGTCCTCCTTCGATCCGCCCCCTCATACATATTCATCCTCTTGCCTCATATTCCTCCCCCATATGTATGCCCATAAACTCCTCCTTGCTCTATCTCTGGCATCTGTCATGTGCTCAGTGTTTGCAGAGCTTAGAGACAATCGGACAGTATCACACTGTAAGGGGCACGCTCCCACATGCATCCATAAACATACCGGACACCGTCACACTGTAAGGGACACGCTCCCACATGCATCCATAAACATACCGGACACAGTCAGACAATAAGGGGCACGCTCCCACATGCATCCATAAACATACCGGACACAGTCACACTGTAAGGGACACGCTCCCACATGCATCCATAAACATACCGGACACAGTCAGACAATAAGGGGCACGCTCCCACATGCATCCATAAACATACCGGACACCATCACACTGTAAGGGGCACGCTCCCACATGCATCCATAAACATACCGGACACAGTCACACTGTAAGGGACACGCTCCCACATGCATCCATAAACATACCGGACACAGTCAGACTGTAAGGGGCACGCTCCCACATGCATCCATAAACATACCGGACACAGTCACACTGTAAGGGACACGCTCCCACATGCATCCATAAACATACCGGACACAGTCACACTATAAGGGGCATGCTCCCACATGCATCCATAAACATACCGGACACAGTCACACTGTAAGGGGCACGCTCCCACATGCATCCATAAACATACCGGACACAGTCAGACTGTAAGGGGCACACTCCCACATGCATCCATAAACATACCGGACACAGTCACACTGTAAGGGGCACGCTCCCACATGCATCCATAAACATACCGGACACCGTCACACTGTAAGGGGCACGCTCCCACATGCATCCATAAACATACCGGACACAGTCAGACTGTAAGGGGCACGCTCCCACATGCATCCATAAACATACCGGACACCGTCACACTGTAAGGGGCACGCTCCCACATGCATCCATAAACATACCAGACACAATCACACTGTAAGGGGCACGCTTCCACATGCATCCATAAACATACCAGACACAGTCACACTGTAAGGGGCACGCTCCCACATGCATCCATAAACATACCAGACACAGTCACACTGTAAGGGGCACGCTCCCACATGCATCCATAAACATACCGGACACCATCACACTGTAAGGGGCACGCTCCCACATGTATCCATAAACATACCGGACACCGTCACACTGTAAGGGGCACGCTCCCACATGCATCCATAAACATACCGGACACCGTCACACTGTAAGGGGCACGCTCCCACATGCATCCATAAACATACCGGACACAGTCACACTGTAAGGGGCACGCTCCCACATGCATCCATAAACATACCGGACACAGTCACACTGTAAGGGGCACGCTCCCACATGCATCCATAAACATACCGGACACCGTCACACTGTAAGGGGCACGCTCCCACATGCATCCATAAACATACCGGACACAGTCACACTGTAAGGGGCACGCTCCCACATGCATCCATAAACATACCGGACACAGTCACACTGTAAGGGGCACGCTTCCACATGCATCCATAAACATACCGGACACCGTCACACTGTAAGGGGCACGCCCCCACTTGCATCCATAAACATACCGGACACAGTCACACTGTAAGGGGTGTTAAAGATGTGTGAATTTTATTCTATATTTTGTATATCTAGGACTGTAATGAGTTAAACTTTTTCTTCTCCAAGTGCCTCCCACCCCTCTCTTTGTTTCAAGACTGTAGAAGAGAGGGGGGGGCAAAAGTGCTGCGGGCAGTGTCTGATTTCTCATCTTTTTGCAGGTGTCCCATAGAGTGTGGTGGAGATGCCTAAGCCAATCATATGGCTTGATGATATATATTATTCACTGCCTATAGAGAAGCACCTCTTTGAAGTGTCACATATGACGTATGCAGTATTATTGTTAGAATAGAAGCCATTACAAAATGGCGATGGTAACGAGATGTTTACATTAGTTCACATTCCAAAGTGGTATTCACTGCGCAGATGCAGGTGTATTATCTCCTCTCTCTTATCTCTTCTTCCTTTTTGACCAATGAAACAATGTTTAAGCCTCAGTGATGACTGCCCTCTTCTGAAGATGTATAATACGGCTTACCTGATTTAAATAAAGTTAGAGATTGCTTTGACCAACTTCTGTGTCAGTGTTCAGTCTCTCAGCCACGCGTGGATATTAACCCCTGGGGGGGTACATTGATCTGGAACACCAGAGTGTATCTAAAATGCCCTAATTTAGGGCTGCTTTAACAGGGGCACGCTCCCACATGCATCCATAAACATACCAGACACCGTCACACTGTAAGGGACACGCTCCCACATGCATCCATAAACATACCGGACACAGTCACACTATAAGGGGCACGCTCCCACATGCATCCATAAACATACCGGACACAGTCACACTGTAAGGGGCACGCTCCCACATGCATCCATAAACATACCGGACACAGTCACACTGTAAGGGGCACGCTCCCACATGCATCCATAAACATACCGGACACCGTCACACTGTAAGGGGCACGCTCCCACATGCATCCATAAACATACCGGACACAGTCACACTGTAAGGGGCACGCTCCCACATGCATCCATAAACATACCGGACACAGTCACACTGTAAGGGGCACGCTCCCACATGTATCCATAAACATACCGGACACCGTCACACTGTAAGGGGCACGCTCCCACATGCATCCATAAACATACCGGACACCGTCACACTGTAAGGGGCACGCTCCCACATGCATCCATAAACATACCGGACACAGTCACACTGTAAGGGGCACGCTCCCACATGCATCCATAAACATACCGGACACAGTCACACTGTAAGGGGCACGCTCCCACATGCATCCATAAACATACCGGACACCGTCACACTGTAAGGGGCACGCTCCCACATGCATCCATAAACATACCGGACACAGTCACACTGTAAGGGGCACGCTCCCACATGCATCCATAAACATACCGGACACAGTCACACTGTAAGGGGCACGCTTCCACATGCATCCATAAACATACCGGACACCGTCACACTGTAAGGGGCACGCCCCCACTTGCATCCATAAACATACCGGACACAGTCACACTGTAAGGGGTGTTAAAGATGTGTGAATTTTATTCTATATTTTGTATATCTAGGACTGTAATGAGTTAAACTTTTTCTTCTCCAAGTGCCTCCCACCCCTCTCTTTGTTTCAAGACTGTAGAAGAGAGGGGGGGGCAAAAGTGCTGCGGGCAGTGTCTGATTTCTCATCTTTTTGCAGGTGTCCCATAGAGTGTGGTGGAGATGCCTAAGCCAATCATATGGCTTGATGATATATATTATTCACTGCCTATAGAGAAGCACCTCTTTGAAGTGTCACATATGACGTATGCAGTATTATTGTTAGAATAGAAGCCATTACAAAATGGCGATGGTAACGAGATGTTTACATTAGTTCACATTCCAAAGTGGTATTCACTGCGCAGATGCAGGTGTATTATCTCCTCTCTCTTATCTCTTCTTCCTTTTTGACCAATGAAACAATGTTTAAGCCTCAGTGATGACTGCCCTCTTCTGAAGATGTATAATACGGCTTACCTGATTTAAATAAAGTTAGAGATTGCTTTGACCAACTTCTGTGTCAGTGTTCAGTCTCTCAGCCACGCGTGGATATTAACCCCTGGGGGGGTACATTGATCTGGAACACCAGAGTGTATCTAAAATGCCCTAATTTAGGGCTGCTTTAACAGGGGCACGCTCCCACATGCATCCATAAACATACCAGACACCGTCACACTGTAAGGGACACGCTCCCACATGCATCCATAAACATACCGGACACAGTCACACTATAAGGGGCACGCTCCCACATGCATCCATAAACATACCGGACACAGTCACACTGTAAGGGGCACGCTCCCACATGCATCCATAAACATACCGGACACAGTCACACTGTAAGGGGCACGCTCCCACATGCATCCATAAACATACCGGACACCGTCACACTGTAAGGGGCACGCTCCCACATGCATCCATAAACATACCGGACACAGTCACACTGTAAGGGGCACGCTCCCACATGCATCCATAAACATACCGGACACAGTCACACTGTAAGGGGCACGCTCCCACATGCATCCATAAACATACCGGACACCGTCACACTGTAAGGGGCACGCTCCCACATGCATCCATAAACATACCGGACACAGTCACACTGTAAGGGGCACGCTCCCACATGCATCCATAAACATACCGGATACAGTCACACTGTAAGGGGCACGCTCCCACATGCATCCATAAACATACCGGACACAGTCACACTGTAAGGGGCACGCTCCCATCTATATATATATATATGGTGCACCGAATGGTTGAATAAAGGAATCACTTATTTTCATCTTGTCGGAGTGCCGTCCATTTTCTGGATACATTGTTTGGGGTAAGAAGTCGATTCCCCTGGAACGTGCACCCAATCTTTTCTGAATATAGCCAGTGCCGCCATTTTTCTTGAATATATATATATATTTCAAGGTAAACCTTATATACTGACCTGACAATGAGTTAAAACCGATGTATAACCACAGGACAGTGAAATGCACGCACTGCAACTCCAAAAGGAGAATGTGCAAAAAAGATTCATTCCAAAACACAAGTACGGGGCTAAAAAAATTATTTTAAACTAGAGAAAAGCAGCCTCATTACATAAATCGGATTATCCGTTTATTTCAAATCAACAAAAAAGAAAGCAGACTGATTACACTATTAGGGAGCATTCACACGACCGTGTTGGTTTTGCGGTTCGTAAATCACGGATCCGTGTGTTCCGTATGTCTTCAGTTATCTTTCCTTTTCCGTTCCGCAAGTCCGTATAATACGGACGTGGTGCTTCCGTGTGTCATCCGTTTTTCACGGTCCGCAAAAAACAGAAATGGGACTGAAATGGGGTTTCCTAGAATGTTTTCAGTCCAGGGGTCCGTTAAAAACGGATGACACACGGATGCATTTCCGTGTGCTATCCGTTTTTCACGGACCCAATGACTTTCTATGGGGCCACGGACCGTGATTTGCGGCCAAGTATAGGACATGTTCTAAAAAAAAAGGAACGGACACACGGAACGGACAGCACACGGATGAGAATAAAAGGCATACCGCAATTTTCACGGACCCATAGAAATGAATGGGTCCGTGCATTGTCCGTCAAAATTGTGGAACGGACGCGGAACGGACACGGAAGAAAAACACGGTCGTGTGAATGCTCCCTTAGGCTACATTCACACGTCAGTATTTTTCTATAATCCGATTTTCTGTCCGTTTTTTGCGGATCCGTTGTTCCTGAAAATGTTTCCGTATGTCATCCGTATGTCATCCGTTTTTTGCGGATCCGCAAAAAACGGAAGCATGTATAAATTTCAATAGCAAATAAAGTTGTTTGGATTTCATGAAAAAAATTAAAATAAAAATTAAAAAAAAAATTTAAATGTAATTTCCAGGAACGGATTCCGTATAAAACGGATGACATACAGAATGACATCCGTATGTCTTCCGTTTTTTGCGGATCCATTGACTTTGTATTGTACCAGGATCCGATTTTTCAGGAAAAGAATAGGACATGTTTTATATTTAAACGGACATGCGGAACAGAACAACGGAAACGGAAGCACACATTGTGCTGTCCGTTTTTTTCCAGGACCCATTGAAAATGAATGGGTCCAGATCTGGTCCAGATCTGTTCCAGAAAAAACGGAACAGATCAGGAAAGAAAAAACGGACGTGTGAATGGACCCTTATTACCTTTTCTTTCAACTGAGACATTGTTTTATTATCTTTTTTTTTTTTTTTTACACAATCTACATGTCATTGTCTAAATGCAATATATACAATCAGCGCGGCCATGTCATCCTGTGGTGAAAGGAATTCCTCCTTTCTAAAGCCTTCTGCCCCATTAGCTAGTAATTCTGATGGGAGGAGTTTTCTATGCTCACAAGCATAGTAATCCTCCTCCATTCATTGTAATGCTGAAGGCCCGGTGACGTCACAGACTGGGGGCGGGGCTTAACGCGATGCCGGCCGGACAAGTTACCGCCCCTCCAACCTCTCTGCATAATTATCTGGACTGCCAGTGACGTCACCGGGCTCCCTGAGCAGAGGAAGAGGAGTACAGTGTTCATTTTAGGACATGGTCAGATATCATAGTCAAGTATCAAAATAATGCCAATGTGACACCTGACCCTGACACCTGACCCGTGACCCTGACACCTGACCCGTGACCCTGACACCTGACACCTGACCCTGACACCTGACACCTGACCCTGATACCTGACTCTGACACCTGACCCGTGACCCTGACACCTGATCCTGAATCCCAAGCTTATACAAGGCCAGCTGGTAGCTCAGTGGTAACGCTCTTGCCCCATGTACAGGCTTTCTGAGTTCAAATCCCCTTTCAGCCTTAATAAAATGTACACATTTTATTTTGCCCTAGATAAGAGGCAAATTTAAATGATGTCTGACGCTGATATCTCACTTCCTTCACTTGTCAGTGTCACAAGGGATCTTAGGTTTACTGTGTGTTTTGCTATACTACATCTCATACATCAAAAAAATCACCACCTTTAGTGTCTAAAGCTATAGATCAGTGGTAAGACACTTGCTTTGCATGCAGTGTTCATGGGTTCCAAACCTCTTCCAGCCTTTTAATAAAATGCATATTTTATATTTTATTGAGCTCTAGATCAGAGACAAATTCAAGTGGTGTGTGATGTAAGTAGTCCTCTTTTATTTTATTAAGAGTACATGGGCAGCACTATAGTAAAGGAGGCCCTGTATACAGAGCTGTGTCCTGGATTTTACATATCTACTGTATACACTGCGTGCAGAATTATTAGGCAAATGAGTATTTTGACCACATCATCCTCTTTATGCATGTTGTCTTACTCCAAGCTGTATAGGCTCGAAAGCCTACTACCAATTAAGCATATTAGGTGATGTGCATCTCTGTAATGAGAAGGGGTGTGGTCTAATGACATCAACACCCTATATTAGATGTGCATAATTATTAGGCAACTTCCTTTCCTTTGGCAAAATGGGTCAAAAGAAGGACTTGACAGGCTCAGAAAAGTCAAAAATAGTGAGATATCTTGCAGAGGGATGCAGCACTCTTAAAATTGCAAAGCTTCTGAAGCGTGATCATCGAACAATCAAGCGTTTCATTCAAAATAGTCAACAGGGTCGCAAGAAGCGTGTGGAAAAACCAAGGCGCAAAATAACTGCCCATGAACTGAGAAAAGTCAAGCGTGCAGCTGCCAAGATGCCACTTGCCACCAGTTTGGCCATATTTCAGAGCTGCAACATCACTGGAGTGCCCAAAAGCACAAGGTGTGCAATACTCAGAGACATGGCCAAGGTAAGAAAGGCTGAAAGACAACCACCACTGAACAAGACACACAAGCTGAAACGTCAAGACTGGGCCAAGAAATATCTCAAGACTGATTTTTCTAAGGTTTTATGGACTGATGAAATGAGAGTGAGTCTTGATGGGCCAGATGGATGGGCCCGTGGCTGGATTGGTAAAGGGCAGAGAGCTCCAGTCCGACTCAGACGCCAGCAAGGTGGAGGTGGAGTACTGGTTTGGGCTGGTATCATCAAAGATGAGCGTGTGGGGCCTTTTCGGGTTGAGGATGGAGTCAAGCTCAACTCCCAGTCCTACTGCCAGTTTCTGGAAGACACCTTCTTCAAGCAGTGGTACAGGAAGAAGTCTGCATCCTTCAAGAAAAACATGATTTTCATGCAGGACAATGCTCCATCACACGCGTCCAAGTACTCCACAGCGTGGCTGGCAAGAAAGGGTATAAAAGAAGAAAATCTAATAACATGGCCTCCTTGTTCACCTGATCTGAACCCCATTGAGAACCTGTGGTCCATCATCAAATGTGAGATTTACAAGGAGGGAAAACAGTACACCTCTCTGAACAGTGTCTGGGAGGCTGTGGTTGCTGCTGCACGCAATGTTGATGGTGAACAGATCAAAACACTGACAGAATCCATGGATGGCAGGCTTTTGAGTGTCCTTGCAAAGAAAGGTGGCTATATTGGTCACTGATTTGTTTTTGTTTTGTTTTTGAATGTCAGAAATGTATATTTGTGAATGTTGAGATGTTATATTGGTTTCACTGGTAAAAATAAATAATTGAAATGGGTATATATTTGTTTTTTGTTAAGTTGCCTAATAATTATGCACAGTAATAGTCACCTGCACACACAGATATCCCCCTAAAATAGCTAAAACTAAAAACAAACTAAAAACTACTTCCAAAAATATTCAGCTTTGATATTAATGAGTTTTTTGGGTTCATTGAGAACATGGTTGTTGTTCAATAATAAAATTAATCCTCAAAAATACAACTTGCCTAATAATTCTGCACTCCCTGTATATGTGCATTATACTACACACAGTGTCTATAGCTTCACCACACTGAGATCTGCTGATCTACATATTACTGCTTTATCCACAGACACGATGTATGATCATACAGATGGCAGTACTATGTGAGAGCGTCTAAGTATAGAAAACCATGTGCTAATGTTATAGCTTGGAGGTTACATTAATGGCTTTGCAGGTTGAAGTCCCCAGGAAGACATATGTTTTTTTCTTTAATAGCATATACTATAATAAATAATATGTCATTAACCCATAGGATACCAGCGCTGTACATGTATGTCGCTGGAAACACGGTCACAAATCCCAGCTCCGTACAGGTACAGCGCTCTGATCGGGCGGCCACAGGAGCTACTCCCGCCCGATCAGCTGCAGGGGTCCGGCAGGCACTAATAGTTGGACCCCTGCTGTATGCACCGGCATCGGTGAAAACACTGATGCCGGCTCATTAACCCTTGCACTGCCGCGGTCAGCGCTGACGGCTGCATGTGCGGTATCCCCGTGGTGCTGTGACATCAGCCTGGTGTCTAGCCCTTCAGTCAATGGGGGGAGGGGTGTGAGTGCAGAGCACAGGGGGTGTTATAGAGCAGTGCTCAGAATAGGGTTGCCACCAATACGGGAATGACCCGGACAGTCCGGGTTTGCAATCCTGTGCCCGGGTACAAGCCTTTCTCAGACCCGGGCACATGATCAGCTGTGAATGATGGCGGCGGCGGCGGCTGGGCACAGGGAGATGAGAGCTTCCATTGTGGAAGCGCGCATCTCCATAGTCACCTGTATCGCCGTCCTCAGGACAGTGTCACAGACAGCTGTGCTGCGGCGGGGGAGGGAGAGGCGTCTCCCTCCCCTGTTCCTCTGATAGGCTGCGGGCCTTGTGCCATGACGTCATCACGCCTCCTGAGCCGTACAGCACGGTACACAGGCTGGGAAGAGGCCTGCATCGCATCGTTGGAGGTAAGTAAAAGTTTTTTTGTTTTTTTTTTAGAGAAGAGAGGCACCTGAAACTGGCACATATGGGGGAAGGGGTGGAAAGATGCACCTTATACTGGCACATATTGGGGAGGAGGAGAAATGAGGCACTTGAAACTGGCACATATGGGGGAAGGGGGGGAGAGGCACCTTATACTGGCACATATTTGGGGGGGAGAAAAGAGGCACTTGAAACTGGCACATATAGGGGAAGGGGGGGGGAAGAGGCACCTTATACTGGCACATATTGGGGAGGAGGAGAAATGAGGCACTTGAAACTGGCACATATGGGGGAAGGGGGGGAGAGGCACCTTATACTGGCACATATTTGGGAGGAGGAGAAATGAGGCACTTGAATCTGGCACATATGGGGGAAGGGGGGGAATAGGCACCTTATACTGGCACATATTGGGGGGGAATGAGGCACTTGAAACTGCCACATATGGGGGGAAGGGCGGGAAAGAGGCACCTTATACTGGCACATATTGGGGGGAGAAAAGAGGCACTTCTTACTGACACATGGGGGGCATCTATGGGGGGCACTTCTTTCTGGCACATTATTTGGGGGCTTCTACTGAGGCCACAAAGAAGGGGTATTTTATATGGGGGGCTCTGCATTGTACTAGTATTATCAGGGGGTTTATCTGTTTCTGCAGTATAGTATTGGGGAGCACAGCGGCACAGTATTGGGGGTAGTAGGATGATTTGTCCAGAAGATGGGAGGATGATGGAAAAGAAGTAAACTAAGATTTTTTTTTTGTTGTTGTCAAACTGCAGAGACGAAAAATGGCGACAAAATGGTGTCTGGTCTGAAGGTCTGAAAGGAGAAGATGAGGAAAGAGAACATCTACATCAAAGAGACGTCACTGGATGTAAGAGGTATGGGGCGCTGTATTTCTGTAGTTACGGGATCAGGGGCGTAACGATCGTGGTGCGACAGCGACCAGGGATGGAGGCGGGACATGGGCGTTGCTGGAGGCGGGACGTGGGTGGGGCCTGGAAGGGGGCCCTCCCTTCTGTTCGGGTTTGGCTTGAAGAAAAGGTGGCAACCCTAAACGCCATGCGCAAAACCCGAGCATGGTACAAAGAAGTTGCGGTCTACTTGGTACAGGTTGCCTTGTGCTACTCTTTTGTGCTGTCCCGGAGCGCTGGCAACACAGGGAAATTCCTGCAGTTCTATGAGGCAGTCCTCAAGGCCCTGATCTTTTCTGACCGGGAAAGAGCAGGCCGGAGTACCTCAGGAACTGGAGGCACTCGGATCGTCCCTGGCCAACACTTTCCAGGTGTGGTCCCCCATACTGGAAAGAAGGGACGGTCCCAAAAAAAAGTGCAGCGTGTGTAACAGGAGGGGGTAACGGAAGGACACCACCACTCAGTGTGACATGTGCCGCGATCATCCGGGCCTCTGTATTGACGGTTGCTTCAGGGAGTGCCACACTTCCATGGAGTACTACATTTATAATCCCCTTCCCCCATTTTAATTTATTTCTCCACAGTCTTCACAGGAATAGCTGCAAAGTGGAGGAGAAGATTCCAAATCTCCTTTTTTTACACTAACATGTTCTTGTAGCCCCTTTTATTTCATTTTTACAAGGGGTAATAGGAGAAAAAGCGCCCCAAAATTCGTAGCCCAATTTCTTCAGAGTAAGGACATACCCCATATGTGGACGTAAAGTGCTCTGCGGGTGAACTACATGGCTCAGAAGAGAAGGAGCGCCATTGGGATTTTGGTTGTCCAAAATCCCAATAGCGCTCTTTCTCTTCTGAGCCGTGTAGTTCACCCGCAGATCACTCTACATCCACATATGACGTATTTTCTGACTCGGGAGAAATTGGGCTATAAACTGTTGGGCGAACAAGTTTGTTTGCTCCACCATCAGATTCACAAATTGTTCACTGAAAAAAAAAAGAAGTTATATTCAGTGAAGTCCACTGTGCGAATCTGGATTCCTGGTTGGCCAACAAAGTCAGGAATCAAGGGCTCAAAATCCTCTGGGGTACTCGAGCCAAGTTCACCGGTAGAGGGCTCAGGTGAAATTGCCTGGTGGGCCGGAAAACTAGTACGAGTCCCAGGGCTGCTCATACTAGTGTGGGCCACAGGGTTCCTGGCATGGGGGGCTCCTGGCTCCGCCTGGCGTCGTCTCCGTCGCCTTGGGGCTCATCATCATCACTAGATGATGAGGAGAACGAGGATGACTACAGGAAAGTGGGGTCATCCTCGTCCTCACTGGGGCTCTCGGAGTCGGAGAGCAGCTGGGTGTATTCCTCCTCGGCCGAGAACATCCGGCGGGCCATCTTAGAACGCTAAAGGGGAGTGCGTGTGTGTGTAAAACTTTATTTAGTGTGTGTGTGTGTGGGGGAAGCGGTGTGTTTTTATGTATACCCTACCCTAACCCACCCTAACCTAACAGAATCCCCGAAAAATTGCTCACAGCCCAAAAACTCGCTGATCAGCCCAAAAACTCGCGGTACCAAGCTGATCAGCGGTGGGGTGGGCGATGCGTTAACAGTGGCCAGGCGCTCTTTTACAGCTAAGAGTGCCGGCCACAGTCAGCGCACCTACAAAAAGAAAAAAAATGTGCTTGCGCCCCAAAATGTGTGTGGGGGGGGCAAGCTGCAGCACCCCTGGGGGGACGGGGGTCGCACAAGTTGCTGTGGACCCTAGACACCCTCAGATCCGGGTGCTGCACACACAAAATAACTTTTTTTTTTTCACTACCCCTGCCTAACCTAAAGCTCCCCCTAAAATGTTTATATGCCAGATGGCACTTTATGGGGCCTCAGGGGCCACGGATGGCGGCGGATCGTGTGGGATGCAGATGGACCGACACAGGGCTCCTCTCTCCTTACTCACACAGAAGTCTGTGGGCGGGAGAGCGGAGCTCCAGGACGTTATCTCCAGGTCAGTCCCTCCAACCAATCACAGACGATCCTCACCCTCATCCTCCGTCACCTCACAGGATCTGTGGAGGGTGATTGGTGGTGTATATTACACCACTGATCACCCTCCTATTCCGGGTCACCGGAGACCTGAATAACCTGGAAATGGTCTGAATTGACCTGCAGTTAGCAGCGATTGCCGGTATGCGGGGGGGGGGGGGTCACAGAACCCCCCCTCGGCATTGTCACAGGGTGCCTTCTGAATGAATTCAGCAGGCACACAGTTACTAACACTGCCCGCCGCACAGCAGTGATCGGAAATACACAGGTGTCCATAAGAGGCTCTGTCACCAGAATGAACCCTATTAGACCATACGTACTGCCTGGTAGGGATCATTATGCTGATTATGTATGATAAATAGCTGCAGCGATATGCAGAGATTCATAGGCGGGGCTGAATATTCAGAGCACTGCTCTATAACACCCCCTGTGCTCTGCACACACACCCCTCCCCCCATTGACTGACAGGGCTAGACACCAGGCTGATGTCACAGCACCACGGGGATACCTCACATGCAGCCGTCAGCGCTGACCGCGGCAGTGCAAGGGTTAATGAGCCGGCATCAGTGTTTTCACCGATGCCGGTGCATACAGCAGGGGTCCAACTATTAGTGCCTGCCGGACCCCTGCAGCTGATCGGGCGGGAGTAGCTCCTGTGGCCGCCCGATCAGAGCGCAGTACCTGTACGGCGCTGGGATTTGTGACCGTGTTTCCAGCGACATACATGTACAGCGCTGGTTTCGCTTTATAAGACGCACTTTTTTCCCCCAAAAGTGGGGGGGAAATGGCCGTGCGTCTTATAAAGCGAATACTTCGCTGGCCGCTATGCTGCACAGCGCGGCCAGCGAAGTATCAGTGACAGTGTGGAGGGAGGAGGCGGGGCCCGGTGCAGTGACTCTACTCTAATACACCGGGCCCCGCAACTGTTAAACATTCAATCTGATAGTATATGCTCTGTACGAGCGGCTCTTACTATAGTACCGTAAGTATAGCGCAGACCGGCATCTCCATCGGTCATGCGCCGTTTGCCGCACCTCCTTCCTCATGCGCCGTCTGCTCCAGCTCCCTCTGTCATGCGCCGCCTGCCCCAGCTCCCTCTGTCATGCGCCGCCTGCCTGTTCATTCATAAAGTGAGATAAGCATGCAGGCGGCGCATGACAGAGGGAGCTGGGGCAGGCGGCGCATGACAGAGGGAGCTGGAGCAGACGGCGAATGACAGAGGGAGCTGCGGCAGGTGGCGCATGACCGATGGAGATGCCGGTCTGCGCTATACTTACGGTACTATAGTAAGAGCCGCCCGTACAGAGCATATACTATCAGATTGAATGTTTAACAGTTGCGGGGCCCGGTGTATTAGAGTAGAGTCACTACACCGGGCCCGCCTCCTCCCTCCACACTGATGCATCTGATGGGGGATCTGTAGATGACACTTATGGGGATCTGTGGATGACATAAGTGTCATCCACAGAGCCCCATAAGTGTCATGCACAGATCCCCCCTCAGTGTAATGCACAGATCCCCCCTCTGTCATTCACAGATCCCCCCATCAGTGTCATCCACAGATCCCCCCATCAGTGTCATCCACAGATCCCCCATCAGTGTCATCCACAGATCCCCCATCAGTGTCATCCACAGATCCCCCCATAACAGTGCATCATCCACAGATCCCCATAACAGTGCGTCATCCACAGATTCCCCCATAACAGTGCGTCATCCACAGATCCCCATAACAGTGCGTCATCCACAGATCCCCCATCAGTGTCATCCACAGATCCCCCCATAACAGTGCATCATCCACAGATCCCCATAACAGTGCGTCATCCACAGATTCCCCCATAACAGTGCGTCATCCACAGATCCCCATAACAGTGCGTCATCCACAGATCCCCATAACAGTGCGTCATCCACAGATCCCCCCATAACAGTGCGTCATCCACAGATCCCCATAACAGTGCGTCATCCACAGATCCCCCATAACAGTGCGTCATCCGCAGATCCCCATAACAGTGCGTCATCCACAGATCCCCATAACAGTGCGTCATCCACAGATCCCCCATAACAGTGCGTCATCCACAGATCCCCATAACAGTGCGTCATCCACAGATCCCCATAACAGTGCGTCATCCACAGATCCCCCATAACAGTGCGTCATCCACAGACCCCTCATAACAGTGCATCACCCACAGACCCCTCATAACAGTGCGTCATCCACAGATCCCCCCATAACAGTGCGTCATCCACAGACCCCTCATAACAGTGTCATCCACAGACCACCATTAGTTCAAAAGCTACCAAAAGCACACCTTTTGGTTCAAAATATTTTTTTCTTATTTTCCTCCTCAAAAACCTAGGTGCGTCTTATCATCAGGTGCGTCTTATAAAGCGAAAAATACGGTATGTCTTAATGGGGACTTCAACATGCAAAGCCATTAATGTAACCTCCAAGCTATAACATTACTATACTTAGAAGCTATCACATAATACTGCGATCTGTACGATCATACATCATGTCTGTGGATAAAGCAGTAATATGTAGATCAGCAGATCTCAGTGTGGTGAAGCTATAGCACACTGTGTGTATAATACACATATATACAGTAGATATGTAAAATCCAGGACACAGCTCTGTATACAGGGCCCCCTTTACTATAGTGCTGCCCATGTACTCTTAATAAAATAAAAAAGGACTACTTACATCACAGACCACTTGAATTTGTCTCTGATCTAGAGCTCAATAAAATATGAAATATACATTTTATTAAAAGCCTGAAAGGGATTTTGAACCCATCAACACTGCATGCAAAGCAAGTGTCTTACCACTGAGCTATAGCTTTAGACTCCAAAGCTGGTGATTTTTTTGATCTATGAGATGTAGTATAGCAAAACACACAGTAAACCTAAGATCCCTTGTGACACTGACAAGTGAAGGACGTGAGATATCAGCGTCACACATCATTTAAATTTGCCTCTTATCTAGGGCATAATAAAATGTAAACATTTTTTAGAGGCTGAAAGAGGTTTTGAGCTCAGAAAACCAGAACATGGGGCAACAGCGTTACCACTGAGCTACCAGCTGGCCTTGGATGAGCTTGGGATTTTTGTTCATCTATGAGATGTAGCATATAAAACCATAGTAAACCTAAAATGTTTTGTGACACTGACAAGTGAAGGAAGTGAGACATCAGCGTCACACATCATTTAAATTTGCCTCTTACCTAGGGCATAATAAAATGTAAACCTTTTTTCTGAGGCTGAAAGGGGCTTTGAACTCAGAAAGCCTGGACATGGGGCAACAGCATTACCACTGAGCTACCAGCTGGCCTTGGATGAATTTGGGATTTTTGTTCAACTCATTCTCACTCTGACCCTGACCTATGAAGAGCATAAGTCAAACTCAGATATGAGAGTCAGATGTGAGAGTCAGGTGTGAGGGTCAGGTGTCAGAGTCAGGGGTCAGGTGTCAGGGTAATGTGTCAGAGTCAGGTGTCAGGTGTCAGAGTCAGGTGTCAGAGTCAGGTGTCAGGTGTCAGGGTCAAGTGTCAGGGGTCAGGGGTCAGGTGTCAGGTGTCAGGGGTCAGGTGTCAGGGTCAGAGTCAGGGGTCAGAGTCAGGTGTCAGGGTCAGGTGTCAGGGTCAGGTGTCAGGGTCAGGGGTCAGGGGTCAGGTGTCAGGGTCAGGTGTCAGGGTCAGGTGTCAGGGTCAGGTGTCAGGGGTCAGGGTCAGGTGTCAGAGTCAGGTGTCAGGGTCAGGTGTCAGGTGTCAGTGTCAGGGGTCAGAGTCAGGGGTCAGAGTCAGGTGTCAGGGTCAGGTGTCAGGGTCAGGTTTCAGGGTCAGGTGTCAGGGTCAGGGGTCAGGGTCAGGTGTCAGGGTCAGGTGTCATGGTCAGGTGTCAGAGTCAGGTGTCAGGTGTCAGTGTCAGGTGTCAGAGTCAGGTGTCAGAGTCAGGTGTCAGAGTCAGGTGTCAGAGTCAGATGTCAGAGTCAGGTGTCAGGGTCAGGTGTCAGGGTCAGGTGTCAGGGATCAGGTGTCAGAGTCAGGTGTCAGGGGTCAGGTGTCAGAGTCAGGTGTCAGGGTCAGGTATCAGGGTCAGGTGTCAGGGTCAGGTGTCAGGGGTCAGAGTCAGGTGTCAGGGTCAGGTGTCAGGAGTCAGGTGTCAGAGTCAGGGGTCAGGGTCAGGTATCAGGGTCAGGTGTCAGGGGTCAGGTGTCAGAGTCAGGTGTCAGGGTCAGGAGTCAGGTGTCAGAGTCAGGGGTCAGAGTCAGGTGTCAGGGGTCAGGTGTCGGTGTCAGGTGTCAGAGTCAGGTGTCAGGGTCAGGTGTCAGGGTCAGGTGTCACATTGGCATTATTTTGATACTTGACTATGATATCTGACCATGTCCTAAAATGAACACTGTATAGAAGCCTGTAATTTCACACGTGCTGATGTTGCAAGCCCTGAAAATAGTGTTTTTTGTCAAAAGAGTGTGTTTTTCAAACCCCAGAAAATGATGGGTGTATTTCTATCTTAAAGAGGACCTTCACCAGAGGAAAGCCTCTAAACTAACTATACAGAAGTGTAGAGCGGCGCCCAGGGATCCCGCTGCACTTACTGTTATCCCCGGGCGCCGCTCTGTTCGCCCGGTATAGCCTCCGGTATGTAAGTAGTTAGGCTCCACCCACTTGATCCTGCCAGCGTCTTCTTCTCCTATGCTGTAGCGCTGGCCAATGGCAGCGCTCAGCTCATAGCCAGGCTATGAGCTGAGCGCTGCGATTAGCCAGCGCTACAGCATAGGAGAAGAAGACCGCGGCAGGCTCAACTGGCTTTCCTCTGGTGAAAGGTCCTCTTTAAATTGCACACTGACTAATCCAGATGTTGTAGATTGCCAAAATAGTCTTTTTTTGGTAACAGAATATGAAAGCTGCAGATATTAAACTTGAATTTAACACTTGCAGATCTAGAAAATACTGTTAATAGTGTGTTTTTCAAACCCCAGAAAATGATGGGTGGATTTCTACCTTAAATTGCACACTCACTAATCCAGATGTTGTAGTTTGCCCAAAAAAAATGGTGATTTGCAATGTCCCAAAACCTCAGATGCAGTGCTGGTGCACTGAGCTTGCATAAAATGGCCGCCGCCGCCACCCACCTAACTAACAGAATTATAAAAGTTCGTTTTTTTTGGTCAATGAGCTCAGGGCAGGGTAAAACGATTGTGCCCTGCACCCACACAACTATTTGTCTGTAGATCGCTGAGTTAGATTCTCTCCTATTCTCTCCCTGAAATCACCAGCAGCAGCATCCTCTCCCTACACTTGTATCAGCAGAGTGACGGGCGGCGCTACGTGACCCAAGCTTATATAGAGGCTGGGTCACATGCTGCACTGGCCAATCACAGCCATGCCAATAGTAGGCATGGCTGTGATGGCCTCTTGGGGCAAGTAGTATGATGCTTGTTGATTGGCTGCTTTGCAGCCTTTCAAAAAGCGCCAAGAAAGCGGCGAACACCGAACCCAAACTTTTACGAAAATGTTCGGGTTCGGGTCCGGGGTCCAAAAATCCTAAAGTTCGGTACGAACCCAAACTTTACAGTTCGGGTTTAGAGATGAGCGAACTTCTGTTTTAAGTTCGGCGTCTAAAGTTCGGCTTCCGGTTAGCGGAGGATCCCGATATGGATTCCGAATTCCGTTGTGGTCCGTGGTAGTGGAATCAATAATGGCCGATTATTGATTCCACTACCACGGACCACAACGGAATTCGGAATCCATTTCGGGATCCTCCGCTAACCGGAAGCCGAACTTTAGACGCCGAACTTAAAACAGAAGTTCGCTCATCTCTATTCGGGTTCCCTCAACCCTAGTGGTGACTGGTGAGCGGACTTGATGGTTAAATTCTATTTATCCACAGTTTATCGCAGGTCTATTCAGCGGTTAATGTTAGTCTTCCATGTAAAATCAACAGTTTACATCACTAATGTCTGATCTCCCATACCTTCCCCCTATTACAATCTTAACCTCTCATATAGCATTGAATTATTGGTTTATGAGCTGAATTTACTGGTGTGTGTGTATATATATATACACTGCTCAAAAAAATAAAGGGAACACAAAAATAACACATCCTAGATCTGAATTAATTAAATATTCTTCTGAAATACTTTGTTCTTTACATAGTTGAATGTGCTGACAACAAAATCACACAAAAATAAAAACATGGAAATCAAATTTTTCAACCCATGGAGGTCTGGATTTGGAGTCACACTCAAAAATAAAGTGGAAAAACACACTACAGCCTTATCCAACTTTGATGTAATGTCCTTAAAACAAGTCAAAATGAGGCTCAGTATTGTGTGTGGCCTCCACGTGCCTGTATGACCTCTCTACAACGCCTGTGCATGCTCCTGATGAGGTGGCGGACGGTCTCCTGAGGGATCTCCTCCCAGACCTGGACTAAAGAATCTGCCAACTCCTGGACAGTCTGTGGTGCAACGTGACGTTGGTGGATAGAGCGAGACATGATGTCCCAGATGTGCTCAATTGGATTCAGGTCTGGGGAACGGGCGGGCCAGTCCATAGTATCAATGCCTTCATCTTGCAGGAACTGCTGACACACTCCAGTCACATGAGGTCTAGCATTGTCTTGCATTAGGAGGAACCCAGTGCCAACCACACCAGCATATGGTCTCACAAGGGGTCTGAGGATCTTATCTCGGTACCTAATGGCAGTCAGGCTACCTCTGGCGAGCACATGGAGGGCTGTGCGGCCCTCCAAAGAAATGCCACCCCACACCATTACTGACCCAATGCCAAACCGGTCATGCTGGAGGATGTTGCAGGCAGCAGAACGTTCTCCACGGCGTCTCCAGACTCTGTTACGTCTGTCACATGTGCTCAGTGTGAACCTGCTTTCATCTGTGAAGAGCACAGGGCGCCAGTGGCGAATTTGCCAATCTTGGTGTTCTCTGGCAAATGCCAAACGTCCTGCACGGTGTTGGGCTGTAAGCACAACCCCCACCTGTGGACGTCGGGCCCTCATATCACCCTCATGGAGTCTGTTTCTGACTGTTTGAGCAGACACATGCACATTTGTGGCCTGCTGGAGGTCATTTTGCAGGGCTCTGGCAGTGCTCCTCCTGTTCCTCCTTGCACAAAGGCGGAGGTAGCGATCCTGCTGCTGGGTTGTTGCCCTCCTACGGCCTCCTCCACGTCTCCTGATGTACTGGCCTGTCTCCTGGTAGCGCCTCCATGTCTGGACACTACGCTGACAGACACAGCAAACCTTCTTACCACAGCTCGCATTGATGTGCCATCCTGGATAAGCTGCACTACCTGAGCCACTTGTGTGGGTTGTAGACTCCGTCTCATGCTACCACTAGAGTGAAAGCACCGCCAGCATTCAAAAGTGACCAAAACATCAGCTAGGAGGCATAGGAACTGAGAAGTGGTCTGGGTCACCACCTGCAGAACCACTCCTTTATTGGGGGTGTCTTGCTAATTGCCTATAATTTCCACCTGTTGTCTATCCCATTTGCACAACAGCATGTGAAATTGATTGTCACTCAGTGTTGCTTCCTAAGTGGACAGGTTGATTTCACAGAAGTGTGATTGACTTGGAGTTACATTGTGTTGTTTAAGTGTTCCCTTTATTTTTTTGAGCAGTGTATATATATATATATATATATATACTCTGTAATCCCATGCAAATTACCAGGGGGATGTATGTAATGGACGGGTCCTTTCACCGGAATACTGAAAGATGTTTGCTGTATATATATATATATATATATTTATGTGTGTGTGAAATGTATGAAATCATCCGGTGACATCATACATGGGTCCCGCGCTGTGTGTATAACTCTATATATGTATACAATCACAGCGAGGGAGAGATGTATGATGTAACCGGATGATTTTGTACATGTCAAAGCCGGTATTAAGTAATCATTTGTAAAAAAGATTGTGACAAAACCCCTGTTTTAGGAATGTCCAGACTCTTGTATTTCGTCTGCTGTTCATGTAGTTAAAGGGATTCTGTCACCAGGTTTCACCCCCTCCAGATAAAAATATGGTTATGTTCAGGGAGCTTTAACCATTCCTAATGTGGTCTTATAAATGTAATCTGTAGGCTCATTTTGCTAAAAATACGCTATTACTAACCTGTCATTCATAAAAATAAGGTGCCCAAGGGGATGTAAATGGCTCCAAGCTGCCGCCCGCACCTGCTGCCGTTCGTGCCCAGCGCCGCCTCATAATCTTCTGTGACGCCTCCTGCTCTCCCTCCCCCCCTCCTCCTGCTGTAAGATTGCTGTGACGTCTCCTGCTCTCCCTCCCCCCCTCCTCCTGCTGTAAGATTGCTGTGACGTCTCCTGCTCTCCCTCCCCCTGTTACAGCAGGAGGAGGGGGGACGGAGGGAGAGCAGGAGACGTCACAGCAGGAGGAGGGGGAGGGAGAGCAGGAGACGTCACAGCAATCTTACAGCAGGAGGAGGGGGAGGGAGAGCAGGAGGCGTCACAGAAGATTATGAGGCGGCGCTGGGCACAAACGGCAGCAGGTGCGGGTGGCAACTTAGAGCCATTTACATCCCCTTGGGCACCTTATTTTTATGAATGACAGGTTAGTAATAGCGTATTTTTAGCAAAATGAGCCTACAGATTACATTTATAAGACCACATTAGAAATGGTTAAAGCTCCCTGAACATAACCATATTTTTATCTGGAGGGGGTGAAACCTGGTGACAGAATCCCTTTAACCCTATTTCGCCCTTTAAATGTACACAAACCACCTCATCTGCCTGTGATGCAGTTAGCGAACACAATCGAGATTAGCGAACACAATGGATATTTAAATAGAAGAATAGTAGGGCACACCCACACCTACACACCTACAATGGATATTGCCTGTGACACAATCCACAAACACAATGGATATTGCCTGTGACACAATCCACAAACACAATGGATATTGCCTGTGACACAATCCACAAACATAATGGATATTGCCTGTGACACAATCTACAAACACAATGTATATTGCCTGTGACACAATCCACAAACACAATGGATATTGCCTGTGACACAATCCACAAACACAATGTATATTGCCTGTGACACAATCCACAAACACAATGGATATTGCCTGTGACACAATCCACAAACACAATGGATATTGCCTGTGACACAATCCACAAACACAATGGATATTGCCTGTGACACAATCCACAAACACAATGGATATTGCCTGTGACACAATCCACAAACACAATGGATATTGCCTGTGACACAATCCACAAACAATGGTCTTAGTCTTTGACCGCATGTTCGGCCCCTTTATCCAATTATCTCCAGGATAGAGAGGAGAAATTTTACTATTCATATAGGAGTGTGTTATATCTTAGGCTACTTTCACACCTGTGTTAGGTGCGGATCCGTCTTGTATCTGCAGAGACGGATCTGCACCGATAATGCAAACGCTTGTATCGATTCCAAACGGATCCGTTTGCATTACCATGAACAAAAAAAAAAAATTATTTTTTTAGTTCATGATAATGCAAACGGATCAGTTTTGACTTACACTGAAAGACAATGGGAGGCGGATCCGTTTTCAATTGCACCATATTGTGTCAGTGAACACGGATTCGTCCCCATTGACTGACACTGTAAGTCAGGACGGATCCGTTTGCATTATGAAGAACAAAGTCAAAACGGATCCGTCCTGACTCCAGATCGTCAGGTAGACATCAAAACGCTGCAAGCAGCCTCCAGAGCGGAATGGAGGCTGAACGGAGGCAAACTGATGCATTCTGAGCGGATCCTTATCCATTCAGAATGCATTGGGGCTAAACTGATCCGTTTTGGGCCTTTTGTGAGATCCCTGAACGGATCTCACAAGCGGACCCAGAAACGCCAGTGTGAAAGTAGCCTTACTGTATATTGATTGGTGACTGTATTTTGTGTGCCTGTTTCCCACAAGGGCCCCGTGTGAGTAACCCTTGCCGGAGGTTACCCCTACTACATCTGTACGGATTAGCAGCATTACTGTATATATACATTACAGAGTGTTGTAGAGAGAGACACCAAATTCATGTAAGGATTGGACCTGGGCATAGTCTTGAACTGTACTCCACTACTCGATCGTACTTTAGCCTCTTGATGTCACACCATTTTTTTGGGATGGCCGGTATCTCATGCCGCACTCCATATTTGGCATATAACTATGATTGAAGAGTCAGTACTATCTCCTTTTTGTCCTTTCTTTTCGTGGTCCAGTCATATCCCCGAAGAAGAAATTGCTGATGGATAAAGATGAAAGCATATATTCAAAACATTTTTAGTATACCACATGTTAAACATATATCCAGAATTATTATTTTTTTAATTGAAAACCAAATTTACATTTTCATGTTACTGTTAAGAATCCTGATTGTATTGCGATTCTATGTCTGTGGGCTCTGACCAATCAGATATTGCCCAAGTAAGCTGAGATCTACCTGTCTTGTTAAAGCACGCTACCGTATGGATAGCTGGGTCACCTCGCCGCGGTGCACCCTGTGTAACGCAAGATGATCCGGTAAAACCTTACATTCAGACTAAGAAAGCTCTTGGTCAGAAAATAGAATCTCTATATATATTGTGTGTGTGTTATATAGTGTGTGGTATATATATAGTGGCAGGAAATGGATGTACTATGTGCATGGGATAGAGTTTTTCCATGGACCATACATACATGCTACTAACATCGTGCGCCGACGAAACAAGAATGCTAATTTCACCAATTTACAATATATACTGTAACCAGTTAAAATGTGTTTAATTGTATTTCTGACAAAAAATCGTATCAATATAGATAATAATCGCATTTACGAAAATTTCAGAATTCGTGATCTACAGAACAATCATTGTGCTGCATGTAATATCTTCAAAAACAACATATATGCTTTAAGAGAATATTACTTACAGTTAATATGATGTCGTCTTCATCTCTCTCAAATATGTGCCTGAACTTTGACGTACTTCCAGTAGCCATTGTAGTCATTCACTTTTAAAGTTCAAATAGTGATGATGAATGCTTTATACACACTGGTCACAGTCACTGGGCGGTCACAGTCACGCACGTCTACGTTACCCGCTTTATTTAAATTAGGGACAGCGATAGCGAATAAAAAAATAAATAATAATAATAATAAAAAATCTAATATTATTCGGAACAAAAATAAATAAATCTAAATCAATATTTTGATTATTCCACCCGGCCGTTGCCGTACTGGTGCTTCTTCCTGCTTGGCCTGCCTGACCGAGGTAATCGTCTAAGCCCGTCTAGCCAAATTTTCTTTTAGCAAACTATTGGAGATCGGCTGAATATTGCCATATATTCTTTTTATTGGAATAATCACGAATATTCGAAAAAACTAATATATAACAATATAGCGAATATATTCGTTATTTAATCAACTTCGGCATACACCTCTCCAACAAGCTTCCCCCTCACCATGGGAACGCCTGTGGGTTAGAATATACCATCTGATCTGAGTTTTCCCTAAAATCGTGAAAACTCAGATCCGATGGTATATTCTAACCCACAGGCGTTCCCATGGTGACGTGGACGCTTGTCGGGGAGCAGTATGCCAAAGTGGAATAACAGTACAGATTGAAAAAAAATAATCGAATATTCAAAATAACGAATATATTCGCTATATTGCTATAACTTTGTTTTTTAGAATATTCGTCATATTCTAAAAAAAGAAGTTATAGCAATATAGCGAATATTTGTAAAATATACACTGCTCAAAAAAATAAAGGGAACACAAAAATAACACATCCTAGATCTGAATTAATTAAATATTCTTCTGAAATACTTTGTTCTTTACATAGTTGAATGTGCTGACAACAAAATCACCCAAAAAAAAAATATGGAAATCAAATTTTTTAACCCGTGGAGGTCTGGATTTGGAGTCACCCTCAAAATTAAAGTGGAAAAACACACTACAGGCTGATCCAACTTTGATGTAATGTCCTTAAAACAAGTCAAAATGAGGCTCAGTAGTGTGTGTGGTCTCCACGTGCCTGTATGACCTCCCTACAACGCCTGTGCATGCTCCTGATGAGGTGGCGGACGGTCTCCTGAGGGATCTCCTCCCAGACCTGGACTAAAGCATCTGCCAACTCCTGGACAGTCTGTGGTGCAACGTGACGTTGGTGGATAGAGCGAGACGTGATGTCCCAGATGTGCTCAATTGGATTCAGGTCTGGGAAACGGGCGGGCCAGTCCATAGCATCAATGCCTTCATCTTGCAGGAACTGCTGACACACTCCAGCCACATGAGGTCTAGCATTGTCTTGCATTAGGAGGAACCCAGGGCCAACCGCACCAGCATATGGTCTCACAAGGGGTTTGAGGATCTCATCTCGGTACCTAATGGCAGTCAGGCTACCTCTGGCGAGCACATGGAGGGCTGTGCGGCCCTCCAAAGAAATGCCACCCCACACCATTACTGACCCAATGCCAAACCAGTCATGCTGGAGGATGTTGCAGGCATTAGAACGTTTTCCACGGCGTCTCCAGACTCTGTCACGTCTGTCACGTGCTCAGTGTGAACCTGCTTTCATCTGTGAAGAGCACAGGGCACCAGTGGCGAATTTGCCAATCTTGGTGTTTTCTGGCAAATGCCAAACGTCCTGCACGGTGTTGGGCTGTAAGCACAACCCCCACCTGTGGATGTCGGGCCCTCATATCACCCTCATGGAGTCTGTTTCTGACCGTTTGAGCAGACACATGCACATTTGTGGCCTGCTGGAGGTCATTTTGCAGGGCTCTGGCAGTGCTCCTCCTGTTCCTCCTTGCACAACGGCGGAGGTAGCGGTCCTGCTGCTGGGTTGTTGCCCTCCTACGGCCTCCTCCTCATCTCCTGATGTACTGGCCTGTCTCCTGGTAGCGCCTCCATGCTCTGGACACTACGCTGACAGACACAGCAAACCTTCTTGCCACAGCTCGCATTGATGTGCCATCCTGGATAAGCTGCACTACCTGAGCCACTTGTGTGGGTTGTAGACTCCGTCTCATGCTACCACTAGAGTGAAAGCACCGCCAGCATTCAAAAGTGACCAAAACATCAGCCAGGAAGCATAGGAACTGAGAAGTGGTCAGGTCACCACCTGCAGAACCACTCCTTTATTGGGGGTGTCTTGCTAATTGCCTATAATTTCCACCTGTTGTCTATCCCATTTGCACAACAGCATGTGAAATTGATTGTCACTCAGTGTTGCTTGCTAAGTGGACAGTTTGATTTCACAGAAGTGTGATTGACTTGGAGTTACATTGTGTTGTTTAAGTGTTCCCTTTATTTTTTTGAGCAGTGTACATATAGACTGCAATTTAGCTAATATAGTGCTTTAATCTTTTTTTTTATAGTCTAATTTTTTCCTAGTCTGGAGTTCAGAAGAGACAAAGAAATTAGACTATAAAAAAAAAGATTACAGCACGATATTAGCTATATTACAGTCTATATGTGTATTTTACGAATATTCGCTATATTGCTATAACTTTGATTTTTAGAATATTACGAATATTCTAAGAAATGAAGTTCTAGCAATATAGTGAATATTTGAAAAATACACATATAGACTGTAATTTAGCTAATATAGTGCTGTAGTATTTATTATTTATAGTGTAAAGTTCAGAAGAGACAAAAAATTTTACTATAAAAAAAGTTTATATCACTATATTAACTAAATTATGTGTATTTTACGAATATTCGTGATATTGCTATAACTTCGTATTTTAGAATATTCGTAATATTCTAAAAATCAAAGTTATAGCAATACAGCGAATATTCGTAAAATACACATATTAGCCATAGTCATAGCCAACAAATATGAAAGTTGCCTTATACAGTTTAAAGAAAATCGCAATCCACAAATAATTAAATCGCATATTATTCAAGATAAATAGAATAATGATGAATATTCGATTTAGATGAATATAGGACGAATATTCAATCGAATATTCGCAAAATATAGCGAAATCGAATATGGCACCTCCCGCTCAACACTATTTGTATCTATGTATAATATCTTATTGCTTCAATCCTACTGATTGGAAGCTACAAATATACCATTGGAGTGGGGGAAACGCGTCGGGGTCTCTGGTGGGGTCATTCCCCCTGAACACCTTTAGGGTTATTTAGAGAATAACAGCTGAAGAACGAGGACAGAGAGTCTCCACCATCAGGATTCTTCTCTGGGCGGAGGGGTACTACAGGGGGACAACTAGGGTAAGCTTATCCCCCTCCCCCTGAGACTCCCACCCATTCCTCACCATTCATATATATTTGGTGACATCTATGTGATTAAGTGTGGTATCTTTTAGATTGGCATCCTAATCCAATCATAGTTTGAGCATTAGGTTTTAAAAAGTTATATTAAACGTTATATTTTTAAGTGTCGTATTTTTGTGGACATAAATAATTTTTTGATTTAACTAGACCAATACATTATCTTGAAATATCTCATGGTATGTAAATGATTCTCCATCTGGTTTTAACTGTCCGTCACGATCCTCCTTGCTGGAGTTCATGTGATGTGTAATAACTGGAATGGGGGGGACTACAGTACCCTAAAAGATTATCAAAATTAGGGTTATTCACTTTAGAAAAAAGACGACTGAGGGGAGATCTAATTACTATGTATAACTATATCAGGGGTCAGTACAAAGATCTATCCCATCATCTATTTATCCCCAGGACTGTGACTGAGACGAGGGGACATCATCTGCGTCTGGAGGAAAGAAGGTTTGTACACAAACATAGAAGAGGATTCTTTACGGTAAGAGCAGTGAGACTATGGAACTCTCTGCCTGAGGAGGTGGTGATGGTGAGTACAATAAAGGAATTCAAGAGGGGCCTGGATGTATTTCTGGAGTGTAATAATATTACAGGATATAGCTACTAGAGAGGGGTCGTTGATCCAGGGAGTTATTCTGATTGCCTGATTGGAGTCGGGAAGGAATTTTTTATTCCCCTAAAGTGAGGAAAATTGGCTTCTGCCTCACAGTTTTTTTTTGCCTTCCTCTGAATCAACTTGCAGGATGACAGGCCGAACTGGATGGACAAATGTCTTTTTTGGCCTTATGTACTATGTTACTATGTTACCTCTGGTTAGGGAGCATATGGAGGCAGCACAGCGAGCCCAGAGTAGGGTCTATAATCGGCAGGCTCGGGTCCGGAACTTTAACCCGGGTGATCGGGTATTAGCGCTGGTACCAACCGTAGACAGTAAGTTCCTAGCTAGGTGGCAGGGGCCCTACGAGGTGCTTGAAAAAATTGGAGAGGTAGATTACAAGGTACATCAGCCGGGGAGGCTAAAGCCGGAGCAGGTGTACCATGTGAATCTGCTCAAACCCTGGAAAGATAGGGAAACCTGTACGGAAGACAGCCCATGACCAGGGTTCCTAGGGAAAGTGGATTTGGTCCCTCTATCTAAAGCAAGGGAAGCGGCTGCCACAGTGAAAATTGCCGACAGCCTCTCCTCTAAACAGGCTCAGAAAGCCAGGGAGTTCGTTAGTCGAAACCCAGATGTGTTCTCGGACCTTCCTGGACGCACTTCCATAGTCCGACATGACATTATTACTGAGCCTCAGGCAAAAGTCCGGTTAAAACCATACCGGGTAGGTGTCATCGAAGAGTCAAAAAGTGAATGGGCCAGTCCGATAGTCTTAATACCCAAGCCGGACGGGACATTGCGGTTCTGTAACGACTTATGCAAACTGAATGAGGTGTCCAAGTTTGACGCATATCCCATGCCCCGAGTAGATGAGTCTATTGAGAGGTTAGGCCAAGCCCGATATTTTTCTGTGTTGGACCTCACCAAAGGGTACTGGCAGGTACCCTTGATGGAGACTGCCAAGGAAAAAACTGCTTTCATCTCGCCAGAGGGGCTGTATCAGTACAAGGTATTACCATTTGGTCTACATGGCGCTCCCGCCACATTTCAAAGGCTAATGGACATTGTACTCCGTCCACATCGTCAGTACGCTGCGGCGTACCTGGACAATATCGTTATCCACAGCACCGACTGGGAAAGTCAGCTACCTAAAGTACAGGCTGTAGTGGACTCCCTTAGGAAGGCTGGCTTAAGCGCTAACCCAAAAAAGTGTGCGATAGGGTTAGAAGAGACCAAGTACCTGGGGTATGTAATTGGGCGCGGAATTATCAAACCTCAGGTAAACAAAATTGAGGTAATTCGGAATTGGCCCCGACCTGTCACTACTCAGCAAGTAAATTCGTTCATAGGTATGGTGGGGTACTATATGAGGTTTGCCCCCCACTTTGCTACAGTCGCCACACCATTGACAGGCCTTTTGAAGGGACGCAAGTCAGTGACGGTCCAGTGGAATGAGCAGGCGGAAAAGGCTTTCTCCGCTCTGAAGTCGGCCCTGTGTTGGTTACGCCCGACTTCAAGAGGGAGTTTGTGGTACAGACAGATGTCTCTGAAGTAGGCCACAGAGCTGTACTTTCTCAGGACATCAATGGGGAGGAACATCCCGTTGTTTTCCTGAACCGCAAACTTACCCCAGCCAAGACTAGGTACAGTATAGTGGAGAGAGAGTGCCTGGCCATCAAGTGGGCACTCGAGTCTCTCCGCTATGATCTGTTGGGTAGAAAGTTAAGTCTGGTAACCGACCACGCCCCTCTCAAGTGGATGAGCCAAGCCAAAGAGGGGAATGCTCGGGTCACCAGGTGGTTTTTGTCTCTACAGAACTTTAAGTTTTCCGTGGAACATAAGGCAGGCAGGTTACAGGGAAATGCCGATGCCCTGTCCCGAGTACACTGTCTGGCAGGTGTTCACCCCCTCAGGGTTGAACAAAGGTGGGAGGTATGTAGGAAGGCGCAAGTGGCCGTCATTGACGTAAGATATGTGTCACCGAGGTTCTTGGCCTCGGTGAAGTAAGAGCCGGTAATTTTAAGTGTCAGTAGCAGCTAGTGCTGACTGAAACTTTCGGGGTTATTCCCCACAATATATACTGTTTTTTTCGCTTTATAAGACACATTTTTTCCCCCAAAAGTAGGGGGAAATGGCTGTGCTCACTAATATGAGCAAGCGCTTGTAGTACTCTCCCTCCCCCGTCTTTCTTGCTGGGGCCGGTGCTTCACTGCCCTGACCACGTACAGCATCAGGACGTAGTGTGCACTCTATGACCTGACCATGCACGCAGTCAGGTGACAGAGCAGCGCAGGCTGGGAAGACAGGGGAGCGCAACTTCTGCCAGAGGTGAAGAGGAGCCATGGCGCAGAACAAGTTAGAGGAGGTTTTTATTTTTATCTGATCTGAGGTCTTATGGGGTCTAACATTGATGGCTGATTTGAGGTCTCATGGGGGTCTAAACATTTGGGCTGATCTGAGGTCTGATGGGGGTCTAACATTGAAGGCTGATTTAAAGACTGATGGGGGTCTGACAATGTGGGCTGATATAAGGTTTAATGGGGGTCTGACAATGTGGGCTGATCTGAGGTCTGATGGGGGTCTAACATTGAGAGCTGATCTGAGGTCTCAGAGGGGTCTGACAATGTGGGCTGATCTGAGGTCTGATGGGGTCTAACATTGAAGGCTGATCTAAAGTCTGATGAGGTCTAACATACAGGGCTGATCTGAGATCCGATGGAGGTCTAACATTGTGGGCTGATCTGAGGTCTGAGGTTCTGACATGGAGGGCTGATTTGATGTCCTGATAAGGGGGTCAGATGTGATGTCCTGATATTGGGGCCTGATCTGATGTCCTGATATTTATGAGGTTCTGATCTGAGGATCTGATATAATGTCTGATGAAAAATATTTTTTTCTTATTTTCATCCTCTTAAACCTGGGGTGCCTCCCCACCAGAGAGAAAAAATTTATTGAGAGAAAAAAAAAACACCCAAACTGTAACTCCTAGCACCATTTCTATAATCTAGGCACCATGTTTCCCTAACCATCACCACCAGAGCTAAAGTTTCCTAAACTTACAGGCCTTCAGGAGCAGGCATAAGAATTCTTTCATAAAGACATCCTTTGCTTTGTCTTAATCAAGTATCTCTTGTCCCATTTTCAGAATTTCAAGGAGAAGGGAGATTCCTCAGCTATATTTAATGTCTTCCCTCTGAAGAGCCAAGGCAAACATTTTAATTTCTGACTTTGTCTGACCAATGTCCAAAAATAAATATTCAAAAAAAACGCACATTGGAAAAATGGTATGACAGCGTTCTTTTCTCCCTTGCTGAGTAATGAAGTTAAACCACCACGTCCGTTACTTGATTTATAATCTTAGCTCTTGACATAACTTATGGATCTGATCCACCCTTAAGTCCATGGGGGCATTTTGGGGTAACAACAATAAACACATATTAGTGAATGTATTTTTTTAAAAACTTTGGTGGCGAAACCAACCTCGCCACTGGGTGCTGGAGAAGCCTGGTTGCCAGCCTCTTGCCCCAGGATTATGGGCCCTCTCATCGGCCCATGCTAAACTTAAACCCCATGGCGATTTGACTGTGTTTGTGGCATCTGAGTGCTGTTTGGATATATTGAGCGCTCAGATCCAAGCTATCTGGGAATATGTTAAATGTCTATGTTACTGTTATGGTTGGGACATTGTATATTTGAATAGTGATGTCTGTCCTATTGTCTCCACGTGTGTATTGGTGATTTCCCTTTGTCCTGAGAGATAATTGAATTACTCCTCGGTTGTCTCCAGGACAGAAGACATTGTGTATTCTCCTGCCTGTGATAATTACATCAACCCATTGTGTAAGGTAATTGTATCACAGGCAGAGGGGAGGATTTTGTGTGGGAGTGTTTTACTGTATCGTACGTGTTTATTGGTTGTTTTTACAAAACCCTGTGGGTGGTACTACTGTGTAACAATGTTATATAGGAACAATAAAGACACAGCTCTGGGTGTCCACTGCTTGACCCTCAACACGGAGCCTCGTCTCTTTCTTGGGGGGATTCACTGTATGCTGTTAGAGACTGATTGCTAGGAGTGTAAGCCGCTTGGGTGCGTTTCCTATTCGTCTGCTAACAGCTATTCGTGAGGTTCCGTTCGGGAGTTTGGAGCATTGCCTTGTATGCCGTAAATATTGGTGGCAAGCGGCGGATCGTTCTCACAGTCCAGAAGGACAGCTACAAAGAAACATCATTCCCTGGAATTACAATTTGAGGACAACGCATGTCCCAGTACAGCAACCCTGACAGCAGCAGGATGGAACCAGCAGTGGCATACGATGAGGAAGACCTGGATGGCCGGGATGCATTAAGGAAAGGCATCTGGTACCAGGCCCTGGATAATGTACAATACCAGTGAGGCGAGAGTCTCCCCAGTGAAGAGCAGCAATTGCAGAAGCAAGTGGCCCTGTGGATGCCCTTCCTGGGAGAGCAGCCCCTGGAGGAATGGGTGAAGGAACTAGAGCACCGGGTATGTCAGGATCTATGGCTGGAGGATGCCTACCAGGCGCTCTGGTGGTATATGGCACAGTATATACCCTGGACAGCTGAGCATGACAAGCCAGAGGGAGAGGAGTTTGATGGTCCTGGCTTGTTACAGGAGTCCTTTGCAGAGCCTGACTTCAGGAGCCCTGCACAGTCCAGACTTCAGGACATTTTCTATGAGAGGGAGGCTAGGCAGGATTGGGATGACCCCCATGAGGTAGAGAAAGACCTGGCTCACCTAGCACCTAGCAACCCTGGAGTGGGAACTGGAGCAGGACTTCCGAGATCTCTTCCACTTCATTGGGAAGGCTCAGCAGGACAGCAAGAAGTCAGACCCAGGTCCAGAGCCCTTCAGCTGGGAGGATATTGTGGATGTTTACTGGGAAGAACCCCAGGTGGCCGGTGGAGATGGGACCGAGGTCTCTCCACTGCTCCTGCAGGGAATTGGGAGCCCAGTCTCCATTCTCCAGTGGCAGGCTAAGTTACAGGGGGCAGCGACAGTCGGTCCTGTCCGCCAGCGGCAATAGGAGTTATTGGGAATTGGGAGCCCAGTCTTCATTCCCCAGAGGCAGTGTGATATGCAGGGAATTGGGAGCCCAGTCTCCATTCCCCAGCGGCCGTGTGATATGCAGGGAATTGGGAGCCCAGTCTCCATCCCCAGCGGCAGTGTAATATGCAGGGAATTGGGAGCCCAGTCTCCATCCCCCAGCGGCCGTGTGATATGCAGGGAATTGGGAGGCCAGTCTCCATTCCCCAGCGGCAGTGTAATATGCAGGGAATTGGGAGCTCAGTCTCCATTCCCCAGCGGCCGTGTGAAGTACAGGGAATTGGGAGCCCAGTCTCCATTCCCCAGCGGCAGTGTGATATGCAGGGAATTGGGAGCCCAGTCTCCATTCCCCAGCGGCCGTGTGATCTACAAGGAATTAGGAGCACAGTCTCCATCCCACAGCGGCAGTTTAATGCACCAGGGGGAGACAGTAAGCCCCACAACAGTGCAGATGGGACCATGGTCTCTGCACTCACAGCACAGGGGGTAGGGACTGTCGGTCCTGTCCCCCAGCAACAGGGCTGTTTAGCCAAAGGGGAGACAGTCGGTCTCCCGCCACAGCAGCATGGTGGTCTATCCAAAGAGGAGACAGTCGATCTCTCCCTACAACAGCAGAGCGGTGTATCTAAAGGGGAGACAGTCGGTCTCCCCCTCCAACAACCAGGCCCCAACCAGGCTACTTCCGTGGTAGCGCTTGCACCAGGGCAGAGTTCCGCTGGTCTCTCCCCACTCAGCAACCCACCAAGGCAGTCTACCAGTCCCCCACACAGCCATGGTGAGGCACCTGGACATGGACAAGTTTATCCCTTGCTCAAGTGTAGTAACCATTTATTGTGGGTGGGCTGTACTGCTGTTTCTATTTTGTGGGTGGGCTGCTGGACTAACAAGGGCACTGACCGGCAGAAGGTCAGATACCCTGTTAGTCTGTTTGGAAAAGGGGAGATGTGTGGCAAAACTAACCTCGCCACTGGGTGCTGGAGAAGCCTGGTTGCCAGCCTCTTGCCCCAGGATTATGGGCCCTCTCATCGGCCCATGCTAAACTTAAACCCCATGGCGATTTGACTGTGTTTGTGGCATCTGAGCGCTATTTGGATATATTGAGCGCTCAGATCCAAGCTATCTGGGAATATGTAAAATGTCTATGTTACTGTTATGGTTGGGACATTGTATATTTGAATAGTGATGTCTGTCCTATTGTCTCCACGTGTGTATTGGCGATTTCCCTTTGTCCTGAGAGATAATTGAATTACTCCTCGGTTGTCTCCAGGACAGAAGACATTGTGTATTCTCCTGCCTGTGATAATTACATCAACCCATTGTGTAAGGTAATTGTATCACAGGCAGAGGGGAGGATTTTGTGTGGGAGTGTTTTACTGTATTGTACGTGTTTATTGGTTGTTACTAATGATACTAATGTGTAACAATGTTATATAAGAACAATAAAGACACAGCTCTGGGTGACCCCTGCTTGACCCTCAACACGGAGCCTCGTCTCGTTCTTGGGGGGATTCACTGTATGCTGTTAGAGACTGATTGCTAGGAGTGTAAGCCACATGGGTGCTTTTCCTATTCGTCTGCTAGCAGCTATTCGTGAGGTTCTATTCAGGAGTTTGGAGCATTGCCTTGTATGCCGTAACAGCTTTCACGCAAGCCTTTTATTCTGATGTTGCTTTTTTACACCCGAGAGGTGCGTTATCACCGTTTACACCCCCTCGCTATCTCATATGGTTAACTCCAGATATGCACTTATTTCTAGATCCTGCAAAATGTGTATATTTATTTCTATGTAACTGTTGTGTTCATGTAATGTGCCTGGTTCACCAGCAGGTGGCAGCAAGCTTGGCAGTGATAGTTTACCTGAAATGGAGCCTTTCTTTCCATTCTAGACCTCTTTAGAGAGGGACGAGTTTTAGTTAATGAAGGTCAGATGAGAGTATCCCCTCTAAGGGGAAGGAAGCAGGCCCTCGTCCCTGCTGGACGGACCCTGCTAAAGCCAGCAGAGCACCATCAGCTCTGCTGGACCTGGAGGCCCATGCTACAAGCCTCAAGAGCCAGGGAGAGACAGTTCCTTTGGATAAAGAAAGTAAGAGACAGACCAGATGACAAAGTTAAGTTGCAGCATACAGCAAAGGAAGAGTTCATATCTAATCCTGTCAGCACAGCATAGCCAGAGAGTAAAAGATGTAGCAGGGCCGAGTGTGTTTGCCTGCCAGAATTTATGCCAAAGCCTGCTGGTGACCAAGATAAAGTTGGAAGATTGTTGTCTGATGAAAGTTTATTCAAGTAAAGCTGTTGTCAAGTTCATCACAGGGTCTGGACTCAATTTATTTAATCATCTCCTTAATCAACTATTCTTTTTGTTGCAATGGACGGCCACACCTGGGGTTCCAGTGTATCCAGGTGGGAGCACCGTGACAAATGCAACACCTTTAAGGGACATTAGGCCACCCTGCACCACTCTGGCATTCCTACACCTGGGTACCACCATATCACTAAAATGGGGCCCTGGGTCCTCGTTGCTGCAATGCAACTGGAGTCACAACAAACACTTATACCATCTTAAAGGGACCCCTTGCGGACCGCGGTTGCTGCAGCTTCTCTTAGATCTGTTCTCAAGGTCTGCTGTTTTTATCCTGAAAGACCTTATGACATCACTCTGCCCTGCACGTTATACACTGTATATGTATGTAGAGTCTTGTGATAAAAGAATTCATCTTTTTTATATTTATTTGTATATTTAAAAATACCTTACCCAGAAAAAGAAAGACAATTACAAAGCCCCCGTAACATAAAGGGACTGATATTTTCGATGTCTTTGACACCATGTCAGATGTATGAATTCATTAGCTATAGCAAGGAGCAGTAATGCCTGTGTATAGATCCTACATATCAGCAGGTAGACATGGGGAGAGCCTCTCCTTCTCCTCCTAATAAATGCACTGCTGAGATAATGTAACGATTGGAATCTACTTATATTTTATCATTTCTTTCTAGTATAAGATGATATCTACAAGTTGTTATTTTCAGAGTTAATCACTATTATCGGGGTTACCATTTTGCCGTCAGTTCATTCTTTTCCCCAGCAGGTCAGCTTTTCTGTTCATTTCAGATTTAAACAAAATAATAAAACATTTTGGGAAAAATACACAACTTAAAAGTCCAGCACTGGAAGCCATTACTGCAAATATCTCCACAGCCACCATGTTCTTTCCCCTAGTGCTCAGATAAGCCGGGATCATGGAGATCCAGACGCTGCAGAACACCAGCATGCTGAAGGTGATGTACTTGGCCTCATTAAAACTGTCCGGTAATGTCCTCACCATGAAAGCCAGAACAAGGCTCACAGCTGCCAGGAACCCCAGATAACCCAACATGGAGTAGAACCAGATATCTGAGCCTTCATTACACTGAATGATGATCTTCCCAGGATAAGAGTCAGTGTCCAGGTCCTGGAATGGAGGAGAAATAGACAACCAGATAATACAGATTATAGCTTGAAAGGATGAACACAATGACACTATGGTATATGGTAGTTTCACAGTGAGCCATTTTCTCCAAGGGCTTCCAGGCTTGGTGGACTTAAAAGCAACACAAACCATCACAGTCTTGGCGAGAAGTGAAGAGACGGCTACTGAGAAGAAGATTCCAAAACTGGTTTCACGTAATCTACAAGTCACATCATTGGGACGACCCAGAAACAAGAAGACAGAGAGGAAGCTGAGGATGATGGAGACCAGGAGGAGATAACTCAGGTTCCTGTTATTGGCTTTAACAATAGGAGTGTCTCGATGGGAAATGAATATTCCAAATATGAAGCCGGTCACAAGACATCCGAAGACCGAGACACAGGAGAAGACAGAAGCAATGGTGTCATTCTGGTAAGAGATGAATTCCACTACTTTGGGCCGGCATCGGTCTCTCTTCTCATTAGGCCATTCATCACTTTGGCATTTAATGCAGCTGTCAGAATCTGTAGGAAAATGTCATAACATCTTATATCTATCTCCCCATCTCATACACAGTAGTAGCGATGCTAAACAGCATGGTTTATTACATCATCCACATAATATGCCTACGATGGTTGTTTAGTGACTCCTATTAACGTTATATTGGAAAACCAAAATTACTCAAATAGCAAATACAACTAGATGGTGTCGTTTCTGAAGAAACCACAGGATGTTGGCTTAAAAACGCTAGAGATATAAGCAAAGTCTGTTGAACCTGGTTTATAAAAATTTTAACCCAAGTCACCAAATGACTGACTGTGCCAAATTTGAGGACCCTACCATTAACAGTCTAAGAGCGGCGGTAATTTGTATTATCCCATATAAAATGAATGGCTGAAATGTGATTGGCCTCTGGCTTTAAAACTGTGAGAATGGCAGTAATTGAAAGTTTGACATTGAAGTAAATAGGTGAAATATGATTGACTGTTTTAGGCTCCACCCACTTTTCCTAAATTTTCTAAAACTGTGGGAGGAGTAGCATATAGAAGATAGCTAAATTTTCATTGGCCGTTGCTAGCTTCGCCCACTTTGGGGTGTCCCCGCAAAATTGACCCTTTTATTCTGGTTGACACCAACAATATGTGGTCTGAGTTTGGGGAGTGTAGCTTCAAAACTGCAATTTGAAAATTTTCCCTGTCAAAGTCAATGGCAAAAAAGGGGTATTCGGTGGTCCGCCACAGGGGCCCGGAGGGTGGGATCGCTTATTAAAGAACAAGCAACTTACTTTGCTATAGGTCGAAGAACTGTGGAAAGTTTGGCGTCTACACCGCCAAAACTGTAGGAGGAGTAGCGTATAGAAAAAGGGGGGGGGGAGGGAGAATATAATAACTAGATGGTGTCATTTCTGAAGAAACCACAGGATGTTGGCTTGAAATCTGATTAGCTGTTTGTGGCTCCACCCACTTTTAAAAATTTGAACCCAAGTCACACAATGACTGACTGTGGCAAATTTGAGGACCCTGCAATTAACAGTTAAAGAGCGGCAGTAATTTAAATTTTCCCATATAAAATGAATGGCTGAAATGTGATTGGCTGTTAAAGGCTCCACCCAATTTTCCTAAATTCTAACCACACTCACCATTCACCCATGGTGCCAGTTTGGGTACTCTGGCTTTCATATTGTAAGAATAACAGCTTTTTACATTTTCTCATTGAAGTCAATAGGGAAAATCTAAATGGTTGTTTGTAGCTCCACCCACTTTTAAAATTTGAATTCCCGTCACCCAGTAACCGAATGTACCAAGTTTGAAGACCCTGCCATTAACAGTGTAAGAATGGCAGCAATTTAAATATTCCCATTGAATAGCACTAGGTAATATTTGATTGGCTGATTTAAGCTCCGCCCAGTTTTCCAAATTTTAAGCCCAGTCACCCAGTCATGGTCTGTGCCAAGATTGGGGCTGCTGGCTTTAAAGCTGTGAGAATGGCAGTATTTGAAAGTTTTACATTGAAATCAATAGGGGAAATCTGATTGGCTGTTTTAGGCTCCACCCAATTTTCCAAAATTTTGACTGCAGTTACCCAGTGAGTAATTGTGCTAAGTTTGGGGCACTTGGCATTTAAACTGTGATAATAGCAGCAGTTTACCTTTTTTTCATTAAGGTCACTGGTTGAAATCTGATTGGCTGTTGTTTCCCCGCTCCTTTTTTTTTCCTAATTGTGAACCACAGTCACCCAGTGACTAACACTTTAAGGGGGTTTTCTCATCTCACACAATGGGGGCATATCGCTAGGATATGCCCCCATTGTCTAAAAGGTGCGGGTCCCACCGCTGGGACCCACACCTATATCGAGAACGGCGCCCTGAAAATGAAGGAGAGCGCACTGCGCATGCGCAGCCGCCCTCCATTCATTTCTAAGGGGCCGTCGAAAATAGTCAAGCGATGGCTCGGCTATTGCCGTCTGCTCCATAGAAATGAATGGAAGCATGGGCTGTGCATGCGCGGCACACTCCCATTCACTTCTATGGGAGAGGCGGGGATTAGAGCTTGGTGGTGGACGAACCCCGGGAAATATGTGGTCCTCCAGCCACAGCGCTTCCCGCTCCGTTCTCGATATAGGTGCGGGTCCCAGCGGTGGGACCCGCACCTATCAGACAATGGGGACATATCCTAGCGATATGCCCCCATTGTCTAAGATGGGAATACCCCTTTAACCCCTTAAGGACACAGCCTTTTTACACCTTAGGACCAGGCCATTTTTTGCAAATCTGACCAGAGTCCCTTTAAGTGCTGATAACTTTAAAACACTTTGACTTATCCAGGCCGTTCTGAGATTGTTTTTTCGTCACATATTGTACTTCATGACACTGGTAAAATGAAGTCAAAAAATTATTTTTTTTTGCCCCAAAAAATACCTAATTTAACAAAAATTTGGAAAAATTTAGCAAATTTCAAAGTTTCAGTTTCTCTACTTCTGTAATACATAGTAATACCCCCAAAAATTCTGATGACTTTACATTCCCCATATGTCTACTTCATGTTAGAATTGTTTTGGGAATGATATTTTATTTTTTGGGGATGTTATAAGGCTTAGAAGTTTAGAAGCAAATCTTGAAATTTTTCAGAAATTTACAAAAACTAAATTTTTAGGGACCAGTTCAGGTCTGAAGTCACTTTGCGAGGCTTACATAACAGAAACCACCCAAAAATGACCCCATCTAAGAAACTACACCCCTCAAGGTATTCAAAACTGATTTTACATACGTCGTTAACCCTTTAGGTGTTGCACAAGAGTTATTGGCAAATGGGGATGAAATTTGAGAATTTCATTTTTTTGTCTAATTTTCCATTTTAACCCATTTTTTCCACTAACAAAGCAAGGGTTAACAGCCAAACAAGACTGTATCTTTATTGCCCTGACTCTGCCGTTTACAGAAACACCCAATATGTGGCCGTAAACTACTGTACGGCCACACAGCGGGGCGTAGAGGGAAAGGTGCGCCGTTTGGTTTTTGGAGGGCTGATTTTTATGGACTGGTTTATTTACACCATGTCCCATTTGAAGCCCCCTGATGCACCCCTAGAGTAGAAACTCCCTAAAAGTGACCCCATCTAAGAAACTACACCCCTCAAGGTATTCAAAACTGATTTTACATATGTCGTTAACCCTTTAGGTGTTGCACAAGAGTTATTGGCAAATGGGGATGAAATTTGAGAATTTCATTTTTTTGTCTAATTTTCCATTTTAACCCATTTTTTCCACTAACAAAGCAAGGGTTAACAGCCAAACAAGACTGTATCTTTATTGCCCTGACTCTGCCGTTTACAGAAACACCCAATATGTGGCCGTAAACTACTGTACGGCCACACAGCGGGGCGTAGAGGGAAAGGTGCGCCGTTTGGTTTTTGGAGGGCTGATTTTTATGGACTGGTTTATTTACACCATGTCCCATTTGAAGCCCCCTGATGCACCCCTAGAGTAGAAACTCCCTAAAAGTGACCCCATCTAAGAAACTACACCCCTCAAGGTATTCAAAACTGATTTTACATACGTCGTTAACCCTTTAGGTGTTGCACAAGAGTTATTGGCAAATGGGGATGAAATTTGAAAATTTCATTTTTTTGCCTTATTTTCCATTTTAACCCATTTTTTCCACTAACAAAGCAAGGGTTAACAGCCAAACAAGACTGTATCTTTATTGCCCTGACTCTGCCGTTTACAGAAACACCCAATATGTGGCCGTAAACTACTGTACGGCCACACAGCGGGGCGTAGAGGGAAAGGTGCGCCGTTTGGTTTTTGGAGGGCTGATTTTTATGGACTGGTTTATTTACACCATGTCCCATTTGAAGCCCCCTGATGCACCCCTAGAGTAGAAACTCCCTAAAAGTGACCCCATCTAAGAAACTACACCCCTCAAGGTATTCAAAACTGATTTTACATACGTCGTTAACCCTTTAGGTGTTGCACAAGAGTTATTGGCAAATGGGGATGAAATTTGAGAATTTCATTTTTTTGCCTTATTTTCCATTTTAACCCATTTTTTCCACTAACAAAGCAAGGGTTAACAGCCAAACAAGACTGTATCTTTATTGCCCTGACTCTGCCGTTTACAGAAACACCCAATATGTGGCCGTAAACTAATGTACGGCCACACAGCGGGGCGTAGAGTGAAAGGTGCGCCGTTTGGTTTTTGGAGGGCTGATTTTTATGGACCGGTTTATTTACACCGTGTCCTGTTTCAACCCCTCTGATGCACCCCTGGAGTAGAAACTCCCTAAAAGTGACCCCATTTTGGAAACTACGGGATAAGGTGGCATTTTTTTGGGGACTATTTTTAGGGTAAATATGATTTTTGGTTGCTCTATATTACATTTTTGTGAGGCAAGGTTACCAAAAATTTTAATTCTGAAATTTCATCTCCATTTGCCATTAACTGTTGAGGAACACCTAAAGGGTTAATAAAGTTTGTATAATCAGTTTTGAATACCTTGAGGGGTGTAGTTTCTTAGATGGGGTCAGTTTTGGGGAGTTTTAACTCTAGAGTGCATCAGGGGGGCTTCAAAAGGGACATGGTGTCAATAAAAAAGGCCATCAAAATCGGCCTTCCAGAAACCATGTCAGTCCTTTCCTTTTGCGGCCTCCCTTTTACTGATACAGCAGTTTACGACCACAAATGTGGTGTTTCTGTAAACTGCAGTATCAGGGTAATAAATATTAAGTTTTGTTTGGTTGTTAACCCTTGTTTTGTTACCGGAAAAAACGGATTGAAATGGAAAAGTGCCAAAAATAGCGGTTTTGGCACCGTTTTTTTTTTTTTTTTAACCGTGTTAATCTGGGGGGTTAGGTCATGGGATATTTTTATAGAGGAGATTCTTACGGACGCGGCAATACCTAATAAGTCTACTTTTTTTACAATTATTTAGGTTTTTGACTATATTATCTTTTTTGATACAAATCTTTTTTTTGGGTATCTCTAAAGTCTAAGGGTCATTTTTTTAAAAAATTTTTTATCCAATTATCTCATGTGGGGGCTCATTTTTTGCGGGAGGAGCGGACGGTTTTATTGGCACTATTTTGGGGGCTATATGACTTTTTGATCGCTTGCTATTAAACTTTTTATTATGTAAGGTGACAAAAAAAAACATTTTTTGCACTTTTTTTTTTTTTTTTTCTTGACCGTGTTAATCTGGGGGGGTTGGTCATGGGGTAGTTTTATAGAGGAGATTATTACCGACGCGGCGATACCTAATATGTCTACTTTTAATAAATTATTTTAGTTTTTTTGGGTGTCTCAGGTCTGAGAACCATTTTTTTTTATCCGATGTCAGTGCTAAATTGGGATATAAATTTAGTACTCCATGGAAGTGTGATACTCCCTGAAGCAACCGTCAATGCAGAGGCCCGGATGATCGGGGCACGTGTCGCACTGAGTAGTCGTGTCCTTCCGTATCCCCCTCCTGCGACACACTCTGCACTTTTTTTTGGGTTCGTCCCTTCTTTCCAGTATGGGGGACCACACCTGGAAAGTGTTGGCCAGGGACGATCCGGGCACCTACAGTTCCCGAGGTACTCCGGCCTGCTCTTTCCCGGTCCGAAAAGATCAGGGCCTTGAGGACTGCCTCATAGAACTGGAGGAATGTCCCTGTGCTGCCAGCGCTTCGGGATAGTACAAAAGAGTTGTACATGGCAACCTGCACCAAGTAGACCGCAACTTTTTTGTACCATGCCCGGGTTTTGCGCATGGCATTATATGGCTTGAGGACTTGATCCGAGAGATCAACTCCTCCCATATACCGATTGTAGGCGACGATACAATCGGGCTTGAGGACCGTTGCCGCGGTACCTCGCACAGGGACAGGGGTGATGCCGTTACCATGAATTGTGGACAGCATAAGGACATCCCTCTTGTCCTTATACCTGACCAGCAACAGGTTTCCAGTGGTAAGGGCACGGGTCTCACCCCTGGGGATAGGTACCTGGAGGGGGTGGGCAGGGAGGCCGCGTTGATTTTTCCGCACGGTCCCACAAGCGGACGTGGATCTGGCGGCAAGGGACTGGAACAAGGGGATACTGGTATAAAAGTTATCCACGTAAAGGTGGTAACCCTTATCCAGCAGTGGGTACATAAGGTCCCACACAAGTTTCCCGGTAACACCCAGAGTGGGGGGACATTCTGGGGGTTGAATCCGGGAATCTCGCCCCTCGTACACACGAAATTTGTAAGTGTACCCTGAGGTACTCTCACAAATTTTGTATAGCTTCACGCCATACCTCGCCCGCTTGGAGGGCACATACTGGCGGAAAATGAGTCTCCCCTTGAACGCAATGAGAGACTCATCAACCGCGACCTCCCTTCCAGGTACATAGGCCTCCATGAATTTGGCCCCAAAGTGATCGATGACCGGCCGTATCTTATACAGACGGTCATGGGCAGGATCACCTCGGGGTGGACATGCTGCATTATCGGAATAATGCAGACATTTCCGGATGGCCTCAAACCGGGAGCGTGTCATGGCTGTACTGTAAAGTGGGGCCTGGTATAGGACGTCCCCACTCCAGTACAGCCTGACACTGGGTTTTTTGACCAGGCCCATATGCAGCACGAGGCCCCAAAATATCCTCATTTCGGCTGCACTGACCGGCGTCCAGCCACCGGGCCTGGCCAAAAAGGAGCCCGGGTGTTGAGCGACGAACTGTTGGGCGTACAGATTCGTCTGCTCCACCATCAGATTTACCAGTGGGTCACTGAAAAAATGACAAAAAAAGTCATATTCAGTGTAGCCCACTGTGGAAATCTGGATTCCTGATTGGCCTACAAAATCAGGAATCACGGGCTCGTATCGCTCTGGGCTACACCAGACAAGTTCACCGGCAGGGGGCTCCGGTGGATTTAACTGGTGGGCCGGGAAACCAGTACGAGCCCCAGAGCTGCTCGTACTAGTGTGGGCCACAGGGTCCCTAACATGGCGGTCCCCTTGCTCCGCCTGGCGGCGTCTCCGCCGCCTTGGGGGCTCATCATCATCGCTAGATGCGGATGACAACAGGAATGTGGGGTCATCCTCATCCTCACTGGGACTCTCGGAGTCGGAGGCAAGCTGGGCGTATGCCTCCTCGGCCGAGAACGTCCGGCGGGCCATAGGGGAGTGTGTGTCTGCGTGTATATGTGCGTGTGTGTAACTCTTTATTTTGTGTGCGTGTGTGTGGGGGCACGGGTGTTCACGAACTCACCCTAAAACTAACAGAAAAAAAAAAAAATAAACTAACTAAAAAAAGGGCAAAAAATGTGGGGAAAAAAAATCAAAACCGCTGATCAACTGTCCGAAGTTGATCAGCGGTGGGGTGTGCGATGCGCTAACAGTGGCCGGACACTAAGTGCCGGCCACAATCAGCGTACACAAAAAAAAAAAAAATGCACCCCAAAAAAGGTGGGGGGGGGCAAGTGGCAGCACCCCTGGGGTGTCTAGGGTCACACAGGGTGATGCAATCAAAGTAAGAAAAGTTCAGAAACTAACTTTCCCTTTTTTTTCCCCTGCCTAAACCAAACTTTCCCTATGCTGTCCCTATGTACCTGATGGGGGGTGCTGGGGCACAGATCGGGTCCTGGGGGCACAGATCGGGTCCTGGGGGTGCTGGCACCGATGGTGGACACACGTGCAGGCAGCTCCTCTCTCCTCCGGCTCCGGAACACAAAAGGAGGAGGAGAGGAGCGCCTGCCTCTTTTGAATTTGGCGCCGGACCGCCCACAGACCAATCGGAAAGCGATCCTGAGTGGTGATGTCACCATCACCACTCAGGATCGCTGGATGGTGATTGGTGGGGTGAAATCACACCACCATCACCATCCTGTTCCGGGTTATCGGGTCTTCAGAGACCCGAACAACCCGGAAACGCAGAAAACCGCAGTTCTGAATTGACCTGCGGTTTTCTGCGATCGCATACATGGGGGGGTCACCGGACCCCCCGGCGCATTTGCCCCATTTGCACGGGGTTCCGATCACCGCCCGCCGCGCGGCGGTGATCGAAAATACACAGGGCGTACAGGTACGCCCTGTGTCCTTAAGTACCAGGGCACAAGGGCGTACCTGTACGCCCTATGTCCTTAAGAGGTTAAGGTTTGGGAATTATGGCATTTAACGTGTAAAAATGGCAGCAGTTTTATTGTTTTCTATTGAAAATCAATGAGTGAAATTTGATTTGTTGTTGGTGGATCCGCCCACTTTTTCTAACTTTGAAGTGGAAACACCCAATGACCACATTTGCGATATTTGATGTCCATGACATCAATAATGTGAGAATGGCAGCATTTTTAGTTTTTCCCATTTAAATCAATCAAATAAATCTGATTGGTTGTTTTTGGCCCCGCCCACTTTTCAGAATTTTAATCCCAGTCCTCCAGTGACCAACTGTGCCAAGTTTGAGGACCCTGCCATTAACAGTCTAAGAGCAGCGGCAGTTTTAAATTTTCCCATTTAAACAAATGGCTGAAATTTGATTGGCCGCTGTAGACTCCACCCTCTTTTTATAAATTTTAACCCCACTCACCCAGTGACCAACGGTGCGAAGTTTGGGTATTCTGGCTTAAATACTGTGAGAATGACAGCTTTTTAAATTTTCTCATTGAAGTCAATATGGAAAATTGTACTCCTAAAACTGTGGGAGGAGTAGCGTATAGAAAATAGCGAAATTTTCATTGCCTGTTGCTAGCTCTGCCCACTTTGGGGTTTCCCCTCAAAATTTATCCTTTTATTCGGGTTGACACCAACAATATATGGTCCGAGTTTGGGAGTGTAGCTTCATAACTGCGAGTGGGAGCGATTAGAAAATTTTCCCTATCAAAGTCAATGGCAAAAAAAGGGTCTTCGGTGGTCCGCCACAGGGGCCCTGAGGGTGGGATCGCTTATTAAAGCACAAGCAACTTACTTCGCTATAGGTTGAAGAAGTGTGGAAAGTAGGAGGAGTAGCGTATAGAAAAAGGGGGGGCGGATAAGAAGAATAAATCGGAATAATAATAAGCTGAAACAATCGAATAACAGGATGTTACAGAAGAACAGGAAGTTACAGAAGAACAGGATGTTACAGGAGAACAGGACGTTACAGAATAACAGGACGTTACAGAAGAACAGGATGTTACACGATAACAAGATGTTACAGAAGAACGGGTGTTACAGAAGAACAGGATGTTACAGGAGAACAGGACGTTACAGAAGAACAGGATGTTACAGAATAACAGGATGTTACAGAAGAACGGATGTTACAGGATAACAGGATGTTACAGAAGAACAAGACGTTCAGAAGAACAGGATGTTTCAGAAGAACGGATGTTACAGGATAACAGGATGTTACAGAAGAACGGATGTTACAGGATAACAGGACGTTACAGAAGAACAGGATGTTACAGAAGAATGGATGTTACAGGATAACAGGATGTTACAGAAGAACAGGAAGTTACAGAAGAACAGGATGTTACAGGATAGCAGAATGTTACAGAATAACAGGATGTTACACGATAACAAGATGTTACAGAAGAATGGATGTTACAGAAGAACGGATGTTACAGAAGAACGGATGTTACAGAAGAACAGGATGTTACAGGAGAACAGGACATTACAGAATACCATGACGTTACAGAAGAACAGGATGTTACATAATAACAGGATGTTACAGAAGAACAGGACGTTACAGAAGAACAGGATGTTACAGGATAACAGGATGTTACAGAAGAATAGGACGTTACAGAATACTATGACGTTACAGAAGAACAGGACGTTACAGAAGAACACGATGTTACAGAAGAACAGGATGTTACAGGATAACAGGACTTTACAGAAGAACAGGACGTTACAGAAGAACAGGATGTTACAGAATAACAGGACGTTACAGAAGAACGGATGTTACAGAAGAACAGGATGTTACAGAAGAACGGATGTTACAGAATAACAGGACGTTACAGAAGAACAGGATGTTACAGAAGAACAGGACGTTACAGAAGAACAGGATGTTACACGATAACAAGATGTTACAGAAGAACGGATGTTACAGAAGAACCGGATAACAGGATGTTACAGAAGAACAGGACGTTACAGAATACCATGACGTTACAGAAGAACAGGACGTTACAGAAGAACAGGACGTCACAGAAGAACAGGACGTTACAGAAGAACAGGATGTTACAGAAGAACAGGACATTACAGAGAACAGGGCATTACAGAAGAACAGGGTGTTACAGAAGAACAGGGTGTTACAGAAGAACAGGATGTTACAGAAGAGCAGGATGTTACAGAATACCATGATGTTACAGAAGAGCAGGATGTTACAGAAGAACAGGACGTTACAGAGAACAGGGCATTACAGAGAACAGGGCATTACAGAAGAACAGGGTGTTACAGAAGAACAGGGCGTTACAGAAGTACAGGATGTTACAGAAGAACAGGACATTACAGAAGAACAGATTGTTTCAGGATAACAGGATGTTACAGAAGAACAAGATGTTACTGGCTTTTTCAAGATACATAATACAAATCATTGCATTCTGTATAATGTGGGCATCGTAGGGAGTCCAGACATCCCACCCCTGACAGCCAACATTCTCACATAACAAGTATCTCAACTTCTTGGACCAACCCCTAGACCGGTCATATGTGGTATCAAAACAATCAGCCTGATAATACTGTATATGCATCATTAAAACATGTCGGGGCCCGAATATCCATTAGTGTGGACGGGAAGCCATGTTTTATTAATATTTTATGTCTGCCAGCTGAGTAAGAGAGGTGGAGCGTGCACAGGTAATGAGGACCTTCCGAAAAGGATTGGACGAGAATAGGAGGGAGACTCCTCTCAGCTCCACCCTCTGCCCAATGGGGATAAAAATGAACGATTGAGAACATTTCATTGACACAATTTGGAGATCCGATCAACAATGGGTTCTGTTTCATGTTTTCTTGTCCCCGGAAATCAGAACAGACTCTGATCACGCAATTCTTTGAGTAGTAAGAACCTTTCTGTTTTTATCCTTCCATTTTTATAACTGTTTTGTGCACGTTTATGTATGTCTCTTATTTCTTGTAATTTTTCTAAGTCCTTTACACTTTTATTACATTAAAGCTACATCTTTTATTTGTTTTGCCTTGTGCCCTGAATGAGTCCAGTTACCTCCATTTTAAATGTATAAGTGCGGTTTGTGTTACTGCATATCTGCTGAAAGTGTGGCCTCTGCTACTGAGTGCTGCTTGCGAGTGGAGGCGCTGTGGGGTTTTCTATTAGCTATTGGTGTATTAATTTAAATGTCATAGATGGTGGCATTGTGCATGACAGGTTGTTTCAGGGTGCGATCTAGGTTTATTCTGTAGGGAGCGAGAGATTGAGTGCGTGAAATAGATCGAACCTTAGCAGTCAAACCCAGGTCACGTGACAGGGCGGTTCCTGTAAGTGACATTAGTGTTCAGCGAATTGAAGTGAAACAAATTAAATTTGATCTGAATTTCAGTAAAAATTTGATTCACCATGAATCCGAATTTCCTCACACTTCGTAGTGTTTTTTCCTAAAATGATGGCTACACGTGTTACAAAGTAAAAGTAAGAAGCCCCTGAAAGCGTTATGACTAGAGTTGAGCAGACACCAGGATGTTCGGGTTTGACGGGTTCGGACGAACTCAAGAAAAAAGTTTGAGCTCGGGACCCGAACTTGACCCCGAACCCAAACCCCATTGAAGTCAATGGGGATCCGAACTTTTGAGCACTAAAATGGCAGTAAAAATGCCATGGAAAGGGCTAGAGGGCTGCAAATGCCAGCAAAATGTGGTTAAGAGCATGGGAAGTGCTATGCAAACAAAAATGGATAAGGAAATGACTTTAAATAAAATAAAATACATAAAAATAAAAAATAATAATCTTGATCTAGGAGGACGAGGTCCATATGGAGTAGGAGGTCGAGGGGGCGGTGGATGTGGCGGTGTAGGTGGAAGCGACGGTGGAGGAGGAGGAGGTAGCCTACAGTTTTTTGGTTTTAAATTTATTTTTATTTTTTTAAATTAGGGTCCACCCCAAAACATTGGGAAATATAACCTGTGATAACCCACTCCAGTCGTGCTAAACACACGTTCAGACAATACACTGGCTGCAGGGCAGGCCAGCACCTCCAAGGCGTAAAGGGCAAGCTCAGGCCATATGCCCAATTTGGAGACCCAGAAGCTGAAGGGGGCAGACCCATCATTGTACGTGTAGGCATGTTCATACATACTGCTCCACCATTTCGCACGTCCCCGTGATGTCCACGATCCAATTGGATATCTTCTCTATCAACTTTCGATGTTCTTTTATGCGCCTACCATGGTGATGACAGGTGGCGGGGATTCAGGGTTCCAGGCCGGAGAGGGAGCCTGAGAAAGGGATACCACATCCAAGGGAGGTCAATGAATGAAATTAAATGTAATTAAGCGAAAATGTGGGACAAAGTATTGAAGCATAAGCTTCCAAATTAAGGAGGGGGCGCTCGGCAATTACCCACTCTGAACTCGGGGAGGTAGTGACAATAAATAACAATACAGGACTCTTAAGATGCCCTGTTATTGGAATGATTAATAGAAAATTACAGGGAATGTCACTGGGGTATTTTGGATTTGGAAATGTTAGCCAGGAGAGGCCCTGCTGCCGCTTTGTTGACTCTAGATAACTTCTGTCTGATCGCACGTCCCTGTGAAGTCCACCATCCATTTGGATATCTTCCTTATCAACTTTTGATGTTCTTTTCTGCGCCTACCATGTTGATCACGGTTATTGGCGAATCAGGGTTCCACGCCAGAGAGGGAGTGTGAGAAAGAGAGACCACATCCAAGGGAGATAAATGGATAAAACATTTATTTGATTGAGCGGAAATATGGGAAAAGTTATTAAAATGCAAATGCGGGACAAATTATTGAAGCGCAAATGTGTGACAAATTATTAAAGCGCGAATGTGGGACAACTTATTAAAGTTTAATCATTGACTGAAAGGAGGTGGCGCGCATCAATTAAAGAAGAATTTCTGAAATTTTATTCCCTGTCACCTATGCAGAGCAGGGGTTTATTCACGTCCAAAATTGTAAAATGTCAACCCAAGAATGTAACAGAAAAATTTGTGAAATTTAATAACCTGTCTACTTGGTAGAGCAGGGGTCTATGACAAAAAGAAATTGTTTATTGTCACCCGAAAATGTAAAAGAAAAAATTGTGTATTTTATTTAACTTGTCTATTATGTATAACAGTGGTACATCACACCCAAAAATTGGTGAATTTTGCCCGAAAATGTAACAGACAAATTTGTGAATTTTTTTAACATGTCTACTATGTATAGCAGTTGGACATCACACCCAAAAATTTGTGAATCTCACCCGAAAATGTAACAGACAAATTTGTGAATTTTTTTAACCTGTCTACTAGGTATAGCAGTGGTACATCACACCCAAAAATTGGTGAATTTCACCCAAAAATGTAACAGACAAAGTAGTGAAATGACATAAAATAAAATAAAATACATACAAATAAAAAAAAAAAATGGATTTATGAGGTGGAGTTCCATATGGAGTTTGAGGAGGCGGTGGACGTAGCAGTGTAGGTGGAAGCAGCGTTGGAGGAGGACGAGTTAGCCAACACTGGTTTTTGGTTTTAATTTTTTTAACAATTAGGGTACACTCCAAAAGAGTGTGAAATATCCAAAATACAACAATGAGCAATTGCGCTGCAGTATAACAATTGCTGGTTAGTGCCGGTATACATGTCTATTCTGCACAAAGTACTGACAAGTCCTGTGGGATCCCTGCCTGGTTCATTTTAACCACCTCAGCCCCCCTAGCTTAAACACCCTTAATGACCAGACCACTTTTTACAATTCTGACCTACAGTACTTTCACCGTTTATTGCTCGGTCATGCAACTTTCCACCCAAATGAATTTTACCTACTTTTCTTCTCACTAATAGAGCTTTCATTTGGTGGCATTTCATTACTGCTGACATTTTTACTTTTTTTTTTATTAATCGAAATTACCCGTTTTTTTTTTCAAAAAAATGACATTTTTCACTTTCAGTTGTAAAATTTTTCAAATAAAACTACATTTCTATTTAATTTTTTTCTCAAAATTTATTGTTCTACATTTCTTTGATAAAAAAAAATGTTTGGGTAAAAAAAAATGGTTTGGGTAAAAGTTATAGCGTTTACAAACTATGGTACAAAAATGTGAATTTCCGCTTTTTGAAGCAGCTCTGACTTTCTGAGCACCTGTCATCTTTCCTGAGGTTCTACAATGCCCAGACAGTAGAAAAACCCCACAAATGACCCCATTTCGGAAAGTAGACACCCTAAGGTATTCGCTGATGGGCATAGTGAGTTCATAGAACTTTTTATTTTTTGTCACAAGTTAGCGGAAAATGATAATTTTTTTTTTCCAAAGTCTCATTTTCCGCTAACTTGTGACAAAAAATAAAAAAATTCTATGAACTCGCCATGCCCCTCACGGAATACTTTGGGGTCTCTTCTTTCCAAAATGGAGTCACTTGTGGGGTAGTTATACTGCCCTGGAATTTTAGGGGCCCTAATGCGTGAGAAGTAGTTTGAAATCAAAATGTGTAAAAAATGCCCTGCGAAATCCTAAAGGTGCTCTTTGGAATGTGGGCCCCTTTGCCCACCTAGGCTGCAAAAAAGTGTCACACATGTGGTATCGCCGTACTCAGGAGAAGTTGGGCAATGTGTTTTGGGGTGTCTTTTTACATATACCTATGCTGGGTGAGAGAAATATCTCAGCAAAAGACAACTTTTCCCATTTTTTTATACAAAGTTGGCATTTGACCGAGATATTTATCTCACCCAGCATGGTTATATGTAAAATGACACCCCAAAACACATTGCCCAACTTCTCCTGAGTACGGCGATACCACATGTGTGACACTTTTTTGCAGCCTAGGTGGGCAAAGGGGCCCACATTCCAAAGAGCACCTTTCGGATTTCACATGGCATTTTTTACACATTTTGATTTCAAACTACTTCTCATGCATTAGGGCCCCTAAAATGCCAGGGCAGTATAACTACCCCACAAGTGACCCCATTTTGGAAAGAAGACACCCCAAGGTATTCCATGATGGGCATAGTGAGTTCATGGAAGTTTTTATTCTTTGTCACAAGTTAGTAAAATATGAGACTTTGTAAGAAAAAAAAAAAAAAATCATAATTTTCTGCTAACTTGTGACAAAAAATAAAAAATTCTAGGAACTCGCCATGCCCCTCGGAGAATACCTTGGGGTGTCTTCTTTCCAAAATGAGGTCACTTGTGGGGTAGTTATACTGCCCTGGCATTTTAGGGGCCCTAATGCGTGAGAAGTAGTTTGAAATCAAAATGTGTAAAAAATGCCCTGTGAAATCCTAAAGGTGCTCTTTGGAATGTGGGCCCCTTTGCCCACCTAGGCTGCAAAAAAGTGTCACACATGTGGTATCGCCATACTCAGGAGAAGTTGGGCAATGTGTTTTGGGGTGTCTTTTTACATATACCCATGCTGGGTGAGAGAAATATCTCGGCAAAAGACAACTTTTCCCATTTTTTTATACAAAGTTGGCATTTGACCGAGATATTTATCTCACCCAGCATGGGTATATGTAAAATGACACCCCAAAACACATTGCCCAACTTCTCCTGAGTACGGCGATACCACATTTTTGACATTTTTTGGCAGCCTAGGTGGGCAAAAGGGCCCACATTCCAAAGAGCACCTTTAGGATTTCACAGGGCATTTTTTACAGATTTTGATTTCAAACTGCTTCTCACGCATTGAGTCCCCTAAAATGCCAGGGCAGTATAACTACCCCACAAGTGACCCCATTTTGGAAAGAAGACACCCCAAGGTATTCCGTGATGCTCATAGTGAGTTCATGGAAGTTTTTATTTTTTATCACAAGTTAGTGAAATATGAGACTTTGTAAGAAAAAAAAAAAAAATCATAATTTTCCGCTAACTTGTGACAAAAAATTTAAAATTCTAGGAACTCGCCATGCCCCTCACGGAATAACTTGGGGTGTCTTCTTTCCAAAATGGGGTCACTTGTGGGGTAGTTATACTGCCCTGGCATTTTAAGGGCCCTAATGCGTGAGAAGTAGTTTGAAATCAAAATGTGTAAAAAATGCCATGTGAAATCCGAAAGGTGCTCTTTGGAATGTGGGCCCCTTTGCCCACCTAGGCTGCAAAAAAGTGTCACACATGTGGTATCGCCGTACTCAGGAGAAGTTGGGCAATGTGTTTTGGGGTGTCTTTTTACATATAACCATGCTGGGTGAGAGAAATATCTCGGCAAAAGACAACTTTTCCCATTTTTTTATACAAAGTTGGCATTTAACCGAGATATTTCTCTCACCCAGCATGGGTATATGTAAAATTACACCCCAAAACACATTTAACAACTTCTTCTGAGTACGGTGATACCACATATATGACACTTTTTTGTAGCCTAGATGCGCAAAGGTGCCCAAATTCCTTTTAGGAGGGCATTTTTAGACATTTGGATCCCAGACTTCTTCTCACACTTTAGGGCCCCTAAAATGCCAGGGCAGTATAAATACCCCACATGTGACCCCATTTTGGAAAGAAGACACCCCAAGGTATTTAATGAGGGGCATGGCGAGTTCATAGATTTTTTTTTTGCACAAGTTAGCGGAAATTGATTTTTTATTTTTTTTCTCACAAAGTCTCCCTTTCCGCTAACTTGGGACAAAAATTTCAATCTTTCATGGACTCAATATGCCCCTCAGCGAATACCTTGGGGTGTCTTCTTTCCAAAATGGGCTCATTTGTGGGGTGTTTGTACTGCCCTGGCATTTGAGGGTCTCCGCAATCATTACATGTATGGCCAGCTTTAGGAGTTTCTGCTATTCTCCTTATATTGAGCATACGGGTAATGAGATTATTTTATTTTTTCGTTCAGCCTCTGGGCTGAAAGAAAAAAATGAACGGCACAGATTTCTTTATTCGCATCGATCAATGTGGATGAAAAAATCTGCCAGGACATAGGAGCTCCGCCCAACATCCATACCCACTTTGTCCGTATGCCCTGGCAAACCCGATTTCTCCATTCACATCAATCGATGTGGATGAATAAATCATTGCCGGGATTTTATTTATATTTTTTTTATATACAAAGTGTTTGCCAAAGCATATGAACACCGCCGCCCCCTCAGCTCATATGCCTCGGCAAACATATCTTTTACTGCAGAGGAGAAATCTCGTCTTGAAGTGCCGCATACACCGACTTTTGTGTAATCTGACAGCAGCGCAATGCTTCTGTCAGAATGCACATCAGTGCTGCAGCTGGTTCATCGGTTGGTCCACCTAGAAGGTAAAAAAAAAAAAAAAAAAAACAGGCCGCAACGCAATAAATTTATTAACTTTATAATAACATTTGAACGGAACATATGAACTTTATTTAACTTTTTGAACAGAACGTTAACTTTTTTGCTTAACGGTGATTTTTTATTTTTTTTACCTCTATAGGACAAACCTCTCCTTCCCCATGGGACAATGTGCAAAGCGCAAATTGCCCAAAGATGTGGCGAAGTACATTATGCCCAGGTGAAAGGAGAGGTTTGCAGCAGCTGTGAGTGAAAGGGCCCTAATAGCCCTGTGTGCCTGTCCTGTGAGATGCAATCCCTATGCTAAGTGTACCTGTGTGTGGTACTTCCGAAAACACTCCCCAAAGCATAGGGCAGTCAGGACAGAAATAGCGGGTGTCACGCCTTATTCTACTCCTGCTACAGACACAACATTTTTTTCGGGGTGACGGTCGGTTTGAGGTACCAGCAACGACACTGGGGAAATGTTGCTCGTGTAGACGGCTAACTACACTGGTGGATGGGGCCACGGAACCTCCTGGATACAGGAGGTTCTCGATGATCTCTTCCTGAAATTTGAGGAAGGATCCTGTTCTCCCAGCCTTACTGTAGAGAACAAAACTATTATATACAGCCAATTTAATCAAATATACAGACACCTTCTTATACCAGCGTCTGGTCCTGCGGGAAAGTAGATAAGGAGCCAACATCTGGTCATTGAAGTCCACCCCATTCCATGAGCAAATTATAGTCGTGGACACAGAGGGGCTTTTCAATGACACTGGTTGCTCGTTCAATTTGGATTGTCGTGTCTGCGTGAATGGAGGAGAGCATGTAAACGTCACGCTTGTCTCTCCATTTCACCGCGAGCAGTTCTTCGTTACACAAGGCAGCCCTCTCCCCCCTTGCAAGACGGGTGGTAACGAGCCATTGGGGGAAGCCCCGGCGACTAGGTCGCGCGGTGCCACAGAACCCAATCTGTTCTAGGAACAAATGCCTGAAGAGGGGCACACTTGTGTAAAAATTGTCCACATAAAGATGGTACCCCTTGCCAAATAAGGGTGACACCAAGTCCCAGACTGTCTTCCCACTGCTCCCCAGGTAGTCAGGGCAACCGACCGGCTCCAGGGTCTGATCTTTACCCTCATAGATCCAAAATTTGTGGGTATAGCCTGTGGCCCTTTCACAGAGCTTATACAATTTGACCCCATACCGGGCGCGCTTGCTTGGGATGTATTGTTTGAAGCCAAGGCGCCCAGTAAAATGTATAAGGGACTCGTCTACGCAGATGTTTTGCTCGGGGTATACAAATCTGCAAATTTGGTGTTGAAGTGGTCTATGAGGGGCCGAATTTTGTGGAGCCGGTCAAAAGCTGTGTGGCCTCTGGGACGAGAGGTGCTGTTGTCGCTAAAGTGCAGGAAACGCAGGATGGTCTCAAATCGTGTCCTGGACATGGCAGCAGAGAACATGGGCATGTGATGAATTGGGTTCGTGGACCAATATGACCGCAATTCATGCTTTTTGGTTAAGCCCATGTTGAGGAGAAGGCCCAGAAAATTTTTAAATTCAGAAACTTGGACGGGTTTCCACCGGAAAGACTGGGCATGAGCTTCCCGGGTTGGCGGCTATAAATTCAGTGGCATATCGGTTTGTTTCTGCCACAACTAAGTCCAAGAGCTCCGCAGTCAAGAACAGCTCAAAAAACCCCAGTGCCGAACCGATCTGAGCTGTCTCAACCCGAACTCCAGACTGGGCGGTGAAAGGGGGAACTACAGGTGCGGCTGAAGTTGGGGGCTGCCAATCAGGGTTTGCCAGCACCTCAGGGACTCTAGGGGCTCTACGGGCCTGTCTGTGCAGTGGCTGCGACGGGGGAACTAATGCACGTGCCACCGTACCAGCTTCAACTGCCCTTCTGGTGCTCGCCACTTCACCATGTTGTACGGCAGTGCTGGTACTAGGTCCAGGATGGGCTGCGCTGCTGGTGTATGCCTCACCACGTAATCCGACAGCGCCAGCCCCACTCTGCTGCCCTTGAAGCGGATGCTGCGCAACCTGTGGTGTAGCAACACAGGGCCTGGTACGGCTGGTGGTATCAGGGACCTCAACCTCCTCGTCCGAACTTTGGGTCAGACTGCCACTGCTTTCTACAGGTTCATATTCTGACCCGCTGGATTCGTCAGATGAGGGTTCCCATTCCTCATCCGACTGGGTCAGAAGCCTGTAGGCCTCTTCAGAAGAATACCCCCTGTTTGACATTTGGACTACTAAATTTAGGGGTATTCCCTGAGACTACCCAAGAAAAAAAGCAAGCCTGTCTTACAAATGGGAGTCTAGCGAAGTACCGGAGGCCGCTGCGATTGATAAAAAATATCAAAACTGATTTTTTTATCGCCGCAGCGCTTGTAAAGTGATTGTGCAGTGATCAAAAAATAATAATTTTTTTGTAACTGCGGCAGGGCTGATCGGGCAAACACTGCGTTTTGGGTGGAGGGCGAACTAAGGTGACACTAATGCTATTATAGATCTGAATGTGATCAGTTCTGATCACTTACAGATACTATAAAAGTACAAATGCTGATTAGCGATACGATAATCAACGAATCAGTGACTGCGGTGCGGTGGGCTGGGCGCTAAACGATCGCTAACTACCTAACCAAGGGGCCTAAACTATCCTAAAACCTAACAGTCAATACCAGTGAAAAAAAAAAGTGACAGTTTACACTGATCACTTTTTTCCCTTTCACTAGGTGATTGACAGGGGCGATCAAGGGGTGATCAAGGGGTTAATTGGGGTGATGGAGGGTGATCTGGGGGCTAAGTGTAGTGTTGGTTGTACTCACAGTGATGTGTGCTCCTCTGCTGGGACCAACCGACGAAAAGGACCCGCAGAGGAGCACAGAAGCCATTTAACACATTATATGTATAAATATAAGGTGTTAAATGGCTTCTGATTAGTTTTTTTGAAAATCATCAGCCTGCCAGCGACGATCATTGGCTGGCAGGCTGATGACGAACTTGTCTTTTAAATTTTGCCGGTCCGCGATGCGCATGCGCTTTGCCCGAAATCTCGCGTCTCGCGAGAGGACGCACCGGCGCGTCCACCCAGAATAACAGGGCCGCTGCAAAGACGCAATCCTGCGTACGGCGGTCCTGTAGTGGTTAATGAACGTGAGCTTGTCCACGTTGGCTGTGGACAGGCGGTTGCGCTTGTCTGTGATAACACCCCCTGTCGTGCTAAACACACGTTCAGATAATACACTGGCTGCAGGGCAGGCCAGCACCTCCAATACGTAAAGGGCAAGCTCAGGCCATGTGCCCAATTTGGAGACCCAGAAGTTGAAGGGGGCAGACCCGTCATTCAGTAAGTGTAGGCGTGTGCACACATACTGCTCCACCATGTTGGTGAAATGCTGCCTCCTGCTAAGACGTTCCATATCAGCTGGTGGTGCTGGTTGTTGTGGTGTGCTGACAAAGCTTTTCCACATTTCGGCCATGCCAACCCTGCGTTCTGAGGTGCTGGCGGTGCTCCAGCTGCGTTGGCGACCTCTTCCTCTGCCTTCGCCTTTTGTTTCTACTGTGCCCCCGCTGTCAGGTGGAAATGCCACCAGCAGCGCGTCTACCAGCGTGTGCTTGTACTCGCGCATCTTACGATCATGCTCCAGTGAGGGAATTAAGGACAGTACGTTGTCCTTGTAACGGTGATCCAGCAGCGTGGCCACCTAGTAATCAGCACAAGATAGAATGTGGGCAACTTGGCGGTCATTGCAGAGACACTGCAGCATGTAATCGCTCATGTGTGCCAGGCTGCCCAGAGGCAACGAAAAGCTGTCCTCTGTGGGAGGTGTATCGTCTGTGTCCTCTGTATCCCCCCAGCCATGCACCAGTGATGGCCATGAGCTGGTCTGGGGGCCACCCTGCTGTGAACATGGTTCCTCCTCCTCCATCTCCTCATCCTCCACCTCGTCATCCTCCAGAACTGTGCCCTGGCTGGACAATTGTGTACCTGGCGTTTGTGGGTGTAGGAACCCACCCTCGGAGCCACTTGTTAATGACTGTCCGGAAACCCTACGAAATGATCCCTCTTCCTCCTCTTCCTCCTCCTGTGCCACATCCTCTTCCATCATCGCCAGCAGCCTTTTTTCAAGGAGGCATAGAGGTGGGATAGTAACGCTGAGAACGACGTTATCGGCACTGGCCATGTTGGTGGAGTACTCGAAACTGCACAACAAGGAACACAGGTCTCGCATGGAGGCCCAGTCATTGGTGGTGAAGTGGTGCTGTTCCGCTTAGCGACTCACCCGTGCGTGCTGCAGCTGAAACTCCACTATCGCCTGCTGCTGCTCGCACAGTCTGGCCAGCATGTGCAAGGTGGAGTTCCACCTTGTGGCAAGTCGCATATGAGGCAGTGAGCAGGAAGGCCAAAGTTACGCTGCAGCGCTGACAGGCGAGCAGCAGCAGGATGAGAACGCCGAAAGCGCGCACAGACGGCCCACACTTGCTTCAGCAGCTCTGACATATCGGGGTAAGTTTAAAGGAATTTCTGCACCACCAAATTCAGCACATGTGCCAGGCAAGGGATGTGCGTCAAACAAACTAGTCCCAGAGCTGCTACGAGATTTCGCCCATTATCGCACACTACCAGGCCGGGCTTGAGGCTCACTGACACCAACCACTCATCGTTCTGTTGTTCAAGGCCCGTCCACAGCTCCTGCACGGTGTGAGGTTTGTTCCCCAAACAGATAAGTTTTAAAACTGCCTGCTGTCGTTTACCCCTGGCTGTGCTGAAGTTGGTGGTGAAGGTGTTACGCTGACCGGATGAAGAGCCGGTAGAGGATGTGGAAGCGGAGTAGGAGGAGGAAGCAATAGTAAGGCAAACTGAAGCGTCCTGCAATCCTCGGTGGTGGAAGGACATGCGACAAACTGCTATCTGCCTCAGACCCATCCGCCACTGCATTTATCCAGTGTGCTGTTATGGAGATATAACGTCCCTGACCGTGCTTACTGGTCCACGTATCCGTAGTGAGGTGCAACTTGCCACAGATGGCGTTGCGCAGTGCACACCTGATTTTGTCCCCCACTTGGTTGCGCAGGGAAGGGATGGTTCGCCTGGAAAAGTAGTGGCGGCTGGGCACGACGTACTGTGGGACAGCCACCGCCATAAGGCCTTTAAAACTCTCTGTCTCCACCAGACGGAATGACAGCATTTCAAAGGCAGGAATTTAGAAATGCTGGCATTCAGGGCCAGGAAAAGCGGGTGGGTAGGGGGATACTTCCTTTTCCTCTCCAGCGTTTGGGAGATGGAGAGCTGAACGCTTCCGTGGGACATTGTCGAGATGCTTGGTGACCCAGGTGGTAGTGTTGCTGGCAGATCCTCTGTTTGTGGGGTGGCAGGTGCCACTGTCCCTCCAGAGGTGGATGAATAGGCCGAGACTGCAGCAGAAGAGGAAGCAGGAGGAGCCAGAGACCATGTTTGGTTTTTGAGGTGTCTACTCCACTGCAGCTTGTGCTTTGCACTTAAATGCCTGGTCATGCAGGTTGTGCTCAGGTTGAGAACATTTATGCCTCCCTTCAGGCTCTGATTGCACAGCGCGCAAACCACTCGTGTCTTGTCGTCAGCACATTGTCTGAAAAACTGCCACACCAGGGAACTCCTTGGAGCTGGCTTTGGTGTGCTCGGTCATTTGCTGCGGTGGGCAGTAGCAGGCGTACTGTCTAGAGGACGGCCGCTCCGCTTTTGCACCCTGCTCCCTCTTCAGCTGTGCTGGTGGCTCTGTGCGACCACCGCCTCTTCCTACGAACTACATAGGTCACTCGCATGACCTTGATTCCATGTGGGGTCGTGGACCTCATCGTCCTCCACATCATCTTCCACCCAGTCTTCACCCCTGCCCTCCTTGTTGGTCTGCACACTTTCGAAAGCCCCAGCAGTTGGCACCTGTGTTTCGTCATCATCCGAGACGTGCTGCGATGGCCCTCTCATGTACTCATCTTGAAACATAAGTGGTTGGGCATCGGTGCACTCAATCTCTTACACTACTGGGGCAGGGATAGGTGGATGGCCCTGGGAAACCCTGCTAACAGAGTCAGCAAAAAGCAGAAGAGACTGCTGCATGACTTGGGGCTCAGACTGCTTGGCTGATTTGCAAGGGGGTGAGGTGAAAGACTGATGGACATCGGCTGCAGGTGCCAACTGGCAGCAGGAGACTGGGTGGGAGACAATGTGAAGGAACTGGATCCACTGTCAGCAACCCAATCTATCGCCTGTACTTGTTCAGGCCTCAACATTCGTAGAGCAGCATTAGGCCCGACCAAATACCGCTGCAGGTTTTGTCGCCTACTCGCACCTGAGGAAGGGGTTTCACTTGTGCGTGTAGCTGGCACAGATCGACTACGTCCTCTCCCTGCAACAGGAGCTCCACAAGCAGCACCATGACCAGGGCCATGTCCCTTATTTGACGCTCTCCTCATATTTCTCAAATTTAGGATCTTGCCCTAAATGGGTGTTTAATTAATAGCAGAATAGAACGACAGTATGTAAAGGGTGTATCTCACACGCCCTGATGCACACTAGGCCGCAATTAAAGATTTGTGCCCAAAACGTGTGTTTGTTTAATAATAGAATATAACCACACTATGTAAAGGGTGTATTTAACAATGACATATGCAGCAAATGCTGCAAAATCAACTTTTTGGCCCAAAACGGGTGTTGCGAAGGGTCTGCCTTGTCCTCAGTGGCTCTGGAGCGTGGCCTTGGGGTCTCCTCAGATCTGATAGGGCGGTCTGTGAGTAGGGGTACGTGGTCGGCTTATGCATCTGTGTGGACTCAGTGGGAGCCGTTAATTGAGCAGGTGGGGGGCTGTGTGGAGGTGGACGATTTTCATTCATTGTTATTGTATTATGTGGGGGTGTCTTTCAGTTCGGGTGTGTCCTTTTCAGTAGCCTCCAAAAAGGTAGCGGCGGTAGCTTTTTGGTTGCGGTTGCGAGGTTGGCCCGATGTGTCTAAGAGTTTTTTGGTGCGCCAGGCCTTAAAAGGCTATCGTCGTAGTGTTTTAAGACAGGACTCTCGCCGGCCAGTCTCGTTTGCTGTGTTGCAAGCTAGTGTGGTGTGTTCATCTGGGTTTGAGGTGAGTCTGTTTAGAGCCGCTTTTTCTTTGGCCTTTTTTGGTGCCTTTCGGGTCTCGGAGTTGGTGGCTAGTAGTCTGTTTGGTGGGGGCGGCTTGTTACGTGAGGACATTTGCTTTGGTGAAGTGGGGTTGCGGTGTGTGTTGCGCAGGTCTAAGACTGACCAGGAGGGCAAGGGGGTGGGTATTGTGTTGCGCGCTTTGAGTGGGTCGGTCTTGTGACCAATTAGGAGTGTGGAGGAATTTTTGAGAGTTAGGCCTGATGTTCCAGGTTCGTTGCTGATGCATCGGGATGGATCGGCTTTGTCCCGTTTTTAATTTGTGGCGGTATTTAGAAAATGCCTGTCTGCGTCTCATTCTTTCAGGATTGGCGCTGCGACCTGATGCGGCTAGATGGGGTTTGGGCGAGGAAGCTATCAAGCGGATAGGGCATTGGGAATCAGTGTGTTATTGCTCGTACATTCGTCCTCACATGCTGTAATTCTGGGTTGTGATTGGTATTGCGCTGTTCACGTTGTTGGTGATATTCAGTTCAGCAAGTGTAATTGTTTTGTTTTAGGTTCATCACTGTGCTTGGCGTGGACTTTTGGACATTCCTACGTTTATTGGGGAGCTTTGCGTGCGGACGTGCGGAGGAACTGAAGGCAATTGGGTTTCCGACCCGATGAATTGCAAGTGCGATGGATTGGTTTGTGGGGGCTCTTATGGGGATGGGTGCTTCAGGAATTTCATGCTTCTGTTTCTTTTGACAGTGCACCAGATATTTTGTTGTTGCATGTGGGCGGTAACGATTTAGGGGTTCGTAGTTCTAGAGAGGTGATTCGGGATATTAAACTGGACTTGTTGCGGTTATGGTGTGATTTTCCTGGGTTGTTGGTGGTGTGGTTGGAAAGCTTGGCGTTTTGCGCGGTCGGTGGACCGGATTAATAGGGCGAGGGCAAAGCTAAAAAGGAAGTGGGGCCAGGGGCATACATAGAAATCACTGGGCCCCATAGCAAGAATCTAAATTGGGCCCCCATTCCCCTTTTATAGCCCCTCCCATTACCCATTCCAGGCCTCTCCCTTTGTTCCATGAACTATTCTTGCTGCTGCGTTTTATAATTTATTGCATCAGGGCCGGCACACAAAAGAGCTATAATAGATGCAGTGTGTACATATATATAGTATATACAGCGGTGTACTAATATGTGAGGTACGAGGTATAATACATGCAGTGTGTACAGGTATATAGTATATTCTGTACTGTACTGATAAGTGAGGTACAGGGTATAATATATGCAGTGTGTACAGGTATATAGTATATACAGCAGTGTAATATGTGAGGTAAAAGGAATAATGGATGCAGTGTGTACAGATATATTGTATATACAGCCTGTACTGATATGTGAGGTACGAGGTATAATAGATGCAGTGTGTATAGGTATATAGTAAATACAGCAGTGTATTGACAGCACGTACCTCACATATCAGTACACTGCTGTATATACTATATATCTGTACACACTGCATCTATTATACCTCGTACCTCACATATCAGTACACTGCTGTATATACTATATATCTGTACACACTGCATCTATTATACCTCGTACCTCACATATCAGTACACTGCTGTATATACTATATATCTGTACACACTGCATCTATTATACCTCGTACCTCACATATCAGTACACTGCTGTATATACTATAGACTCCCCTAAAGAATTATTAGTGCCCCCATACTAATACGGTGTTGGACCCCCTTTTGCCTTCAGAACTGCCTTAATTCTACGTGGCATTGATACCACACAGTGCTGATAGCATTCTTTAGAAATGTTGGCCCATATTGATAGGATAGCATCTTGCAGTTGATGGAGATTTGAGGGATGCACATCCAGGGCACGAAGCTCCCGTTCCACCACATCCCAAAGATGCTCTATTGGGTTGAGATCTGGTGACTGTGGGGGCCATTTTAGTACAGTGAACTTATTGTCATGTTCAAGAAACCAATGTGAAATGATTGGAGCTTTGTGACATGGTGCATTATCCTGCTGGAAGTAGCCATCAGAGGATGGATACATGTTCTCATTCTGTTTACGCCAAATTCGGACTCTACCATTTGAATGTCTCAACAGAAATCGAGACTCATCAGACCAGGCAACATTTTTCCAGTCTTCAACAGTCCAATTTTGGTGAGCACGTGCAAATTGTAGCCTCTTTTTCCTATTTGTAGTGGAGATGAGTGGTACCCGGTGGGGTCTTCTGCTGTTGTAGCCCATCCGCCTCAAGGTTGGGCGTGTTGTGGCTTCACAAATGCTTTGCTGCATACCTCGGTTGTAACGAGTGGTTATTTCAGTCAACGTTGCTCTTCTATCAGCTTGAATCAGTCGGCCCATTCTCCTCTGACCTCTAGCATCCACAAGGCATTTTTGCCCACAGGACTGCCGCATACTGGATGTTTTTCCCTTTTCACACCATTCTTTGTAAACCCTAGAAATGGTTGTGCGTGAAAATCCCCGAGCAGATTGTGAAATACTCAGACCGGCCCGTCTGGCACCAACAACCATGCCACGCTCAAAACTGCTTAAATCACCTTTCTTTCCCATTCTGACATTCAGTTTGGAGTTCAGGAGATTGTCTTGACCAGGAGCACCCCCCTAAATGCATTGAAGCAACTGCCATGTGATTGGTTGTACATATACGCAAAGTACATATACGCAAAGTACATGTACATATACGCAAAGCAGTGTATTGATGTGAAACATACAAGGTATATGTCATGCCCTGCTCAGACTGTGCGGAGGTCTGCCAAATTAGCAGCACGTGTCTAGTCATTTGTTTTGTTTTGGAGTCGTGCTAGATCCGCCTCCCTTCAGGTGCACTGGGTGGGGTCATTGGTTTAAATTACTGCCCTCCTAGTGTTCCGTGCGGGTTATAGTTTCTGTCAGGCTGTGGAAGCAAGGAGGGAAGGATTGGCTTTTCCTGCTCAGATAAGATAAGTTGGTTTCTGATTTCTTTGGTTTGCTGTCTAGGCTGTTTGAGTGTCGTCTGTCCCCTCCTGGTTCTGAGGGAGCAGGCTGCCCCTTTTCCCCTTTCACCATCTCAGGGATTCTAGGGTATTTTCAGCCCAGGCACGAGGACACATTATTCCCACCATTAGGGTCTGAATGTGGGCTTAGCAGTATGGGGAGAGCTGTTAGGGATTTGCTAGGAGGTGACCTTATGCCCAGCTTCTCGCCTAGAAAACTTGTTTGTTTAGTTATCTGTGTATCTTATATCCTGTCCGCCCTGACATTATAACCCGCCATACTTTGACTGCCATTACTCAGCGGTTTTGTGAAGGCGTCAATTAATGCGCTAGTTGACCGCATGCAGGGATTATCTCTAGAGGTTGCGGATCTGCGTAGTTTGGTCACACGGTGTCAGAATGCTCTGGCATCAGGTGCAGGTCAAATTTTTGGGGAGCCTAAAGTCGCTCTTCCTGAGAGATTTGCAGGGGGTGCGGATGACTTTATCCGCTTTAAAGAGTCATGCAAGTTGTATTTTCGGCTGCGTCCATCTTCTTCAGGTGATGAAAGTCAGAGGGTTGGTATAATAATTTCTCTGCTTAAAGGGGACGCGCAATCCTGGGCCTTTTCTCTGCCGCCCGGTTCTCTGGCTCTCCGGTCGGTGGAAGAATTTTTCAAACCCCTGGGATTAATTTACGATGACCCAGATCGAGTCTCGATGGCGGAATCTAAATTGCGTAATTTATTACAGGGTGAACATACTGCAGAGGTTTACTGCGTTGAGTTTAGGAGATGGGATACAGAGTCAGAGTGGAATGACCCTGCGTTACGTAGTCAGTTTTGTCAGGGGTTATCTGAGAGATTGAAAGATGCCCTTGCTTTTCATGAGTACCCAGATTCTTTGGAGAATGCTATGTCTTTGGAAGTACGGTTAGATAGACGTATTAGAGAGAGGTGTAAGGCTCCCTCCGCGCAAGGGATCCCTTCTGTGAGTGGTTTCGTCTCTACTGTTTCCCAGGGTGATGTTACAGGTAACTCTGGGGAAGGGGAGGAACCCATGCAGCTGGGTCAGGTATCTTTCCGTTCTGATAGTAGAGACTTTAGGAAATTGCATAAACTATGTTACTACTGTGGGAAAAGTGGTCATTTTATTTTTGCTTGTCCTTTTGTTAAACCGCATGTTGATAAGAAAGAGAAAAAAATAAACGTCCTGACTCTTGGTAGCTTGAATGGAGTGGTGGAGCAAGCAGGTATGCAAGCTCCCTGTAATACTCGTTTTCTCCTTCCAGCTATGGTGGCGCTAGACTCAAGAACATTTTTTGTTGAAGTATTCATTGACTGTGGTGCTGGGGTAAACCTTATTGACTTTATTTTTCTTCAAAATCTGGGTCTAAGTACTTGCACTTTAGAAAGAGAGATTCCGGTTTTCGCAATTGATTCTTCCCCTCTTTCTCAAAGGAGTCTCACTCATATTGCTCATGGTATTCAGTTAAGGGTGGGTGATTCACATGTTGAGATTATGTCTTGTTTTGTCATGAAGGATTTGCCCGCTCCTATAGACTTAGGGTTGCCGTGGTTGACAAAACATAACCCAATTATAGATTGGCAAGCAAGACAAATCATTGGCTGGAGTGAATTTTGTTCGGATAATTGTCTTGGCACATCTATCTCTGGTGTGTTCACTACGGCTCTACCTCAGTATCTCTCAGATTTTGCGGATGTCTTTTCGGAGGGTGGGGCTCAGGAATTGCCCCCTCATCGTGACTATGATTGTCCAGTTAATCTCATCCCAGGGGCTAAGTTGCCAAAGTCTCGGCTTTACAATCTTTCTCAACCTGAAAGAGAGGTCATGCGGAAGTATATCGCCGAGAGTTTGGCAAAAGGTCATATTAGGCCATCTAAGTCTCCGGTGGCAGTAGGTTTATTCTTTGTTAAAAAAAAAAAGGATCGATCGCTGAGACCTTGTTTGGATTTCCGGGAATTGAACCGTATTACGGTCCGGGATCCGTATCCCCTTCCTTTGATCTCTGACCTTTTTGATCAGATTGTTGGTGCCAAGGTGTTCTCCAAGTTGGATTTGAGAGGGGCCTACAATCTGATCAGAATCAAGGAGGTGGATGAGTGGAAAACAGCCTTCAATATGCACGAGGGTTATTTTAAGAATCTGGTTATGCCTTTTGGGTTGACGAACGCGCCAGCGGTATTTCAGCGATTCGTCAATTACATTTTCCATCATTTGGTGGGGAGGTTCGTGGTAGTTTACTTGGATGACATTTTAATTTACTCTCCTGATCTGAAGACCCATCAGGATCATGTGAGACAGGTTTTGACGATCCTTCGGGAGAATAAATTATATGCCAAATTGGAGAAATGTGTGTTTTCTGTGCAGGAGCTTCCGTTTATGGGTTATCTGCTTTCTGACTCTGGTTTTCGTATGGACCCCGAAAAGGTCCGGGTGGTTCTGGAATGGGATCGACCAGAGAATCAGAAAGCTTTGATGCGGTTTTTGGGGTTTACTAATTATTATAGAAAATTTATTTTGAACTATTCTACCATTGTAAGACCTCTGACTGATATGACTAAGAAGGGCGCCGACGTCTCTGTCTGGTCGGATGAGGCATTGCAGGCCTTTTCGACTATTAAGGAGTGTTTTGCGTCTGCTCCCATTCTGGTGCAGCTCGATGTGTCTCAGTCATTCGTGGTGGAGGTTGATGCATCAGAAGTGGGGGTTGGAGCGGTGCTGTCGCAGGGTTCATCTCCTGGTAAGTGGGTCCCGTGTGCTTTTTTTTCCAAGAAGCTCTCGGTCGCCGAGAAGAATTATGATGTGGGAGATAGAGAATTGCTGGCCATCAAGTTGTCCTTTGAGGAATGGCGTCACTGGTTGGAGGAGGCGTCTCACCCCGTTACAGTACATACGGATCATAAGAATTTGGCTTACCTGCAATCTGCCAAGCGTCTGAACCCTAGACAGCCCAGATGGTCACTGTTTTTTACCAGGTTCAATTTTGTGGTGACTTTTCGCCCGGGGGTTAAAAACGTCAAGGCAGATGCGTTGTCTCGCAGTTTTCCTGGGGGATGTGATTCAGAGGATCCTGCTCCGATTTTGGCTGATGGGGTGGTGGTCTCCGCTCTGTACCCCGAATTGGAGATGGAGGTGTTGGGAGCCCAGGAGGGGGCTCCTGGTTCTTGTCCCCCAGGGAGGTTGTTTGTTCCTGAAGGACTGCGATACAAGGTATTCAAGGAACATCACGATACTGTCCTTGCTGGACATCCTGGTGGTAAGTCCACCTGTGACCTTGTGTCCCGGAGGTTCTGGTGGCCCGGGTTACGTAAGAGCATTGAGGATTACGTGGCAGCTTGTGAAACCTGTGCACGGTCAAAGGTTGCTCATACTCGACCGGCTGGTTCACTTCTTCCTTTGTCGATTCCATCTCGTCCTTGGACACACTTGTCTATGGACTTTATTACGGATCTGCCGAGTTCCTCCGCGAAAACAGTAATTTTGGTGGTAGTTGACCGTTTTAGTAAAATGGCTCACTTTATATCGTTAACTAGTCTGCCTAATGCCAAGACTCTTGCGCAGATTTTTGTTGATAATATCGTGAAATTGCATGGTATTCCTTCGGATGTGGTTTCTGACAGGGGCACGCAGTTTGTCTCCAGGTTTTGGAGGGTGTTCTGCTCTCGGCTTGGCATTCAACTTTCGTTCTTTTCGGCTTTTCATCCGCAGTCGAATGGACAGACAGAGTGTACTAATCAAAACCTGGAGACCTACTTGAGGTGCTTTGTGGCTGAGAATCAGGAGGACTGGTCCTCATTCTTGTCCCTAGCAGAGTTTGCTTTGAATAACCATAGGCAGGAATCCACGGATAAGTCGCCATTTTTTGGCGCATACGGTTTTCATCCGCAGTTTGGTACCTTTTCTGGGACTAGTTTCTCTGAGATGCCAGAGGAGGAGAGATTTTCTTCTGCCTTGTCTTCTATCTGGCGGAGGATCCAAGTGAATTTGGCGAAGATTGGTGAGAAGTATAAGTGAATGGCTGACAAGAGACGTGTGACTGGTCCGGACCTGTGTGTGGGTGATCTGGTGTGGTTGTCCACTAAAAATATTAAACTGAGAGTGCCATCTTGGAAACTGGGTCCAAGATTTATTGGTCCATACAAAATATCTGCGGTGATCAATCCAGTAGCGTTTTGGCTGGATCTTCCGCAGACTTGGAGGATCCATGATGTGTTCCACAGGTCTTTACAGAAAATATATGTGAAACCGGTGGAACCATCGCCATTGCCCCCTCCTCCTGTTCTGGTCGATGGAAATTTAGAGTTCGAGATCTCCAGGGTTCTTGACTCTAGAGTTCTTCGGGGTTCCCTTCAGTACCTGGCACACTAGAGGGGATACGGCCTTGAGGAAAGGATGTGGGTTCTGGCACTGTATGTCAGTGCCAGCCGACTGGTGAGGGCTTTTCACAGATCCCACCCGGATAAGGTTGGTCCGGGGTGTCCGGATGTCACCCGTAGAAGGGGGGGTACTGTCATGCCCTGCTCAGACTATGTGCGGAGGACTGCCAGATTAGCAGCACGTGTCTAGTCATTTGTTTTGTTTTGGAGTCGTGCTAGATCCGCCTCCCTTCAGGTGCACTGGGTGGGGTCGTTGATTTAAATTACTCCCCTCCCAGTGTTCCGTGCGGGTTATAGCTTCTGTCAGGCTGTGGAAGCAAGGAGGGAAGGATTGGCTTTTCCTGCTCAGATAAGATAAGTTGGTTTCTGATTTCTTTGGTTTGCTGTCTAGGCTGTTTGAGTGTCGTCTGTCCCCTCCTGGTTCTGAGGGAGCAGGCTGCCACTTTTCCACTTTCACCATCTCAGGGATTCTAGGCTATTTTCAACCCAGGCACGAGGACACATTATTCCCACCATTAGGGTCTGAATGTGGGCTTAGCAGTATAGGGAGAGCTGTTAGGGATTTGCTAGGAGGTGACCTTATCCCCAGCTTCTCGCCTAGAGAAGTTATCTGTGTATCTTATATAATGTCCGCCGTGACAGTATAATACTGTAGATGCAGTGTTTACAGAAATATGTGGTCAGTTATATATTATGGTCATTGTGTGTGTGAGATACATGAGGCAGTGGTCACTGTACCTGTCTGAAGTATTATATATGAGTGAGAAGTGGAGGACCTCCTCTTACAACTCCATTTCAGTCTGTATGGATCCATGCAGAGCTGATTGTGAACTTCTAATACTTGCTGTTAGGGGTTGAAGGACCTGTTATCACAGGTCCTGGCAGATGTACCTTTCAAAACTTGGAACTATACAATTTTTGGCGCAGTTCCTTTTCTAGATTCTGCAGGACCTGTGATGTTGAAGATGATGTCATCACAGGTCCTGGCATATGCACTGTTCTAACCTGGGAACTACACTTTACACTGTGCAGTTCCCTTACAGGACCTGTGATGACATCATCAAAGGTCCTTTAGCTTTAGAAAGATATACAGGAGCAATTATGGGGCGGGGCTTCTTCTCCACTTCGGGCCCCTCTTTCTCACGGGCCCCATAGCAGCTGCATGGTCTGCCTATATTGTAGGTACGCCACTGAGTGGGGCACTTTGTGCGGCATCATGGTGGAATAGGGTTGCACCATAGGGAATTGGAGGCTCCTGAGGGATGACCTGGTTCATCTCAATGATGTGGGTACTGACATGTGGGCTTTGGGGCTTCAGTAGGGCTTGGAGACGTGTGGAAGGGTAGGGTGTGGCAGGACGCCCATAGGTGAGGTGTCACCTCTGGTCGTTTGTGGCATGTTAATGGAGGGTCCTGGAAGGCAATGCAAGGCTTAATAGGTGCATAACAAGTTGGAGCGTGCATCGCATGAGGTTCGGTAATCTGGTGGATGGGGCCCCTGTTTGGGCAAAATGGGCCCACAGGGGTAGATGGAACTATAATTTGGAGGATGTAGTGCCCTTGGGTCGGTGACCGCGGCCAAGGGTAAAGTGGTATAACAAGTAGAGGGGAAGAGTGGCGAATATGGCTTGCCTGGTTACCTTCTAGGATCCTATTATTCTATTACTAGGTTTGAAATGTTGTTACATTTTGATATGTTTCTGTGTTCATTATTATTATTATTATTATTATTATTATTGGAAAAGTTGGTGAATATGTACTGTTTAATAAATTGGGCCGTGAAGGCCTCTTTCTCCAAGAATATATCCTTGTGTCTTAATTTGGGTAGAAGGGCGGGGTAAGTAGGAAGGTACGGTGTATGACTGAAGGGATCTTCCATCCCAGTAAGTCATGAGAGCAACGGAGCGGGGCGCAGCATAGCATAGTGTAACCTGACTTGGGGGGAAGTTGAAGGCAGGAAGGGTTAATGTGTTATCTGGTAGGATAGGGGTTGGACTAGGGATTCGCGGGCTGTATTTAATCCTGGGGGGAGGAGGCACCTCCCACTGGCGTACAGTATTATTCAGTCAAGTTTCCCACCCACCCTACCTGTCAGGATGTTTTGAGGGGGGTATGTTCACGGGCATGTTAATGGAGGGTCCTGGAAGGCAATGCAAGGCTTAATAGGTGCATGACAAGTTGGAGCGTGCATTGCATGAGGTTCGGTAAGCTGGTGGATGGGGCCCCTGTTTGGGCAAAATGGGTCCACAGGGGTAGATGGAACTATAATTTGGAGGATGTGGTGCCCTTGGGTCGGTGACCGCGGCCAAGGGTAAGGTGGTATGACAAGTGGAGGGGAAGAGTGAAGAATATGGCTTGCCTGGTTGCCTTCTAGGATCCTATTATTCTATTACTAGGTTTGGAATGTTGTTACATTTTGATATGTTTCTGTGTTCATTATTATTATTGGAAAAGTTGGTGAATATGTACTGCTTAATAAATTGGGCAGTGAAGGCCTCTTTCTCCAAGAATGTATCCTTGTGTCTTAATTTGGGTAGAAGGGCGGGGTAAGTCGGAAGGTATGGTGTATGACTAAAGGGATCTTCCATCCTAGAAAGTCAAGGGTGTTTTATTAATAGAAGAATATAACCACTGTATATACAGGGTGTATCTCACACACCCTGACCCACACTAGGCCGCAATTAAAGATTTGTTCCGAAAAATGGCTGTTTTTCAAATAACTGAATAGAACCACACTATGTAATTTGTTTAATAACTGAATATGACAGCTGTATATAACCCTTGAATTTCATACATGCTGAGGCTGCAAGAGATGTAAAATAGTGGATTTTATCAAAAAAAGGGTGTTTTTAAAAATCCAGAAAATTATAGCTGTATTTCTAGCTTTAATTGCACACTGACTAATCCAGATGTTGTATATTGCCAAAAAAATGTGTTTTTTTAGTAACAGAATATGAAAGCTGTATATATTAAACTTGAATTTCACACGTGCAGATCTGTAAAATAGTGGATTTTGGCCAAAAAAAAAAGGGTGTTTTTAAAAACCCAGAAAATGATGGCTGTATTTCTAGCTTAAATTACACATCGACTAATCCAGATGTTGGATATTATCAAAAAAGTGTGTTTTTTTACTAACAGAATATGAAAGCTGTGTATAACCCTTGAATTTCACACGTGCTGATGCTGCAAGGGCTGTAAAATTGGGTATTTTGGCAATAAAGGGTGTTTGTAAAAACCTAGAAAATTATGGCTGTATTTCTAGCTTAAATTGCACACTGACTAATCCTGCAAATGCACCAGATGTTGTATATTGCCAAAAAAGGGTGATTTTTTTACAACCAGATTATTAGTGCAGTTTTCCAAAGATTGGATTACAATGTCACAAAAGCTCAGATGCAGTGCTGGTGCCATGAGCTTGCATAAAATGGCCGCCGCTGCCGCCCACCTAACTAACAGACAGATAAAAGATTTTTTTTTCTGTCACTGGGCTCAGGGCAGGGTAAAAAGATTGTGCCCTGCACCCATACAACTAAATCTATGTAGATCGCTGAGTTAGATTCCAGTTCTGAACAAAGATTCTCTCCTATTCTCTCCCTGAAATCACCAGCAGCATCCTCTCCCTACACTAAGCACAGCAGAGTGACGTGCAGCGCTACGTGTCTCCAGCTTATATAGCGGCTGGGTCACATGCTGCACTGGCCAATCACAGCCATGCCATTAGTAGGCATGGCTGTGATGACTTCTAAGGGCACAGAGTTAAACGCTTGTTGATTGGCTGCTCTGCAGCCCTTAAAAAAGCGCCAAGAAATCGCCAAACACCGAACCCGAACCCAAACTTTTACTAAAATGTTCGGGTTCGGGTCCGGGGTAAAAATATCCTAAAGTTCGCTCAACCCTAATGTTAACCCTTTCAGGCCCAGATTTTTTTTATTTTTTTTTGGGGGGGGGGAGTTTGTTTTGCGCTCCCTGCCTTCCTAGAGCCATAAGTTTGTTATTTGTCTGTCCACATAGCCAATTGAGGGCTTGTTTTTTGCGGGACAAGTTGCACTTTTCAACATCACCATTTAATATTGCATATGATGTAGTGGGAAGCAGGAAAAAAAAGTAATAAAGTAGGGGGGGTGGGAACAGCATGAAAAGTGCACAGAGTGGCTCTATGACATAGTGGTGAGGTGGAAGCAGTATGAGGAGAACACAGAGGGGCCCAATGACAGTGTGGAGGTGGCGTTAGCATCAGGAGGCCACAGGAACCACATTTACCCAGTGGTCCATAACGGACATATATTGTCCTTGACCGTAGCTATAGTTCCACACGTCGGCGCTGACTTGCACTTTGGCAGCCACCAACAGGCTCAAGGACTGGCCCACCTTCTGTTCTACATGTGTGTGCAGGGCCGGTACTGCCTTTTTGGCAAAGAAATTACGTTTTTTTGGACTCTCAACCTCGGCTCGGCACAAGCCATCAGTTCTCTGAAAGGTGCAGAGTCCACAACTTGGAAAGGGAGGGACTGCAGTGTGAGATTGTGGATAAACTCTGCCTGTAAATGTTTATGTTTAAATTGTATTGAAGCTGTCTTTTGGCATTCCGGGCACTAGAGGCCACTGTTTTGCAGCACACTCTGGGATCTGCATATGTAAAGCAGATAATGAATCATGCTAGCTGCTTCTGAAAACCAGGAAGTGCTGATCTGACATGGTGGAAGCAATGTTCTTTGAGAGACTGAATCCGATTCCATCCTGACTTGCGGATGTCCGGGAGTGAATGGACACGCAGAGGAAGGAGATTAGCTGTTGTCCCCTTACTGGATCCGGCTCTTCGAAAGAGAGAGTGCTCCAGGAAGACAGTTTACAGCGTGTGGGCAGAAGTCTTATTATCAGGCAAGGCCGCACGGTTGCTGAGAGGTTGGTGGCCATCCCAGGTAAGCGGCATCCTCGGGCCCAGAACGGATGCAGGTCAGTACACCTGGTTACTGATTGTATTCTAATGTGTGGCGCCTGAAGTAACAGAGACTAGCCTAGGCCTTATAGTAGTTAGATAGTTAGGGTTATATGTTTTGCTAGGCCTTACTGTACTGGACTGCGGTGCAGTATTTGACTTGCAGGCTCTGCTGCGTCCGCCACCGACTAGGTGTATCCTCTTTAGCGGCACGGCACGACTTGTAAGCTCTGCTGTGTGCGCCATCGGGCTAGGCCTGTCCCTCGGACAGGGACGGTGACTGTGGGCCTGGGGTATAACTTAGTCTGTATACTTATATTGTTGTGTTTTCACTATTGTTAAAGTAAAGTTTCTGTTCTTGCATATATAGCTGGTGTCAGTGTCGCTTTTCTTGTCTGTATCCTGGGGAGCCCACCCCGGTACACGGCTTACAACTGTACCAGCAACTTGGCCAGGAGCACGTTCAGCTTCTGCGCCGTTGGATGAGTGTACACATACTGTTGTCTCTTGGAAATCGCTTCGGTGATCGATTGCTGGCGGAATGATTGACTAGGAGGAGGAAGAGCAAGAGCAGGAGCATTAGGACCAGCAGATGATGGGAAGGACAGACAGCTTCCTTCCTGAGGTGGTAGAACCTTGACTGCCTGAAATCGGGTGCATGGCACTGGGTGATGCAGCGGTTGCTGCGGCAGGCTGGACCACCACATCGGAGCCATGGTTCTCCCAGGCCACTTTATGGTGACGCTGCATATGTTGACACAGGGCCGTGGTGCCAACATTGGCACCCTGGCCATGCTTAAGATTCTGCCTACAGATTTGACAAATGCCCATGTTCACCTTCCCCAGCGAATTAACAAAAACTGCCACACCGCCAATTAGTTGATTTTACCCCCAACACTCTGCTACCGCCACTGCCTCCGTGAACCCCCTGCACCACTACTTTCCTGACAGGTAGGCTCCTGGGAAGCGGGTGGTCTACCTCGGGCATTTTTGGCTCCCGACCTCCTACTGCTGCCACCCTGCTGACTCCCGGCCACGCTACTGACTTGCTTGCTCCACCGCTGTCTCACGCGCAAGCTGACACCCTCTTCTCCCGATGATGATGAAGCCCCCAATTGCGATTGGATACATCATCGAGTACTGTCTGCACGTCACTGATGTCCTCCTCAACGGTCCCTGACCTAGGAGCCTGACCTCTTGCAACACCATCTCTCACACCACTCTCCTCATCACTACTTGCCCGCCTACCGGAGAAAGAGGCGGATGTCTCCTCTGGATCTTGGCTGTGCAGTAGCTGATGACTGTCCTCTAGTTGCTTGTCCTCGCTATATAGTGGAGCTGAGCCCACAGTATATAGTACTTCTCTGGCTGAGGGAACAGAAAAGGACAGAGGCAGGTTGAGGACAGGTGAGGGCACAGGTCCTGCTCCCGGGCCATGCCAACTAAGGGTTGTGTCTGATGAACCCACTGACTCTTGACTGGGGGTGTCTGATGTCACTTGCTACGAAGTAAAAGATCGAGTCAACCATTCAAGAACCGCTGGGTTGCTGGTCAAGACATGACCGCTAGCTGACACTGGGAGCTCAGGGCTCTCGAAGTGACCCCTGCTGCTACGCCCCTTACTCTGCTGCGACCTGTTCCTGCCCCCGAAACATTTAGGCCTGTGCCCTTCCCCTGTGCAGGGCCGGGCACTTCTCTGTCTGACATACTGTTAGATCAAACAAGTAAATAAAAAGGAAATTAATACACGACAAAAAGGGCTGTAATTTTCTCACTTCACCACACAATAGCTAATAAACCCTTTTCTTTTTCCCAACTAATACACGCCAAAAAAAGGCTTTAGAACATATAACTGTGGCCGTGAATGGCAAACAATATTTTTTTTTTGCCACTAATACACGCCAAAAAGGGCTTTAGAACATATATATATATAACTGCACCGCACAAGGGCTAATAAGACCCCAATAACAATTACTGTTTGCTGGAATTACAGAGGTATCATATAGTGCAAACCTAAAAGCAGCAGTATAACACCAATTTGGTTCCCCAGTCAGTGCAGCAAGGTGTAATAGGATTGTTCCTATTACCCGGGCTGTACACTGCCCTACTGAACCCTGTTCTGCTTCAATACTCTGGCATGATTCATCCCTATCCTTTCCTCTAATGCTCTTTCCCTGAACTTCTATTGAGAAAAATATAAGTTTCATGTCTTTCCTAGCACTGTCCCTAGCGCCTGCTGACATCTCTCCCTGCACTAAGGACACTGGAAAATGTCAGAATCCAAGATGGCTGAGGCTATTTATAGGGCTGTGACATCACAGGGCTGGCTGCTGATTGGCTGCATGCATGGCATTATGGGGGATCCCTCGTTCCCAGAGACCCTTGTTCCATGTCCTAACATGTGCAGCAGCCATTTTAGGAAAATATCACGAAACATGAGGAAATTTGGATTTAGTGCAAATCGAATAATTCCTGAAATTTTTATCGAATTCCACTTTGTCAACTTCGATTCGCTCATCTCTGATCATCAACACTGGTAACACAGTACTACAACTCATACTACCACACACCGGTTATATTGGATATCTCTCCTTCTGAACATGGGACGCAGTCATAGCAGCAGGTGTGAATTGTTGGTCTCGCCATTTTCCGGCTTCCAGGTAAACATGGGTCTGAGCAGCGGGATACCGGGATCTGAAGGAAAAGAGAAAAGGCACAAATGTGATAATAGTGATGAGGAGACCTAGAAGGGTGGACTACAGAAAGTAAAGTCACCATCATAAGAAGTAAATGAAGACAACACCAGCGGTTCTCCGAATATTACATAGAAGAGTGACGTCAGCAGGTCCTATTTCTTCTAGCTTTAGGTTACAGACATATGTGAAGCATAGCGACATTTCCACTTAAAGGGGATCACTTTCTCTATGTGGAATACCCCTTTCATATCAGCCTTTTTCAGGCCATACAAATACAGACTAAATACAATGGTATGAAACACCAACCAGCATACATTAACCTTTTGTTTACCGCCATACTATTTGCGTTGTGGCTGTAAGCTCTTACATGTAGCCCGACGTATGAAAGTGACAGGTCACATTGAGATCTGTCAGCACTCCATGGGGTTGTACAGGGTGGGCCATTTATATTGATACACCTTAATAAAATGGGAATGGTTGGTGATATTAACTTCCTGTTTGTGGCACATTAGTATATGTGAGGGGGGAAACTTTTCAAGATGAGTGGTGACCATGGCGGCCATTTTGAAGTCGGCCATTTTGAATCCAACTTTTGTTTTTTCAATTGGAAGAGGGTCATGTGACACATCAAGCTTATTGGGAATTTCACAAGAAAAACAATGGTTTGCTTGGTTTTAACGTAACTTTATTCTTTCATGTGTTATTTACAAGTTTCTGACCACTTACAAAATGTGTTCAATGTGCTGCCCATTGTGTTGGATTGTCAATGCAACCCTCTTCTCCCACTCTTCACACCCTGATAGCAACACCGCAGGAGAAATGCTAGCACAGGCTTCCAGTATCCGTAGTTTCAGGTGCTGCACATCTCGTATCTTCACAGCATAGACAATTGCCTTCAGATGATACGAGATGTGCAGCACCTGAAACTACGGATACTGGAAGCCTGTGCTAGCATTTCTCCTGCGGTGTTGCTATCAGTGTGTGAAGAGTGGGAGAAGAGTGTTGCATTGACAATCCAACACAATGGGCAGCACATTGAACACATTTTATACGTGGTCAGAAACTTGTAAATAACTCATGAAAGAATAAAGTTACGTTAAAACCAAGCAAACCATTGTTTTTCTTGTGAAATTCCCAATAAGTTTGATGTGTCACATGACCCTCTTCCTATTGAAAAAACAAAAGTTGGATTCAAAATGGCTGACTTCAAAATGGCCGCCATGGTCACCACCCATCTTGAAAAGTTTCCCCCCTCACATATACTAATGTGCCACAAACAGGAAGTTAATATCACCAACCATTCCCATTTTATTAAGGTGTATCCATATAAATGGCCCACCCTGTAGATCTCCATGTGCTGTCATTAGACATCTCCGGTCACAGTAAGTATCCCAGAGCCCAGGCAGGTGTACAGCGATCCATCGCAGTGTGAAGTCAAAAAGCCGGCAGGATCATGCTCTTCTTGATGTCAGAGTGCCCCCTGTTGGTAGTTAAATTAATTGTGAGCCTTCAGGCTGCCCTGACTGTGGCAGGAAGGGGTAAATTCACTTTTTTCAGATTTCAGAAAAAATAAAAATAAAAAATAATAGTTAAATATATAAATAAAAAATTAATAACAATGTAAAAAATAATAAAAAATGGAATAAAGAATAGTATAAATATAGAGAACAGTAATAGCATAGCAGACATTGTTTGTGTTAAAGATACAAATGTGTATTTTTTTTATTTCTTCCAAATTTTGAAAGTATAGGTATTTTTTTTTAGCTATATATATTATGTAAAATATGCAAACACTTATTTTAATCTGATTTAAAAATGAAAAAAAAAAACTTAAACTTAAAACATGTAAAAGTCACCTTGAAGGAGCTTCTAATGTTTTGGCTCTGTACAACACTTGTTCTGGTGGTACGGTGCCACAGAATCAGCAATAGAAAAATAGGCTGCCAAAATCCAAAAAGCGCTCCAGTCCTCTGAAGTCTTGTGGTGGGCCCAGCCAGTAGATAAATTATCCAAAAAGTGTCCATTTCCACAGTAAAAACATATGGTAATGGTTTTAGAAATATTTTGTCTTGAATTCTTTTGTAACAGCAAAAAATTATAAAAAAAAAAGATTTTTCATAATTTGGAGTTTTTATTAAAATATTTGTTTTAAAAAAAAAATATTATATCTGTCATCTAATGACACAAAACAAACTTCTAAGGTGTCCCATGAATAATAATATAACATACATGTAGGCTGGCTCAGAATTGAATTGCCACGGGTAAGGGGAAGGGAAAACACCAAATACACACCACAACGAATAGACGACAATCTAGGCCTCAAAAGCTAAGGAAGAGGGATGATGACCTTCTAGTTATCCCTAGGCCTTTCCCTAACTCCTGCCAGTATGAGCAGATCCTGATGGTGGAAATGCTCATACGCCGGATACCTAAAGCCCTGCTGAAACAGTCGAGACCTAGGATAGGTAGGCGCGGATGAGACAGCTGGTTTCTTCCACAATGAAGGAACCCACATCTCCCTGAGGCCTAGAAACAACACACACCAGATAACAACATACAGCAAAGGCAACAAGTACTTAGCTTCGAGATGTATGGAGAAGCAGGAGATCCAAGACACACAGGCTCTAACAACTCCAAGCAGAAACTATTAATCGCATGGTCACTAGTGTGAGGCGGTCCTAAATAGGGCCTCATCACTGATAACAAGCCGCACCTGAGGAGCGGTGAGATCCTGCCAACCCACAACATACAAAGAGGAAAACAGAGAGACCTGTCAGATAGCCTCACGTGCAGCAAGTCTATCCGATCTTCTCACCTCTCTCACAGGAGGCACCGTGACATTAATTTGTTATTTGCAGTTAAATAGGCCTGTTGCTAAAACTGAAAAATTGCCCTGGTAAGGAGGGGGATAAACACTACGGAAATGAAACGGTTAATCTAATTATCATGAAACACCGGTGAGATAACCAATCCCTCTACTCCTTTCTGATGTAACATAGTAACATAGTATATAAGGCTGAAAAAAGACATCTGTCCATCTAGTTCGGCCTGTTATCCTGCAAGTTGTACCCACCATCACCACCTCCTCAGGCAGAGAGCTCCATAGTCTCACTGCTCTTACCGTAAAGAATCCTCTTCTATGTTTGTGTACAAACCTTCTTTCCTCCAGACGCAGAGGATGTCCCCTCGTCACAGTCACAGTCCTGGGGATAAATAGATGATGGGAGAGATCTCTGTACTGACCCCTGATATATTTATACATAGTAATTAGATCTCCCCTCAGTCGTCTTTTTTCTAAAGTGAATAACCCTAATGGTGATAATCTTTCAGGGTACTGTAGTCCCCCCATTCCAGTTATTACTTTAGTTGCCCTCCTCTGGACCCTCTCCAGCTCTGCTATGTCTGCCTTGTTCACAGGAGCCCAGAACTGTACACAGTCCTCCATGTGTGGTCTGACTAGTGATGTGTAAAGTGGTAGGACTATGTTCTCATCACCGCCATCTATGCCCCTTTTGATCCAACCCAATATCTTATTGGCCTTGGCAGCAGCTGCCTGACACTGGTTTCTACAGCTTAGTTTGCTGTTTATTAAAATTCCTAGATCCTTTTCCATGTCAGTGTTACCCAGTGTTTTGCCATTTAATATGTACGGGTGACTTGCATTATTATTCCTTCCCATGTGCATAACCTTACATTTGTCAGTGTTAAACATCATCTGCCACTTATCTGCCCAAGCCTCCAATCTATCCAGATCCCTCTGTATATAAACAGTACAGACCAAAAGTTTGGACACCTTCTCATTCAAAGAGTTTTCTTTATTTTCATGACTATGAAGGCATCAAAACTATGAATTAACACATGTGGAATTATATACATAACAAACAAGTGTGAAACAACTGAAAATATGTAATATTCTAGATTCTTCAAAGTAGCCACCTTTTGCTTTGATTACTGCTTTGCACACTCTTGGCATTCTCTTGATGAGCTTCAAGAGGTAGTCCCCTGAAATGGTCTTCCAACAGTCTTGAAGGAGTTCCCAGAGATGCTTAGCACTTGTTGGCCCTTTTGCCTTCACTCTGCGGTCCAGCTCACCCCAAACCATCTCGATTGGGTTCAGGTCCGATGACTGTGGAGGCCAGGTCATCTGGCGCAGCACCCCATCACTCTCCTTCATGGTCAAATAGCCCTTACTTTCAAAGTTTTCCCAATTTTTCGGCTGACTGACTGACCTTCATTTCTTAAAGTAATGATGGCCACTCGTTTTTCTTTACTTAGCTGCGTTTTTCTTGCCATAATACAAATTCTAACAGTCTATTCAGTAGGACTATCAGCTGTGTATCCACCTGACTTCTCCTCAACGCAACTGATGGTCCCAATCCCATTTATAAGGCAAGAAATCCCACTTATTAAACCTGACAGGGCACACCTGTGAAGTGAAAACCATTTCAGGGGACTACCTCTTGAAGCTCATCAAGAGAATGCCAAGAGTGTGCAAAGCAGTAATCAAAGCAAAAGGTGGCTACTTTGAAGAACCTAGAATATGACATATTTTCAGTTGTTTCACACTTGTTTGTTATGTATATAATTCCACATGTGTTAATTCATAGTTTTGATGCCTTCATAGTCATGAAAATAAAGAAAACTCTTTGAATGAGGTGTGTCCAAACTTTTGGTCTGTACTGTATATATACAGTATACTGTCCTCTTCTATGTTAATTACTTACACAGTTTAGTGTCATCTGCGAAAATTTATACTTTACTATGCAAGCCTTCTACAAGATCATTAATAAATATATTGAAGAGAATAGGGCCCAATACTGACCCCTGAGGTACTCCACTAGTGACAGTGACCCAATCTGAGTGTGTACCACTAATAACCACCCTCTGTTTTCTATCCCTCAGCCAGTTACTTACCCACATACAGACGTTTTCTCCCAGTCCGAGCATTCTCATTTTATATACTAACCTTTTATGTGGCACAGTGTCAGATGCTTTGGAGAAGTCCAGATATACGACAGCCATTGATTCGCAGCTGTCAAGTCTAGAACTTACCTCCTCATAGAAACTGATTACATTAGTTTGGCATGACCGATCCCTCATGAAGCCATGCTGATATGACGTTATTTGCTTGTTTTCATTGAGATCCTCTAAGATATCATCTCTTAGAAAACCTTCAAACAGTTTACCCACAACAGATGTTACACTTACCGGCCTATAGTTTCCAGGCTCTCTTTTTGCCCATTTATATAATTGAAGAACATTTTAGGGTTAGTTTTACTCTCTTTGGCAATTAATCTCTCGGTCTCTAGTTTGGCTGCTTTTATTTGTTTTTTACATATTGTAAATGTACATATTTTTTAAATGTAACTAAGGGTCTTTGATTGGACAAGTTGTTCAGGGATGAGTCCCCCTTGAGAAGGTCCCAATTATCATAAATAGCCCGTTTTATTGCCGTTGCAACCGGGCTATACTTAAAAGAGAACGCAAAACGAGGAGGTGTTCTGTTCCTCCTTCCCTGGGTAAGCAAGGAATTACGATCCAGAGCGGCCGCCTTGCGCAAAGCCGCTGAGACACTACCCGACGGATAACCCCTGTCCAGCAGCCTGCTCTCAAGTTCGCCGGCCTGTTGAAAAAATCCAGCGTCAGTGTCGTTGATCCTCCTTAGCCGGACAAATTGCCCACACGGGACCGCACGTTTCCCTGAGGGCGGGTGGAAGCTGGTCTGGTGGAGGAGCGAATTGGTCGCCGTGGGCTTGCGAAAGCCCTTGGTGTGTACTACACCATCTATGACCATGACGCGCACGTCCAGAAAGTCAAGGGATTCACCACCATAATTGACGGTGAATCTCATGTTCATCTGGTTGCGCGTGTTAAGATAGTCAATAAAAGCAAGGCATGACGCTTCGCTCCCCGACCAGACCAGAAAAATGTCGTCCACATTTTATATACTAACCTTTTATGTGGCACAGTGTCAGATGCTTTGGAGAAGTCCAGATATACGACAGCCATTGATTCGCAGCTGTCAAGTCTAGAACTTACCTCCTCATAGAAACTGATTACATTAGTTTGGCATGACCGATCCCTCATGAAGCCATGCTGATATGACGTTATTTGCTTGTTTTCATTGAGATCCTCTAAGATATCATCTCTTAGAAAACCTTCAAACAGTTTACCCACAACAGATGTTACACTTACCGGCCTATAGTTTCCAGGCTCTCTTTTTGCCCATTTATATAATTGAAGAACATTTTAGGGTTAGTTTTACTCTCTTTGGCAATTAATCTCTCGGTCTCTAGTTTGGCTGCTTTTATTTGTTTTTTACATATTCAATTTTTTTCCTTAGTTTTTCAGTGCTTCCTCGCTACCCCCCTGTTTTAGTGATTTATATGCTTTCTTTTTGTCATTTATTGCTTTTTTTACAGTTCTATTTATCCACATAGTTTTTTCTTGTTCCTTAACCTTTTATTCCCATACGGTATGTACCTCTCACAATTAGATTTTAGGATGCTTTTAAAGATATCCCATTTTGTGGCTGTATCTTTATTTTTGAGGATTTTGTGCCATTTAGTTAGGCCTATGGCCTCTCTTAGTTTGCTAAATTTAGCTTTTTTGAAGTTTGGTATTTTTGTTCCTCCCTGTAGAAACGCTCTTTTGAATGATAATTTGAAGGTTATTACTTTATAGTCACTATTTCCCAGGTGTCCCCCGACCTGCACGTCTGTTGTTCTGTCAGGCCTATTGGTTAGTACTAAGTCCAGTATGGCCGTCCCTCTAGTCGGGTCCTGAACCAGTTGGGAGAGGTCATTGTCTTTGGTTATTGCCAAGAACCTGTTTCCCTTATGAGATGTACAGGTTTCAGTTTCCCAGTCTATATCTGCGGAGTTCCCCCATAATAACCACCTCATTGTGATTTGCCGCCTCGTCTATCTCGTTTAGTAGTAGATTTTCTGTGGACTCTGGTATATTAGGTGGTTTATAGTAAACTCCTATTAGTAATTTATTATTGTTTTGCTTTTCATGTATCTCTACCCACAGTGACTCCACGTGTTCATGTCCCTCACTTACATCTTCCCTGAGTGTGGGCTTTAGACAGGACTTAAAGGCAGACACCTCCCCCTCTCCGTTTTTTGCGATCCTTTCTAATCAGACTGTAATCCTGTACATTAACTGCCCAGTCATAGCTATCATCCAGCCATGTCTCAGTTATTCCCACTGTCATAGCTATCATCCAGCCATGTCTCAGTTATTCCCACTATGTCATAGCTATCATCCAGCCATGTCTCAGTTATTCCCACTGTCACAGTCCTCCTCACACATCACTAATTCCAGTTCCCCAGTTTTATTAGTCAGGCTTCTGACATTAATATACATACAATTAAGAGGTTTATGTATATTTTTTACCCTACACCTTTCCTTCTGAACTGTTCTAGTCCCTCTTTCCATTCCTCCCCAGTCCCATTACCTCCCCCCGGTCTCTATCTGCACTATCTTCCCCTCCTATAATGTAATTACTCCCCCTCCCCCGGTCCCATTACCTCCCCCCGGTCTCTATCTGCACTATCTTCCCCTCCTATAATGTAATTACCCCCCCTCCCCAGTCCCATTACCTCCCCCAGGTCTCTATCTGCACTATCTTCCCCTCCTATAATGTAATTACTCCCCCTCCCCGGTCCCATTACCTCCCCCCAGTCTCTATCTGCACTATCTTCCCCTCCTATAATGTAATTACTCCCCCTCCCCAGTCCCATTACCTCCCCCAGGTCTCTATCTGCACTATCTTCCCCTCCTATAATGTAATTACTCCCCCTCCCCAGTCCCATTACCTCACCCCCGGTCTCTATCTGCACTATCTTCCCCTCCTATAATGTAATTACTCCCCCTCCCCGGTCCCATTACCTCACCCCCGGTCTCTATCTGCACTATCTTCCCCTCCTATAATGTAATTACCCCCCCTCCCCGGTCCCATTACCTCACCCCCGGTCTCTATCTGCACTATCTTTCCATCCTATAACATAATTACCCTGCCCCCCAGGTCCTAGTTTAAACACTCCTCCAACCTTCTAGCCATCTTCTCCCAAACACAGCTGCCCCTTCCCCATTGAGGCGCAGCCCATCCCTACGATAGAGCTTGTAGCCGACAGAGATGTCGGCCCAGTTCTCCAGGAGCCCAAACCCCTCCTTCCTACACCAGTTCTTGAGCCACTTAATAACCTCGCTAATCTCCCGCTGCCTTTCTTGTGTGGCTCGCGGTACAGGTAGTATTTCGGAAAACACAGCCTTTGAGGTCCTTGCCCTAAGCTTGTGACCTAAATCCCTAAAATAATTTTTAAGGACGCTCCACCTACAGTTGCAAGAAAAAGTATGTGAACCCTTTGGAATGATATGGATTTCTGCACAAATTGGTCATAAAATGTGATCTGATCTTCATCTAAGTCACAACAATAGACAATCACAGTCTGCTTAAACTAATAACACACAAAGAGTTAAATGTTACCATGTTTTTATTGAACAGACCAAGTAAACATTCACAGTGCAGGTGGAAAAAGTATGTGAACCCGTGGATTTAATAACTGGCTGAACCTCCTTTGGCAGCAATAACTTCCACCAAACGTTTCCTGTAGTTGCAGATCAGACGTGCACAACGGTCAGGAGTAATTCTTGACCACTCCTCTTTACAGAACGGTTTCAGTTCAGCAATATTCTTGGGATGTCCGGTGTGAATCGCTTTCTTGAGGTCATGCCACAGCATCTCAATCAGGTTGAGGTCAGGACTCTGGGCCACTCCAGAAGGCGTATTTTCTTCTGTTTAAGTCATTCTGTTGTTGATTTACTTCTATGCTTTGGGTCGTTGTCCTGTTGCAACACCAATCCTCTGTTGAGCTTCAGCTGGTGGACAGATGGCCTTAAGTTCTCCTGCAAAATGTCTTGATAAAATTGGGAATTCATTTTTCCTTCGATGATAGCAATCCGTCCAGGCCCAAACCATGATGCCCCCACCACCATACTTCACAGTTGGGATGAGGTTTTGATGTTGGTGTGTTGTGCCTCTTTTTCTCCACACATAGTATTGTGTGTTTCTTCCAAAGAACTCAACTTTGGTTTCATCTGTCCACAGAATATTTTGCCAGTACTGCTGTGGAACATCCAGGTGCTCTTGTGCAAGCTGTAAACGTGAAGCAATGTTTTTTTTGGACAGCAGTGGCTTCCTCTGTGGTATCCTCCCATGAAATCTATTCTTGTTTAGTGTTTTACGTATCGTAGATTCGCTAACAGGGATGTTAGCATATGCCAGAGACTTTTGTAAGTCTTTAGCTGACACTCTAGGATTCTTCTTCACCTCATTGAGCAGTCTGCGCTGTGCTCTTGCAGTCATCTTTACATGACGGCCACTCCTAGGGAGAGTAGCAGCAGTGCTGAACTTTCTCCATTTATAGACAGTTTGTCTTACCATGGACTGATGAACAGCAAGGCTTTTGGAGATACTTTTATAACCCTTTCCAGCTTTATGCAAGTCAACAATTCTTAATCGTAGATCTTCTGAGAGCTCTTTTCTGCGAGGCATCATTCACATCAGGCAATGCTTCTTGTGAATATCAAACCCAGAACTGGTGTGTTTTTATAGGGCAGGGCAGCTGTAACCAACAGCTCCAATCTCATCTCATTGATTGGACTCCAGTTGGCTGACACCTCACTCCAATTAGCTCTTGGACATGTCATTAGTCTAGGAGTTATAATGTAGGTAGAGAAAGAAACAAAGTTCGCGGCACTCACCGAAGCTGTGATTATGTTGCGGCTTTATTCATACTTCCAAGAAGAAAAGCGTTACATCGGATCCAGGGGCAGACACAGTGTGGCAGATAGTAGCGGCTACAGCCGTTTCACGCGGCAGGCGCGCTTCTTCTGGCTGCGGACAACGTCATGGCGCAGACTTGCGCTTTATAAAGGGCGGGCTGAATGTGACCTGTACTATTAGCCACAGCTGTGCGCCGCTGATTAGTGACATTCTAAAAACAAGTGAAGCAGGAAAAGGATTTCTCAATTGCACTACAAATAAAAAAGGTGAAAAAAAGGGAAAAAGGAGGGGGCACATTACATTTCTTATGAAGTCAAAACAAGATGTGTACCGGAATCAAAACAGAGCACAAAATATGCATATATGGTATCAAAGGAGTATACATAAGGGGCTAAGTCAGACCATGTGCACAGAGGGATAGCTCATATGAACACTGACATATCATTCCTCTCGTTTAACCCCGCAGCTCCCATGGCCTCAGTGAGCATAATCCACCTTGCCTCCCTCTGCAGGAGCAGGCGATGTCAGTCCCCACCTCTTGGGATAGGTCGGACATGTTCTACTCCTGCAAAGGAGAGGCACCGTGGATGGGCATCATGGGCAGTGCGGACATGCTCAATTAAGCGTGGACAACCTCTGCCTGATCGTATGGAACCCACATGTTCGCGGATTCGCTCAAATAAGGGGCGGATAGTTTTGCCGATATAAAAGCGTTTACAGGGACAGAAAACGACGTACACCACATAGGGTGTACGGCAATTAATGAAATCTCGTACGGTGTGGTTAATTCCTCCTACCTCTACCCTTTTGCTACATGTATTTAATGAACAAAAAGAACAGTGACCGCACCTAAAATTTCCTCTAGGTTTTCTAAGCCAGGTCACTTCCTGCGGTTGGCTGTACACGCTTCTGACCAGCTTATCCTTGAGGGTGGGGCACTTCCTAAATGTAACTAAGGGTCTTTGATTGGACAAGTTGTTCAGGGATGAGTCCCCCTTGAGAAGGTCCCAATTATCATAAATAGCCCGTTTTATTGCCGTTGCAACCGGGCTATACTTAAAAGAGAACGCAAAACGAGGAGGTGTTCTGTTCCTCCTTCCCTGGGTAAGCAAGGAATTACGATCCAGAGCGGCCGCCTTGCGCAAAGCCGCTGAGACACTACCCGACGGATAACCCCTGTCCAGCAGCCTGCTCTCAAGTTCGCCGGCCTGTTGAAAAAATCCAGCGTCAGTGTCGTTGATCCTCCTTAGCCGGACAAATTGCCCACACGGGACCGCACGTTTCCCTGAGGGCGGGTGGAAGCTGGTCTGGTGGAGGAGCGAATTGGTCGCCGTGGGCTTGCGAAAGCCCTTGGTGTGTACTACACCATCTATGACCATGACGCGCACGTCCAGAAAGTCAAGGGATTCACCACCATAATTGACGGTGAATCTCATGTTCATCTGGTTGCGCGTGTTAAGATAGTCAATAAAAGCACGGCATGACGCTTCGCTCCCCGACCAGACCAGAAAAATGTCGTCCACATATCTTAAAAACAGGTGAATGGACTGCAGGAAGGGGTTATCCGTCGAGAAGATATAGGTCTCTTCAAATACCGCCAGGTACAGGTTTGCAAATGTGCACGAGACCGGTGTGCCCATTGCAGTACCTAGTACCTGGCGGTACCATTGGCCGTTAAACTGGAATACATTGTTGGCGAGGACAAGGTCCAAGGCCTCCTGGATAATGTGCTGGAACAAGGTATCCTTATTACTCCGACTAAGGGTACGTTGAATGGCCCTGAGTCCTAGGTCGTGGGGGATACGGGTATATAAACTCTCAACGTCCAAGGACACGAGGCTGAACTCACTCCGCCACTCCAAAGATCTGAGTGCCCATTAGTCTAGGAGTTCACATACTTTTTCCACCTGCACTGTGAATGTTTACATGGTGTGTTCAATAAAAACATGGTAACATTTAACTCTTTGTTTGTTATTAGTTTAAGCAGATTGTGATTGTCTATTGTTGTGACTTAGTTGAAGATCAGATCACATTTTATGACCAATTTGTGCAGAAAGGGTTCACATACTTTTTCTTGCAACTGTACCTCTAACTTTGTCATTGGTTTCAATATGGACCACGACTGCTGTATCTTCTCCAGCCCTTACCAGTTCTCTGTCAACCCGATCCGCAATGTGTCGAACTCGAGAGCCAGGAAGACAACACACCGTTCGACGATCCCAGTCTTTGTGCAGAGCTCCCTATCTGTACCCCTAATAATTGAGTCACCATCTGGTGGGGGCTGGACTGGCGGAGGAAGACTTTCACGCACAGCCCTTATTTACTGCCAATGTCAGTGGGAAAATGCATAGCGGAGGAACATGGATGCTCACATGACCCTAAGAGGATCTGGGGAGGAGAGCTTGACCACATTGGCTCACAGGCCTTTAGAAAATGAAAGGTGGAATCTGATTGGTTGCTATGGGCAGCTAAGCCAGTTCTAAGTTGCACTAGTTTGATAAACCCCCCCCCCCCATTATAGGGAGAGAGCGGGGACAGCTTAGATATAGTGTAGGGATATAATAGGGAGGCTTTATCCACACAATAGGGAGAGAGCGGGGACAGCTTAGAGAAAGTGTAGGGATATAATAGGGAGGCTTTATCCACACAATAGGGAGAGAGCAGGGACAGCTTAGAGATTGTGTAGGGATATAATAGGAAGGCTTTATCCACACTATAGGAAGAGAGCGGGGACAGTTTAGTGATAGTGTAGGGATATAATAAGAGATTTTATCCACACTGTAGGGAGAGTGCAGGGGCAGCTTAGAGATAGTGTAGGGATATATTAGGGAGGCAATATCCACACTATAGGGAGAGAACAGGGACAGCTTAGAGATAGTGTAGGGATATAATAGGAAGGCTTTATCCACACTATAGGGAGAGAGCAGGGACAGCTTACAGAAAGTGTAGGGATATAATAAGAGGTTTTATCCACACTATAGGGAGAGAGCGGGGACAGCTTAGAGATAGTGTAGAGATAATAGGGAGGCTTTATCCACACTTTAGGGAGAGAGCGGGGACAGCTTACAGAAAGTGTAAGGATATAATAAGAGGTTTTATCCACACTATAGGGAGAGAGCGGAGACAGCTTAGAGATAGTGTAGGGATATAATAGGAAGGCTTTATCCACACTTTAGGGAGAGAGCGGGGACAGCTTCGAGATAGTGTAGGGATATAATAAGAAGGCTTTATCCACACTATAGGAAGAGAGCGGGGACAGTTTAGTGATAGTGTAGGGATATAATAAGAGGTTTTATCCACACTTTAGGGAGAGAGCAGGGACAGCTTAGAGATAGTGTAGGGATATAATAGGAAGGCTTTATCCACACTATAGGGAGAGAGCGGGGACAGCTTAGAGATTGTGTAGGGATATAATAGGAAGGCTTTATCCACACTATAGAAAGAGAGCCGGGACAGTTTAGTGATAGTGTAGGGATATAATAAGAGGTTTTATCCACACTTTAGGGAGAGAGCGGGGACAGCTTAGAGACAGTGTAGAGATAATAGGGAGGCTTTATCCACACTTTAGGGAGAGAGCGGGGACAGTTTAGTGATAGTGTAGGGATATAATAAGAGGTTTTATCCACACTATAGGGAGAGAGCGGAGACAGCTTAGAGATAGTGTAGGGATATAATAGGAAGGCTTTATCCACACTATAGGGAGAGAGCGGAGACAGCTTAGAGATAGTGTAGGGATATAATAGGAAGGCTTTATCCACACTTTAGGGAGAGTGCAGGGACAGCTTAGAGATTGTGTAGGGATATAATAGGAAGGCTTTATCCACACTATAGGAAGAGAGCCGGGACAGTTTAGTGATAGTGTAGGGATATAATAAGAGGTTTTATCCACACTATAGGGAGAGAGCAGGGACAGCTTAGATATAGTGTAGGGATATATTAGGGAGGCTTTATCCACACTATAGGGAGAGAGCGGGGACAGCTTAGAGATAGTGTAGAGATAATAGGGAGGCTTTATCCACACTTTAGGGAGAGAGCGGGGACAGTTTAGTGATAGTGTAGGGATATAATAAGAGGTTTTATCCACACTATAGGGAGAGAGCGGAGACAGCTTAGAGATAGTGTAGGGATATAATAGGAAGGCTTTATCCACACTATAGGGAGAGAGCGGAGACAGCTTAGAGATAGTGTAGGGATATAATAGGAAGGCTTTATCCACACTTTAGGGAGAGTGCAGGGACAGCTTAGAGATTGTGTAGGGATATAATAGGAAGGCTTTATCCACACTATAGGAAGAGAGCCGGGACAGTTTAGTGATAGTGTAGGGATATAATAAGAGGTTTTATCCACACTATAGGGAGAGAGCAGGGACAGCTTAGATATAGTGTAGGGATATATTAGGGAGGCTTTATCCACACTATAGGGAGAGAGCGGGGACAGCTTAGAGATAGTGTAGAGATAATAGGGAGGCATTATCCACACTACAGGGAGAGAAAAGGGACCAATAGGAGAGTGTAAAGCTTTGGTGAAATAGAGGTTTAATACTACTGATTTCAGGGTGTTCACATTAGTAACATAATAACATAGTTTATAAGGCTGAAAAAAGACATCTCTCCATCCAGGTCAGCCTGTTATCCTGCAAGTTGATCCAGAGGATTATACAGAAGTAATTCCATTAATCCTTGATTATGTAATTGTGATGAAATAGTGGACTGATTCTACAGATTTTGGGAGGGATCACATTGTTATTTTACAAAAGTTATTTCCATTAATTCTTGATTCTGTGATTGGGGTGAAATTGCGGTCTGATACTACTGATTTGAGGGTGCTCACGTTCTCCTATATGTAAGTACATCCATTCATCCTTGTTTCGGGGGTGAAATTGCATCCTATACTCAGGGCCGGGTTTAGACAAAATGTGGCTCTGGGCAAAATCAAAAGTGAGGCCCCAAATCTTGTAATAATGCGCTAAAAACACAGTCCGACACTTGGCACCCCCGCCGATCAGCTGTTTCAGGAGATGTGTGCTCTTCACTGCTGCTGTCCCATAGACATACAGAAGCAGATTAGGAAGAGAGAAGGGTATTGACACGTCCGCACAGCACATTCCTTCTCCTCAAACAGCTGATCAGCGGGGGTGCCGGGTGACCTATCCTGATGTCATCAATATTAAAAAACCTGGAGAACCTCTTGAAGCTACTCATAATACTGAGCCTGCTGTGCTCCCCGTATGTCCATAAACACTATACTATACACCCAGACTGTCCTCATTAGTAATAGTGACCCCAATAGTGATAATCCTCCCCAAGATATTGATGATAGTGATATATCCATATTGTGTCAAATAATAATAACGCTTTTACAGTACCCTAATAGTAATAATATAACCATAATGCTCCCAATGGGTCTATTGTCCCCCTGTAGTGCCCCCCACTAGTTTCAATATATAATGCTCCCCCCCCAAAGTGCCAGTATATATATAATGTACATCGTAGTGCCAGTATATAATGCTCCTCCATTCCTCCCCACTAGTGTGCGGTATATCTAATGATCTCCTTCCCCCTTCCCTGGTTCCCCCAGCAGTGTGGACATTTATACCTCCTCTTGTAATGTACTTTGATATTACATAACAAGCTGGACATGCTGGGAGTTGTAGTCCTCTCCTCATACTTTATCTTCAAATGTACTCTGATATTACATAACAGGAGGTATAAGAGGAGAGGACTACAACTCCCAGCATGTCTGGCTCATTATTATGTAATATAAGAGCACATTACAGGAGGTATAAGAGGAGAGGACTATAACTCCCAGCATTACCTCGCACTTACATTAAATCCGTCCTTCACTTCTTCCCATGCATCACTGGTCTTCTTCTTCATTACTTTACTGCACTGCTGAGCTCCGCCTCCTGTTCTGGTCACATGATGGCGAGGTCATCACAGATGCTGCATCCCCTCTTCTCTGCTGAGCTCCGCCTCCTGCACCTGACATCATGGCAGGTCCTACAGCTCCAGTAGAAGAGCGCTGCTGGTGTCAGGAGCTGTTAGTTCCCAGAGCAGCGCTGTAGTAATGATTTCTCTTATATGTACAGGGACCTTACACTGCATTACAGTGGAGGTTTTCCGCTGTCCGCCCACCTGCTTCCACTAACGTTCAGCTGAACAGCAACACTGAAGCAGGAGGCCCCTTAGACCATGGGGGCCCTGGGCAATTTCCCAGTTTGACCCCCAGCCAACACTGGCCCTGCTTATACTACTGCTATTTTATACTTACAGTTATAGTACAGTATGTCAGACAAACAGGTGCCAGGGCCTTCTAAGGGAACACACAGTGGCAAAAATGTTTCTGCAGCTGGTAGAAGTAGCAGCGGAAGAAGGGGGGAAGGAGGTTGTGTTTTGACCAGCAACCCAGTGATGTTTGAATGGTTGACTTGGTCTTCTACTTCGTCACAAGTAGCATCAGACACCCCTAGCCAAGATTCGGTGGGTTCCTCTAACACAACGCTTAGTTGGCATAACCTGGGAGAAGGCCATGTGTCCCCACCTGTCCTGAAACTTCCTCTGTCATGTTCCATCTGCTCAGGAGGTATTGTATGCTGTCGGCTTGGCTTCACTTTTCAGTGAGGACAGTCAGCAGCTACTGCCCAGACAAGATGTGGAGGAGAGATCGGCTGCTTCCTCCAGTAGGCGGGCAAGTAGCAACAATGAGAGTCGCGTGGGAGCTGGTGTTGCGAGCGGTCAGGCACATGGCTCTGAGACTGGTGAGGAGGACATCAGTGACGTGCAGACAGTAGTGGAGGGATGATGATTTAACCGATAGCACGTGGGAGCCTGGTGAACAGGGGGCTTCATCATCAGGGGATGAGGGTGGCAGCTTGCGCATGAGACAGCGGCTGAGCCAGCAGGGTGGTAGCATGGCCGGGAGTTGGCGGGGTGTAAGCAGTGTGAGGTCTGGAGCCAAACGTGTCAGGGGTAGACCGTCTGCTATTCAGGAGCATATCTGTCCGAAAAAACTAGCAGTGCATGGGTTCATAAAGGAGGCGGCAGGCAATTAGCATGGAGTGAAGGGGGTAAAATTCCCTACTCACTGGTGTGACTTTTCATGAATCAGTTGGCAGAAGGTGAAGCGTGGCCAGGGTGCCAATGTTGGCACCACAGCGCTGCATCAACCCATGTAGTGTCACCATAAAGTGGCCTGGGAAAACCGTGGTGCTAAAGTTCAGGTACGGCCCGCAATCCTTTTCCAGCAGTCAAGGCTTCACCACCTCAGCAGAAGGGAGCTGTGTTTCCTTCCCATCATCTACTGGTCCTGATGCTCCTGATGCTCCTCCTCCTACTCCTCATCACTCATTTTTCCAGCAACTGATCACAAGGCCATTGCAGAAAGACAACAGTATGCGTGCACTCGTCCAATAACACAGAAGCAGCCCCTCTGAGGTAGCCAGAACTATGGGATGAATTATGTAATTCCACTCCTTCACATCCTGGAGCAGATGCTAATAAATCTGGCTGGCCAGGGGACAGGATATGTGGGACCTACATCTCATAGCCACCTGAACCCAGTGGGGGGTGAACTGGTGGCGGAGGACATTCACGCACAGCCCTATTTTACTGACCATATCGTGGGAAAACACATAGAGGAGGAATATGGATGCTCACACGACCCTAAGAGGAAGTGGGGGGAGGGCTTGCCCACATTGGCTCAAAGGCCGATAGACTGGATGGGTCAATCAGTGCTGCAGCGGGCAGGGAGGTGTCCTTGCAGAAAGTCATTAAGTGTTGGGATGTGAATGAGGGTGGATGGCTCTATGTGGTGTCTGACAGAAAATAATTTTAGGGACAGTGTAGAGTCTAGGGCTGCAGCTATCGAATACTTTAGTAATCAAGTAATCTATCGAATAATTCAACGATTAATCGAGTACTCTAATAAGAAAAAACTAATAAAAAAAGAACATTTTCCATTATTAAATGTCATCAGACCCCCTGTGCCATCAGCTTTTCCCATACCATCAGACCCCCAGTGCCATTAGTCCTCTGTGCCATCAGTCCTCCAGTGTCATCAGCTCCCCCAGTGTCATCAGTCCTCTGTGCCATCAGCTCCCCATGCCATCAGTCCTCTGTGCCATCAGTCCCCCAGTGCCATCAATCCTCTGTGCCATCCTTCCTCCAGTGTCATCAGTCCTCTGTGCCATCAACTCCCCCCAGTGCCATCAGTCCTCTGTGCCATCAACTCCCCCCAGTGCCATCAATCCTCTGTGCTATCAGTCCTCCAGTGCCATCAGTCCTCTGTGCCATCAGCTCCCCCCAGTGCCATCAATCCTCTGTGCCATCAACTCCCCCCAGTGCCATCAATCCTCTGTGCCATCAGTCCCCCAGTGCCATCAGCTCCCCCCAGTTCCATCAATCCTCTGTGCCATCAACTCTCCCCAGTGCCATCAGTCCTCTGTACCATCAGTCCCCCAGTGCCATCAATCCTCTGTGCCATCAACTCCCCCCAGTGCCATTAATCCTCTGTGCCATCAGTCCCCCAGTGCCATCAATCCTCTGTGCCATCAACTCCCCCCAGTGCCATTAATCCTCTGTGCCATCAGCCCCCCCAGTGCTATAAGTCCTCTGTGCCATCAACTCCCCCTAGTGCCATCAATCCTCTGTGCCATCAGTCCCCCAGTGCCATCAGCTCCCCCATGCCATCAATCCTCTGTGCCATCAGCTCCCCCCAGTGCCATCAATCCTCTGTGCTATCAGCTCCCCCATCTCATCAGTCCTGTGGGCCATCAGTCCCCCAGTGCCATCAGCTCCCCCCATGCCATTAATCCTCTGTGCCATCAGTCCTCTGTGCCATCAGCTCCCCCATGCCATCAGTCCCCCAGTGCCATCAGCTCCCCCCAGTGCCATCAATCCTCTGTGCTATCAGCTCCCCCCATGCCATTAATCCTCTGTGCCATCAGTCCTCTGTACCATCAGCTCCCCCCATGCCATTAATCCTCTGTGCCATCAGTCCTCTGTGCCATCAGTTCCCCCCATGCCATTAATCCTCTGTGCCATCAGCTCCCCCCAGTGCCATCAATCCTCTGTGCTATCAGCTCCCCCATCTCATCAGTCCTGTGGGCCATCAGTCCCCCAGTGCCATCAGCTCCCCCCATGCCATTAATCCTCTGTGCCATCAGTCCTCTGTGCCATCAGCTCCCCCATGCCATCAGTCCCCCAGTGCCATCAGCTCCCCCCATGCCATTAATTCTCTGTGCCATCAGTCCTCTGTACCATCAGCTCCCCCCATGCCATTAATCCTCTGTGCCATCAGTCCTCTGTGCCATCAGCTCCCCCCATGCCATTAATCCTCTGTGCCATCAGCTCCCCCATGCCATCAGTCCCCCAGTGCCATCGGCTCCCCCCATGCCATTAATCCTCTGTGCTATCAGCTCCCCCGCAGTCAGTACTTTGTAGGACCACTGTTCTCTGCAGTTACAGCTGCAGGTCTTTTGGGGTTTGTCTCTACCATCTTTGCGCATCTAGAGGCTGACATTTTTGCCCATTCTTCTTTGCAGAAGAGCTTGCGCTCAGTCAGATTGGATGGAGAGCGTCCGTGATTTTAAAGTCTTGCCGCAGATTCTCATTCGAATTTAAATCATAGATAAAATCATACTGATACATATGTATGCAAAATATGTGGGGAACTACTACTGATGTTTTAGCCATAATATATTTACATATATTACAATATATTATATGTTTTAAATATATAATAATATATGTAAATATATTAGGGTTAAAAAGTTATATATATGTTTAAATTAAATTTAGCCTGTATTTCTGAAAAGTTTGAGGTGGGATTCGAACTCACAAGCTTTGACATTACAGCCCAGAATCAAGAGCTGCATGGCCAGTTACTAAGGAAAAATACATGTGAGACTTCTGCTGTATAGGAACCCTAAATACTGCTAAGTATTCCTATCCAGCTGGAGTCTCAAATTGTGTTATTTATACATTTTTATATAGTAACTATTCAGCAGCTCTTGTAGTGTGGTGGATAACATTCTGGGCTGTAATGTCAAAGCTTGTGAGTTTGCATCCCCCCTCAAACTTTTCTGAAATACAGGCTAAATGACATTTAAATACACTGGGGTGTCCCCAAGCACTGACTCCATATATGGACATAGCTATTTATGGAGTCCGAGCCGGGACTCTTAAGCAGAACTAGAGTCCCAACACCCTCCCCTCTTCTGAGCAGGGGGTGCCTGGGGTTCTCCCATTGACTTCTATTGTGCTCGAGGGCTCGGTAGAACACCCGAGCATCGCAAAGTGTTTTACTCGAACACACGAGCCCTTTGGTGCTCGACCAACACTAATGAAGATGCTTTGAGCGAAACCCTTCCAATGTAGCTCTAGCTGGATCTTTAGGGTCGTTGTCCTGCTGGAAGGTGAACCTCCGCCCCATTCTCAAGTCTTCTGCAGCCTCTACCACTTTCTGTATTTAGCTCCATCGATCTTCCTATCAACTCTGACCAGCTTCCCTGTCCCTGCTGGAGAAAAGCCTCCCCCAGCATGATGCTGCCACCTCCTTGTTTCATGGTGGGGATGGTGTGTTCAGTGTGATGTGCAGGGTTAGTTTTGCATTTAGGTCAAAAAGTTTAACTTTGGTCTCATGTGACCAAAGCACCTTTGCTGTGTCGCCTACATGGGTTGTAGAGATAAGCGGATTGTTAACAAATGTATTTGTGACGAATCGCGTTAAACAGCTATTTCCTGCCTGCAGAGAGCCTTTATAGTAATGTAGAACACTGTGCCTTGCAGTAAGGGCTCATGCACACGACCGTATGCCCTCCGAGACATACGGTCCGCGAGCGGATGTCCTGGAGCGGTATAAATTGTGCGCACCGCAGTACACAGCATCATAGATTACAATAATGCTGTGCACGTCGGACCACCCGTGGTGCCATTGTCCTGCACTCATATGATGCTCAACATGCACAGCATCATTGTAATCTATGATGCTGTGTACTCCCGTGCGCACGATATATGCCGCTCCAGAATATATGGCCCGCTCACGGATCGTATGACTCGGAGGGCATACGGTCGTGTGCATGAGCCTGAACACGCATAGGGAGACTGCTGTGGTAGTGAAATAATACTGTGAGTCCGTATGACATGCAGATGACAGGCGTCGCTCTTAGAATCACTGCACACTTCTCTTATTTGGGCACTTACGGGGCCAAAACGGACCAACTAAATCAAGCCTTAGAGATGGCCTTGCGGTTCGCCCGGCAGTTGTTTTGCGGGGAATTTTGCACGTTCGTGATTTTCCGACCATGCGAACATATGACGAGGTCCGCTGGCGCCATATTCTTTTGAATTTCGCCAAACTTTGACTCATGACGCACACATCAGGTGGGACAGGAAAGCCAATTAAGACGTTTTAGCACATGGACACACACCCACCCTATAACAGAACCTGATCTGGCAGCCATTTTACATTCAGTGTTTTGCCAGTGTAGGGAGAGGTTGCTGTGTGGAGCAGGGACAGGCTGTTAGGGACACCAAATGCTAGCTAATATGGCCGCAAAAATCCTTTTAAGGACTGGTATAGGTGTGCTATCGATAGGTGTGATAAACTTATAATATACTATCTAACATAGAAAGTATATTATAGTGCATTTGTATTTTGCAGCAGTTGTGTGCGGTTCTGCTGCCATACCGCAGCTATATAGAGGGACACATCCCCCACCCATTTAACAGTGACCTCCACATCCCCCACCCCTTTAACAGTGACCTTCACATCCCCCACCCATTTAACAGTGACCTCCAAAGCGCCCGCCTCTAACAGTGACCTCCAAAGCGCCCGCTCTTTTAACAGTGACCTACACCGTGCCTGCCCCTTTAACAGTGACCTACACATTGCCCGCCCCTTTAACAGTGACCTCCATAGTGCCCGCACCTGGTCATAGAAACATTAATTGAACTAGATGAAATATACCCGTGCGAAGCTGGCTCCTTCTGCTAGTCTCTTATATACTGTATATAAAAATGAGTTTCTGTCTGTCTGTTCTTTATGCACAACCAAACGACTGGACCGATCTTCACCAAATTTGGCACACAGGTACATCAGGTGTCCGGGAAGGTTTTATACCAACTCTCTAAGATGTACACCTTTTTTCGTTTTTTACTGGTATATTACACATTTCTCTACAAGGCATATTAGAGAGCAAGTGATGCCGCCACTATTGTGGAGGAACAGAGAATCTATTGAGAAGTTCATTAGTCACCTTAGCTGCTCAACTGCTATCTCATGGACTAAACTTGAGCACGTGCCACTTGAAACAAATTTGCAACTCTGCTGCGGGGTCAATGTTTTCACCCTTGATGAAGAATTATAAACTCGACATTCTCACTGCATTGGCCTCTATTTACCCAAAAATATTTGGGTGTAGTCTTTTGTTCCACAAACTTGAACACTGCTTTGTAGGTCCCATTCATGCTTGTGCTGCCCAAGACGTCCAGGAAAATTAAAATGTATTTACCTGAAATTTAAATTTCTTTTAGGTCGTAGGCAGCACACATTTCCCTCCCTTTACTAAATTCAATATTGCTTTATAAAAAAAATACACTGTCTCCTTCCTTTGATTGATTGACTCATTTATCATAACTGCTTATTAATCTGTCTCTGTCTGGTTGTATCTATGGGCTTTAACCTCATTCATGATCTGCTGCCTATGGTCTACAGAAAATGAACAATTCCTGTAAATACATTTTGATTTTATACATACAGTTTTTAGTGGCAGTCTGAAACTGTTCAATCAGTGCTTTTTCATAATAAGATTTTTTATCTATTGCTGTGCTTGTGTCTAGTGTTGATGGAGCACCGTAGTGCTCGGGGCTCGGGCCGAACACATCGTGATCGACCGAGCACCCGAGTATAATGGAAGTCAATAGGAGAACGCGAGCATTAAACCAGGCGCCCCCTGCTCTGAAGAGGGGAGGGTGCCTGGTTCATAAGAAAATGTCAACCAAAATGGTTCTGTAACAGCATGGGGAGCAGTGGTGCACCGACAGGGGTGGTCCAGTGGGTCTGGACCCCCCCTAGAACAACCAGTGAATCATTTTTAATATTTTTTTATCCCTCAGGGCGGTGAGGGGTCAGTAGGAGATGAGCGCTTCCATTGTGGAAGCGCTCATCTCCATATTCATCTGTATCGCCATCCTCAGGACAGTGATACAGATGGCTGTGCTGCGGCGGGGGAGGGAGAGGCGTCTTCCTTCCCTGCTCTTCTGATAAGCCGCAGGCACTAATGCCTGCAGCCTATCAGAGGCCGGCTCAGGCGGCGCGATGATGTCATTATCATCTCGCCACCTGATCCGGGCTGCACACAGCAGGGGACACAGGCCGGAAGAGGCTGCATCACATCGCTGCTGATGGAGGTAAGTATTAGTGTTTTGTTTTTGTCTTTTTTTTGGGGGGGGGGGGGGGACTGGCACTAAAGGGGCATCTGGCATTTCTTACAGCCCCATTTTTTTTGGGGTAGCACTATGGGGGCAGTTCTTACTGGCACATTATAGAGGACACTATGGGGAAGAGGGAGAGGAGCAGTATGAGGGCATTTATTAAGGCACTATATAGGGGTATTTTTATACTGGCATACATTATGGGGACATTAGCTCAACTGCGGGCACTAAACGGAGGTATTTCATGTACTGTCATATTATAGGGAGAATTATTACTACTAGGGGGTATTATGGGGAGCTTTACTACTACTGAGGGGCTATGAGGAACATGACTACTAGTATGGGCACTATAGGGGCATTATTACTACTAAGTGTGCTCTGGTAGAGAATTATTTCTATTGGTGGGATTTTGGGGAGCACTGTTACTCTGGGAGGCACCCTGGTACAGTATCAGCTTAGCACAATTATTTTTGGGGGACATTATCTTTATACTATTAGTGTCTGGGCGCATTTACTTTTTAGAGCACTGTGTGCCAAAAATTGTTAAAGGGGGCACTATCTGTGTGGTAGCAGTATTTCCAGGGGGACTGTTTCTGCAGTATAGTATTGGGGGCACAGCGGGTACAGTATTGGGGGCACTATCTGTGTGGTAGTAATATTTCCAGGGGTACTGTTTCTGCAGTATAGTTTTGGGGGTGGCAGGAAAGGGTGTTCAGAAGATGGAAAGATGATGGAAATGTGGGAAACTAATGTCTGTTTGTCAATCTCTGCAGAGACGGGAGATGGCAGACAAATCATCATGGCGGTCTGGTCTGAATGGAGAAGATGAGGAAAGAGAACGTCTACAACAATGACATCACTGGATGTAAGAGGTATGGGGCTCTATGTAGGAGAGGAGATGCTCCGGCTCCCCCCCCCCCCTGCCATTTGCAGAAGGAGGATTCAGAACTGGGTGAGGACGGGTGGCAGATGGTGGGGGGAAACACAGGCCTTGAGCAGGATCTGAGGAGGGAGGAGAGCGGAGGAGCGTCCTGGCTGTAGCCGGCTGTCTGTTGTATAATGTGAAGCAGGCAGTGCAGCCAGGACAGGCCCCCCCTCTCCGTATGATGTGTAGAGACAGGCCGCAACTATAGAATGTCAGCTTTACAGTGTTTGTTGGGAGTGGCCCATTATATGTAGGAGGGGCTTTTAATATTGGGCGGGGCTAAAATAAATTGCAACTTCTAAAGGGCTTTTAGAAATGGCCAGGGAAAAGAATCGGCGCAGCACGCTACGCGCCCCGCATTTTTAAATATGAAGGGGGCTTAGGCTGAGTTCACATCAGCGTTCAGCCTTTCCGTCTTCCTACTCCGTTATAGGAGCAGGAAAACGAAAAGGACGGATTCGGCACATAACTGAGCCGAACGGAGCCCACGGGCCCCATAGACTATAATGGGGTCCGTTAGGTTTCCGCCCAGAGGAAGATTTTTGAAGTGGAGATAAAAAACCTGCATGCACTACTTTTGTCTCCGCTCCAAAATCATCTTCTGAGCGTAAACCTAACAGGCCCCATTATAGTCTATAGGGTCCGTAGGCTCCGTTATGTACTGAATCCGTCCTTTCCGTTTTCCTGCTCCTCTAACGGAGTAGGAGAGCGGAAAGGCTGAACGCTGATGTGAACTCAGCCTTAGAAAAATGGGCCGGCAAAATAATTGCCAAAGTGCGCTACACGTGCCACATTTGTTGCCTTTCGGACCCCCCCCTAGACAAAATTCCTGGGTGCCCCTGATGGGGAGGATGTATGATGGATGCATCTTGGACTCCCAGGTCGATGCTGGGAACTATGTTGTCCGAATAGTACTCCAGTTTTACATAATGGAAGAGGCACTCCGATACACCCTTAGTTACACATAAAGGAGGGAATCATACACACCCTTTACAATGATTGATGGCCTGCTGGTAACCCTCAAAAACAATAGGAGCGAGGGACTGCTGGTCTGACCATCTAAAACATTATGGGTAGGGATGAGCGAACCCGAACTGTATAGTTCGGGTTCGTACCGAATTTTGGGGTGTCCGTGACACAGACCCGAACATTTTCGTAAAAGTCCGGGTTCGGTGTTCGGCGCTTTCTTGGCGCTTTTTGAAAGGCTGCAAAGCAGCCAATCAACAAGAGTCATACTACTTGGCCCAAGAGGCCATCACAGCCATGCCTACTATTGGCATGGCTGTGATTGGCCAGTGCACCATGTGACCCAGCCTCTATTTAAGCTGGAGTCACGTAGCGCCGCACGTCACTCTGCTATGATCAGTATAGGGAGAGGTTGCAGCTGCGACGTTAGGGCGAGATTAGGCAGATTAACTCCTCCAAAAGACTTCATTCTGTGATCGATCTGCAGCTGTGGATCATTGAAGTGCTATTATTGACTTGCTCACTTTTTTGAGGCTGCCCAGAGCGTTTTTATATCACTTTTTTTCTGGGGTGATCGGCGGCCATTTTGTGACTTGTGGTGCGCCAGCACGAGCTATCACCAAGTGTATTTAACCATCGATAGTGTGGTTATTGTGTGCTATATCCTACATCAGCTGCAGGCTGAGCCTGTGTCACCGAAGTGCATTTAACCATCAACAGTCTGGTTATTTTTTGGCCATAAACTACATCTGGTGCAGGCTGAGCCTGTGTCACCGAAGTGCATTTAACCATCAACAGTCTGATTATTTTTTGGCCATATACTACATCAGCTGCAGGCTGAGCCTGTGTCACCCAAGTGCATTTAACCATCAACAGTCTGATTATTTTTTGGCCATATACTACATTAGCTGCAGGCTGAGCCTGTGTCAAAGAAGTGCATTTAACCATCAACAGTCTGGTTATTTTTTGGCCGTATACTACATCTGGTGCAGGCTGAGCCTGTGTCACCCAAGTGCATTTAACCATCAACAGTGTGGTTATTTTTTGGCCATATATTACATCAGGGGCAAGTTGAGCCTGTCACCCAGCGCCTAAAAAATAGACCTGACATTTCTATTCAACCAAATCTGCACAGTTTTAGCTGGTCAAGTTATTTGTATTGACCGTAAAAGCACACTTTTTTTTCTGGGTTGAAAAAGCATTCCCAAATTTGCCATTCTCAAAATAACTAGTTTCTGGTATTTGAGGCCTACTTGAAATCTATCCCAAAAATAAAATCTTACATTGAAGGTATTGATAGTGTCATTCAGAAAAACCTAAGACACACGCTAGCGTGCTGATACAAGTGTGATTCTGTGATTAAACCTATAACTGACACACAGCGCAAAAAAAAACAGGTCTCACATCTCTATTCAACCAAATCTGCACTATTTTAGCTGGTCAAGTTATTTGTAGTGACCGTAAAAGCACACTTTTTGTTCTGGGTTAAAAAGCATTCCCAAATTTGCCATTCTCAAAATAACTAGTTTCTGGTATTTGAGGCCTACTTGAAATCTATCCCAAAAAGAAAATCTTACATTGAAGGTATTGATAGTGTCATTCAGAAAAACCTAAGACACACACTAGCGTGCTGATAGAAGTGTGATTCTGTGATTAAACCTATACCTGTCACACAGCGCAAAAAAAAAACAGGTCTCACATCTCTATTCAACCAAATCTGCACTATTTTAGCAGGTCAAAATATTTGTGGTGACCGTAAAAGCACACTTTTTGTTCTGGGTTGAAAAAGCATTCCCAAATTTGCCATTCTCAAAATTGTGGTGAACGGGAACAATGAGGAAAACATCTAATAAGGGACGCGGACGTGGACATGGTCGTGGTGGTGTTAGTGGACCCTCTGGTGCTGGGAGAGGACGTGGCCGTTCTGCCACAGCCACACGTCCTAGTGAACCAACTACCTCAGGTCCCAGTAGCCAGCAGAATTTACAGCGATATTTGGTGGGGCCCAATGCCGTTCTAAGGATGGTAAGGCCTGAGCAGGTACAGGCATTAGTCAATTGGGTGGCTCCAGCACGTTCACATTATCTCCCACCCAGTCTTCTGCAGAAAGCGCACAGATGGCGCATGAAAACCAAGCCCATCGGTCTGTCACATCACCCCCATGCATATCAGGGAAACTGTCTGAGCCTCAAGTTATGCAGCAGTCTCTTATGCTGTTTGAAGACTCTGCTGCGTCTTTCTGCAGTGTGCAGACTGAACAGGAGGTCAGGGATCAATACTGGATGGAAGACGATGCAGGGGACGATGAGGTCCTAGACCCCACATGGAATGAAGGTCGTGCCACTGACTTTCACAGTTCGGAGGAAGAGGCAGTGGTGAGACCGAGCCAACAGCGTAGCAAAAGAGGGAACAGTGGGCAAAATCAGAACACCCGCCGCCAAGAGACTCCGCCTGCTACGGACCGCCGCCATCTGGGACCGAGCACCCCAAAGGCAGCTTCAAGGAGTTCCCTGGCATGGCACTTCTTCAAACAATGTGCTGACGACAAGACCCGAGTGGTTTGCACGCTGTGCCATCAGAGCCTGAAGCGAGGCATTAACGTTCTGAACCTTAGCACAACCTGCATGACCAGGCACCTGCATGCAAAGCATGAACTGCAGTGGAGTAAACACCTTAAAAACAAGGAAGTCACTCAGGCTCCCCCTGCTACCTCTTCTGCTGCCGCCGCCTCGGCCTCTTCTGCTGCTGCCGCCTCTTCCTCCGCCTCTGGAGGAACGTTGGCACCTGCCGCCCAGCAAACATGGGATGTACCACCAACACCACCACCTGCATCACCAAGCATCTCAACCATGTCACACGGCAGCGTTCAGCTCTCCATCTCACAAACATTTGAGAGAAAGCGTAAATTCCCACCTAGCCACCCTCGATCCCTGGCCCTGAATGCCAGCATTTCTAAACTACTGGCCTATGAAATGCTGTCATTTAGGCTGGTGGACACACACAGCTTCAAACAGCTCATGTCACTTGCTGTCCCACAGTATGTTGTTCCCAGCCGCCACTACTTCTCCAAGAGAGCCGTGCCTTCCCTGCACAAACAAGTGTCCGATAAAATCAAGTGTGCACTGCGCAACGCCATCTGTGGCAAGGTCCACCTAACCACAGATACGTGGACCAGTAAGCAAGCACGGCCAGGGACTCTATATCTCCCTAACTGCACACTGGGTAAATGTAGTGGCGGCTGGGCCCCAGGCGGAGAGCTGTTTGGCGCACGTCCTTCCACCGCCAAGGATCGCAGGGCAACATTCTTTGCCTCCTGTCTCCTCCTCCTCCTACTCAGCTTCCTCCTCCTCTTCTTCCACCTGCTCATCCAGTCAGCCACACACCTTCACCACCAACTTCAGCACAGCCCGGGGTAAACGTCAGCAGGCCGTTCTGAAACTCATATGTTTGGGGGACAGGCCCCACACCGCACAGGAGTTGTGGCAGGGTATAGAACAACAGACCGACGAGTGGTTGCTGCCGGTGAGCCTCAAGCCCGGCCTGGTGGTGTGCGATAATGGGCGAAATCTCGTTGCAGCTCTGGGACTAGCCGGTTTGACGCACATCCCTTGCCTGGCACATGTGCTGAATTTGGTGGTGCAGAAGTTCATTCGCAACTACCCCGACATGTCAGAGCTGCTGCATAAAGTGCGGGCCGTCTGTTCGCGCTTCCGGCGTTCACACCCTGACGCTGCTCGCCTGTCTGCGCTACAGCGTAACTTCGGCCTTCCCGCTCACCGCCTCATATGCGTCGTGCCCACCAGGTGGAACTCCACCTTGCATATGCTGGACAGACTGTGCGAGCAGCAGCAGGCCATAGTGGAGTTTCAGCTGCAGCACGCACGGGTCAGTCGCACTGCGGATCAGACACACTTCACCACCAATGACTGGGCCTCCATGCGAGACCTGTGTGCCCTGTTGCGCTGTTTCGAGTACTCCACCAACATGGCCAGTGGCGATGACGCCGTTATCAGCGTTACAATACCACTTCTATGTCTCCTTGAGAAAACACTTAGGGCGATGATGGAAGAGGAGGTGGCCCAGGAGGAAGAGGAGGAAGAGGGGTCATTTTTAGCACTTTCAGGCCAGTCTCTTCAAAGTGACTCAGAGGGAGGTTTTTTGCAACACCAGAGGCCAGGTACAAATGTGGCCAGACAGGGCCCACTACTGGAGGACGAGGAGGACGAGGATGAGGAGGAGGTGGAGGAGGATGAAGATGAAGCATGTTCACAGCGGGGTGGCACCCAAAGCAGCTCGGGCCCATCACTGGTGCGTGGCTGGGGGGAAACACAGGACGATGACGATACGCCTCCCACAGAGGACAGCTTGTCCTTACCTCTGGGCAGCCTGGCACACATGAGCGACTACATGCTGCAGTGCCTGCGCAACGACAGCAGAGTTGCCCACATTTTAACGTGTGCGGACTACTGGGTTGCCACCCTGCTGGATCCCCGGTACAAAGACAATGTGCCCACCTTACTTCCTACACTGGAGCGTGATAGGAAGATGCGCGAGTACAAGCGCACGTTGGTAGACGCGCTACTGAGAGCATTCCCAAATGTCACAGGGGAACCAGTGGAAGCCTAAGGCGAAGGCAGAGGAGGAGCAAGAGGTCGCCAACGCAACTGTGTCACGGCCAGCTCCTCTGAGGGCAGGGTTAGCATGGCAGAGATGTGGAAAAGTTTTGTCACCACGCCACAGCTAACTGCACCACCACCTGATACGGAACGTGTTAGCAGGAGGCAACATTTCACTAACATGGTGGAACAGTACCTGTGCACACCCCTCCACGTACTGACTGATGGTTCGGCCCCATTCAACTTCTGGGTCTCCAAATTGTCCACGTGGCCAGAGCTAGCCTTTTATGCCTTGGAGGTGCTGGCCTGCCCGGCGGCCAGCGTTTTGTCTGAACGTGTATTCAGCACGGCAGGGGGCGTCATTACAGACAAACGCAGCCGCCTGTCTACAGCCAATGTGGACAAGCTGACGTTCATAAAAATGAACCAGGCATGGATCCCACAGGACCTGTCCATCCCTTGTGCAGTTTAGATATTAACTACCTCCCCTTAACAATATATCATTCTACTCCAGGGCACTTCCTCATTCAATACTATTTTTAATTTCATTTTACCATTATATTGCGGGGCAACCCAAAGTTGAATGAACCTCTCCTCTGTCTGGGTGCCGGGGCCTAAATGTGTGACAGTGGCCTGTTCCAGTGGTGGGTGACGTGAAGCCTGATTCTCTGCTATAACATGAAGACAGATTCTGCGCTGACATAAGGCCAGATTCTCTGTTACGGGACCGCTCTCCTCTGTCTGGGTGCCGGGGCCTGAATGTGTGACAGTGGCCTGTTCCAGTGGTGGGTGACGTGAAGCCTGATTCTCTGCTATGACATGAATACAGATTCTGCGCTGACATAAGGCCAGATTCTCTGTTACGGGACCTCTCTCCTCTGCCTGGGTGCCTGGGCCTAAATGTGTGACAGTGGCCTGTTCCAGTGGTGGGTGACGTGAAGCCTGATTCTCTGCTATGACATGAAGACAGATTCTGTGCTGACATAAGGCCAGATTCTCTGTTACGGGACCGCTCTCCTCTGTCTGGGTGCCGGGGCCTAAATGTGTGACAGTGGCCTGTTCCAGTGGTGGGTGACGTGAAGCCTGATTCTCTGCTATGACATGAAGACAGATTCTGTGCTGACATCAGGCCAGATTCTCTGTTACGGGACCTCTCTCCTCTGTCTAGGTGCCGGGGCCTAAATGTGTGACAGTGGCCTGTTCCAGTGGTGGGTGACGTGAAGCCTGATTCTCTGCTATGACATGAAGACTGATTCTGCGCTGATATGAAGCCAGATTCTCTGCTATGGCATGAAGAGACTGATTCTCTGCTGACGTGAAGCCAGATTCTCTGCTATGGGACCTCTGTCCAATTGATATTGGTTAATTTTTTTATTTTTATTTTTTATTTTAATTCATTTCCCTATCCACATTTGTTTGCAGGGGATTTACCTACATGTTGCTGCCTTTTGCAGCCCTCTAGCTCTTTCCTGGGCTGTTTTACAGCCTTTTTAGTGCCCAAAAGTTCGGGTCCCCATTGACTTCAATGGGTTTCGGGTTCGGGACGAAGTTCGGATCGGGTTCGGATCCCGAACCCGAACATTTCCGGGAAGTTCGGCCGAACTTCTCGAACCCGAACATCCAGGTGTTCGCTCAACTCTAATTATGGGCGTGGCCTGCTGCCGCTTTGGTGACTAGTTAACCTGGGGCCGATGGCGGCGACGATCCATTCGGATGTCTGGCCTATAAACATTCGATGTAATTATTGGCTCAAAACTATTATAAACTACGGGTAACGGGGAATCAGTGTTTGATTCCGGAGAGGGAGCCTGAGAAACGGCTACCACATCCAAGGAAGTGGGGGGCGCGCAAATCCCACACTCGCGACTCGTGGAGGTAGTGACGATAAATAACAATTCAGGACTCTTAAGATGCCCTGTTTTTGGAATTAGCAATAAAAAAGTACAGGTAATGTCACTGCAGTATTTTGGATGAGGAAACGTTATACAGGAGAGGCCCTGCTGCCGCTTTGTTGACTCTAGATAACTTCTGCCTGATCGCACGTCCCCGTGACGTCCACCATCCATTTGGATATCTTCCCTATCAACTTTCAATGTAACAGTCAGCTCAAAACCATTGTAACTACGGGAAACGGAGTATCAATGTTAGATTCCGGAGAGGGAGCCTGAGAAACGGCTACGGCTACCACATCCAAGCAAGGCAGCATGCACTCAAATTACCTATTAGGTATAATTAGCTGAGGGCCTGCAGGTGAGCTGACCCTTTAAAAGATTTGAGTTGCAGGCCTGCAGGTGAGCTGAGGTGGAATCGACCAACCCAACTTGATTTTGATGGCTGCATTAATCTGCAGGTGACCGTGATACAGCTCTACAGATTTGTTTCCATCTGCATCTTTCTCAACTATCTGTGACCTCAGTCTTTTATTCAGACTCTGTCATTGTGCCACTATGTGGCCTCCTCATGCTGCCATCTCCACACCATGTCACCTTGCCACTCATTTTTATCACCATGCTGTTGCTAATGCTGCTTAAAAGGCCTTAAAGTGATCACCAGGCCCACAATTTAATTAAGGTTTTGGAATCAATAAATCCAACTTGCTTTTGTGGGCTGCATCAGTGGCGTAGCTAGAAATGACTGGGCCCCACAGCAAATTTTTGAATAGGGCTCCATCCCACAGTAATTTTTTAGGACCCCTTCCTTTCATTCCTGTGGTCAGTAAAGATCACTCTCTTAGACCAGGGTCGGTAGCTGTTCCATCAGTTTTATACACTGTCTATACTGTCACTTTATATCATTTCATTGTGTAATACTGTTGAGGGGGCCCTGACCAAATCCTTTAGTCCTCCTTCTCCTGGATGGGCCCCAAAGCTGCAGCTGCTTCCCCTATAGCTATGCCCCTGGTCTGCATTAATCTGCAGGTGACGTTGATACAGCTCCACAGATTTGTCTCCATCTGCATCTTTTTCAACAATCTTTGGCCTTAGTCTTTGATCCAGACTCAGTCATTGTGCCACTATGTGGCCTCCTCATGCCTCCATCTCCACACCATGTCACCTTGCCACTCATTTTCATCACCATGCTGCTGCTGCTGATGCTGCTTAAAAGGCCTTAAACTGATCACCAGGCCCACATTCTAATTAAGGTTTTATGCACAAAACCAAAGTATAAAATCGATTTTATAGGAAAAATTGTTTGAAAACATTTTTTCCTGTATATTTGCTTGTATATAAAGTGCAAGTGCTGACAAAAAAATTACAAGCAAGAGGCACTCCGATACAACCTGTATATCACATAAAGGAGGGCCTCATTCACATTGTGGTACAATTGTTCAGGTAGTGGGACTCCTACACTCATAAAGCCTATGCACTAAGTGAAAGGGCTGCCAAAGTTACAAGGAACCGGCACTACAATACACCCTCTGCTACACATAAAAAAGGACATCATACACACCCTTTAAAAAATTATGATTAATGGCCTGCTGGTGACCCTCAAAAACTTTGGAGCAAGGGTCTGCTTATCTGACCATCTAAAACATTAGGGGCTAGGGCCTGGTGCTGAGCTGACCCTCTAAAACATTATGGGTGAGGGTCTGCTGCTGAGCTGACCATCGAAGAAATTATGGTTTAGAGCCTGCTGCTGAGCTGACCCTCTAAAAGGTTGTAGGTGAGGGCCTGCAGGTGAGCTGACCCTGTAATACATTATATGCTAGAGCATGCAGGTGAGCTGACCCTGTAATACATTATATGTGAGGGCCTGCAGGTGAGCTGACCCTGTAAAAGATTGTAGGTGAGGGCCTGCTGGTGAGCTGACCCTGTAATACATTATATGTGAGGCCTGCAGGTGAGCTGACCCTGTAAATTACTGGCCCTAGAAATGTTGCCATTTAGGCTTGTGGACACTGAGGCCTTCCGCAGCCTGATGTCGGCGGCCGTCCCAGGTTACCCAGTCCCCAGAAGCCCCTATTTTTCAAGGTGTGACTTGCCCGCCTTACACCAACGTGTCCCTTAACATCACAGGTGCCCTGATCAACGCAGTTACTGGAAAGGTCTACTTAACCACGGACACATGGACAAGTGCATTCCGCCAGGCATGCTACATTTCCCTGACGGCACACTGGGTGAACGTTGTGGAGGCCGGGAGCGAGTTGTACCCTGGGATGGCACAGGTGCTACCGACGCCAAGGATTGAGGGCCCTAAGTCAATCAGGGTTTCCGCCAGCACCTACATTAGTGGCTCCAACCCCCACTTCTCCTCCTTCCCTTCCTCCTCCACTTCCACCTCCGAATTATACGCGTGCAGCATAGTGATGATCGAGCACCAAAGTATTCGAGTGTTCGGCCCAAACACATTGCTATATTCGTGTGCTCGGCCGAGCACCAGAGTATAATGGAAGTCAATGGGAGACAACCAGGCACCCCCTGCTCTGAAGAGGGGAGGGTGCCTGGTCCATTGGAAAAGGTCAGAAAGTGACAGAAACACCACCGAAATGGATCGGGAACAGCATGGGGACGATGTCTGGATGCATCTAGGACTCCGAGGTCGCTGCTGGGAACCATGTTGTTAGAGTTGTACGCCACTTTTACAGACTGACAAAAATATGCACAAAACCCCACAAAAAAAAATCAATTTTACAGGAAAAATTATTAGGAAACATTTTATCCTGTATATTCAATTGTATATAAAGTGCAAGTGCTGCAAAAAATTACAAGCAAGAGGCACTCCGATACAACCTGTATATCACATAAAGGAGGGCCTCATTCACATTGTGGTACAATTGTTCAGGTAGTGGGACTCCTACACTCATAAAGCCTATGCACTAAGTGAAAGGGCTGCCAAAAATTACAAGGAATCGGCACTACAATACACCCTTTATTACAGATAAAGGAGGGCATCATACACACCCTTAAAAATTATGATTGATGGCCTGCTGGTGACCCTCAAAAACATTTGGAGCAAGGGCCTGCTGATCTGACCGTCCAAAACATTATGGGCAGTGGCCTGCTGCCGATTTGGTGACACTAGTTAACCTGGGGCTGGTGGCACTCCCCCGTGACGGCGACAATCCATTAGGATGTCTGGCCTATCAACTGTCGATGTAATTGTTGGCTCAAAATAATTGTAAACTACGGGTAACGGGGAATCAGTGTTTGATTCTGGAGAGGGAGACTGAGAAACGGCTACCACATCCAAGGAAGGCAAGCGGGGGGCGCGCAAATCACACACTCCTGACTCAGGGAGGTAGTGACGATAAATACCAATTCAGGACTCTTAAGATGCCCTGTTACTGGAATTAGCAATAAAAAATTACAGGGAAAGTCACTGCGGTATTTTGGATGAGGAAACGTTAGCCAGGAGAGGCCCTGCTGCCGCTTTGTTGACTCTAGATAACTTCTGCCTAATCACACGTCCCCGTGACGTCCACAATCCATTTTGATATCTTCCCTATCAATTTTAGATGTTCTTTTATGCACCTAAAAGGGTGACCACGGGTGACGTGGAATCATTGTTCGATTTCGGAGAGGGAGCCTGAGAAACGAATACGGCTACCACTTCAAAGCAAGGCAGCATGAGTTGCGGGCCTGCAGGTGAGCTGACCCTGTGAAAGATTTTAGGTTTCTGCCTGCAGGTGAGCTGACCCTGTAAATGATTTTAGGTTCGGGCCTGTAGGTGAGCTGACACTGTAAAAGATTTTAGGTTTGGGCCTGTAGGTGAGCTGATCCCAGGGCCGGCAGCCCAATCGGCTGCTTAAGGGCGCAGAGAAGGGGGGGCGGCAAACAATTAACTTGCTAACTTAGACTTGCCCCGCTGAGCCTGTGTGCCACGCAGCCCGGCCGCCCCTCAGCCCTCACTGTCTCAGTCACAGAGCGAGTGGCACGCAGCTGACAGGCTGAGGCAGCAGCCGCAGCAACACAAAACACACACACTGTGAGCTATGAGACCCTGGTGTATTTAAATCTCATTTAGCGTGTCTTTCAGAAAAGTTTCTCCTGGGGATTCGAACTCACAACCTTTCACATCAGAGGTAAGGCACTTACCCACACAGCTATGAGAGCTGTATAGCCAGTTACTTTAAAAAATAAAATATAAGACTTCTACTGTAGATAACTTCAATACCTAGTGTACATCCATACACATGACAGCTGCCCCAGCACACTGTGTATGGATGTAGCAGAGCTGGGTGTGTTGGAGCAGCTGTCATGTATATGGATGTACACTAGGTATCAAAATTATCTACAGTAGAAGTCTTATTTTGTTTTTTTAAGTAACTTGCTATACAGCTCTAATAGCTGTGTGGGTAAGTGCCTTTCCTCTCATACAGAAGGTCATGGGATTGAACCCCAGCATAAACTTGTCTGAAAGACAGGCTAAATAAGAACACGAGCACCAAATCTTCAACACTAGGGGCTGGTGGGAACACAGGCTGGAAGAGGCCTGCATCGCATCGCTGACATGGAGGTAAGTATAAAAGTGTTTTGTTTTTTTTAAATACCGGACTGTTACTTTACTGCCACAGGAGGGGGGCTATTGGCGCCATGATACTGGCACATGGAGGGGGGAGAAGAGAGGCACTTGATACTGGCACATTAGGGGGCAGGGGGAGAGGATGGTAATATGATATTGGCACATGGGGGGGCAAGAAATGGACATGAATCATGAGGGGCAGAAATATGAAATGATGGGGGGGGGGAAGAAATGGACATGAATCATGAGGGGCAGAAATGTGAAATGATGGTGGGGGCTAAGAAATGGACATGAATCATGAGGGGCAGAAATGTGAAATGATGGGGGGGGCAACAAAATGTAGATTCGCTTGTGTTGATAAAAATCCTTGCACCAGCCCTGGCTGATCCTGTAAAAGATTTTAGGTTTGGGCCTGCAGGTGAGCTGACCCTGTAAAAGATTTTAGGTTTGGGCCTGCAGGTGAGCTGACCCTTTAAAAGATTTTAGGAACCGACAAACCCAACTTGATTTTGATGGCTGCATTAATCTGCAGGTGACCGTCATACAGCTGTACAGATGCATTTTCCATCTGTATCTTTCTAAACAATCTGTGGCCTTAGTCTTTCATCCAGACTTATTGTGCCACTAAGTGGCCTCCTCATGCTACCATCTCCACAGTATGTTACCTTGCCACTATTTTTCATCACCATGCTGCTGCTGATGCTGCTTAAAAGGCCTTAGACTGAACACCAGGCCAGCAATCGAATTAAGGTTTTACACACACATGTAAAGTGAGAAATATATTTTAGAGGAAAAATTGATAGAAAACATTCTTCCCTGTATATTTACTTGTATATAAAGTGCAAGTGCTGCCAAAAATTACAAGGAAGAGGCACTCCGATACAACCTGTATATCACATAAAGGAGGGCCTCATTCACATTGAGTTGCGGGCCTGCAGGTGAGCTGACCCTGTGAAAGATTTGAGTTGCAAGCATGCAGGTGAGCTGACCCTGTGAAAGACTTGAGTTGCGGGCCTGCAGGTGAGCTGACCCTGTGAAATATTTGAGTTGCTGGCCTGCAGGTGAGCTGACCCTGTGAAAGATTTGAGTTGCAAGCCTGCAGGTGAGCTGACCCTGTGAACGACTTGAGTTGCGGGCCTGCAGGTGAGCTGACCCTGTGAAAGATTTGAGTTGCAGGGCCTGTAGGTGAGCTGACCCTGTGAAATATTTGAGTTGCGGGTATGCAGGTGAGCTGACCCTCCCTGAAGGGGGACATGAGGAGATCTTGTGCACTGATTCCCAAACTCCTCAGCATCCACAGTCAGAAGAAGATGACGGTGGGGAATGGCAATTAGACACAGTTTTCTTTAAGTGAGGGTCTTGTTAGGTCAACAACACAAGTCAGGAGGATGACCCGAGTAAGGAAGTGGAAGAGGGAGTGGTGGACGATGACATTACTGACCCAACCTGGGAAGGTGGCAAGCCAAGCGAGGACAGCGGTACAGAGGGGGAGGGATTCACAGCACCGCAACAGGCTGGAAAAGGCTTTGGATGGCAAAAGGTGAAGTTGGGCCACACCAAATAGGCCCACGTACAGATGTCCTTAGCCCAGGCCTTCGAACCTAAGTGCAAATACCCAGCCACCCACCCACAGGCTATAGCACTAAATGCACACCTTTAAAAATTGCTGGCCCTGGAAATGTTGCCATTTAGGCCTGTGGACACTGAGGGCGAACCTTGGGGAGGCCGGTAGTGAGTCGTACCCTGGGATGGCACAAGTGCTACCAAGCTACCAGTTGAAGCAAACCCTCCTTCTCCTACTCCACTTCCACCTCTGAATTCTTATCTTGCAGTGCCAGTCAGCCATCAGTCAGTAGCTGGAAGCAGTGTAGCACAGCAGTGGGGAATCGGCAACAGGCCGTGCTGAAACTCATTTGCTTAGGTGACAAGCAGCACACCGCCGCAGAGCTGTGGCAGGGTATAAGGGACCAGACTGAGCTGTGGCTCTCGCCACTCAGCCTACAACCAGGCGTGGTTGGTTGTTGTGTCTGATAATGGCCGTAACTTGTTGGCAGCTTTGGAGCTCGGCAAGCTCACACATGGCAATCATACAGCATATATGTCCCATGCACAACAAACATCCCAAACTTATACATTAATATAAATAAAAACATAACACACTAGAGTGGAGGTAAACCAATGTCATGGCCTGTTAAATAACTAAAAAATAACCAAATAACTATAATATATTTTACAACCATAATAACAATAATAATACCAACAATAATACAACCACAAACCATAATAATAATAGAACAGAATGTCATTGTTGTAAAATGTAAAGCTGACAACGCTGGCGGCAGAATAAGTAGTTCCTTGGGCAACCCAGGAGGGGAGATGAGGGAAACACACAGCAGTTCCAACCGAGGCAGGACAACACTCTTCAAGGCCTGGGACAGTTTCATGACACTCCGCCAGCACCCTCACCCTGATGCGTGGCCTTAATCTCACAAGTGGGGAACATTTTTTGAAGATGGTGAAGGAGAACATAGCAGACCATGTCAGCATCATCAGTGATCCCTCTGTGCCTTACAATGATTGGTTGTCCAAGCTGGACACGTGACACAGACTGGCACTCTATGCCTCATAGGTGCTGGCCTGGCCCGCCACCAGCGTTTTGTCAGAGCGGGTATTTGTTGGAGCATAATAACTGATAAGCGCATCCATCTGTCAACTGAAAATGCTGACAGGTCAACTCTTATAAAAAATTAACAAGGCCTGGATTGCCCCTGACTTCTCTACTCCACCAGATGAAACCCGGCTGAACATAAAGGCACTTTCAATGTGTTGTTTATAATGTACTGAATAGACTGTATTCACATGCACCTCTGCCACCACAATAAAGGTTATATGGTTCAATCTTCCTTGTCTCGTCCTTCTCCTCCTCCTCCATCATATCAACATGCTTTGTAGGCTGCCCTCGCTCATAAGGTTTTTTAGGGTCAGCTCACCTGCAGGCCCTCACATATAATGTTTTTAAGGGTCAGCTCACCTGCAGCCCCTCACATATAATGTTTTAGAGGGTCAGCTCACCTGCAGGCCCTTACATATAATGTTTTAGAGGGTCAGCTCACCTGCAGGCTCTCACATATAAAGATTTTGAGGGTCAGCTCACCTGCAGGCCCTCAAATATAATGTTTTTTAGGGTCAGCTGACCGGAAGGCACTCGCAAATGATGTTTTAAAGGCCATTCCAAATAATGTTTTTGAGGGTTAGCGCACATGGTATTGAAGCGCAGATCACACAATTCACTGATTACACCGTTGACAGCAAAAATGTGAACAGATTATGGGAGAAAAATTGTTTTCTGCATTTTACATTTTTCCCTATATATGGCCCTGACAACCACACAAAGTATTGAAGCGCAGATCACACAATTCACGGATTACACTGTTGACAGCAAAAATGTGGACAGATTATGGGAGAATTTTTTTTTCTGTATTTTAATTTTTTCCCTATATATGGCCCTGACAACCACACAAGGTATTGAAGCGCAGATCACACAATTCACGGATTACACCGTTGACAACAAAAATGTGGACAGATTATGGGAGAATTTTTTTTTCCTGTATTTTTTTTTTCCCTATATATAGCTCTGACAACCACACAAGGTATTGAAGCATAGATCACACAATTCACGGATTACACCGTTGACAGCAAAAATGTGGATAGATTATGGGAAACTACTTTGCACAATTAAATTGCTGCCACCACACACAATAGTCCTAAAAAGGACTTTTGGGTCTTTGAAACATTATTCACTGGAATATATTGCGATCACAAACTCCCTACACTATCTGTCCCTTCCTAACAGATTCCCTGACTCGCAATGAGTCGAAATGCGTGATCGGGTGCTATATAGCACCCGATGATGCGTTCCAGCCAGGCAATCACTGTAATGCCAGCAGCCAACATGGCTATGGCATTACAGTGAGGGCAGTACTTACCTGCACGTTTATTGGCTGCTTAACAGCCGCGAAAGGTGCGGGGAGTAGACTCGAGCATGGCGCTCAAGCACATGTGGTACTCGGCCGAGTACCGCCATGTGCCGAATGTAGCGATGCTCGAGCCGAACGGGTATTCGGCCGAGCATACTCGTTCGTCACTAGTGCAGCACCAGTCATCCATCAGTTGGTAGCTGGAAGCAGTGTAGCACTGCAGTGGGCAAGCGGCAACAGGCCGTGCTGAAGCTGATATGCTTAGGGGACAAACAGCACACCGCCGCAGAGCTGTGGCAGGGGATAAGAGACCAGACTGAGCTGTCGCTCTCGCCACTCAACCTAGAACCAGCCATGGTTGTGTCTGATAATGGCTGTAACTTGGTGGCGGCTTTGGAGCTCGGCAAGATCACACACATCCCATGCCTAGCCTACGTCTTAAACTTAGTGGTTCAGCGGTTTCTCAAAACCCACCCCAATTTGCCTGAGCTACTGGTGAAAGTGCGCCGCGTGTGTGCACATTTTGGCAAGACATTGACAGCTTCATCCGGTCTGTCAACGCTGCAGCAGTGCTGGAAATTGCCAGCTCACCGGCTGTTGTGTGACGTGAGCACGTGCTGGAACTCCACGTTCCACATGTTGGCCAGGCTTTGTGAGCAGCAGGGGGCAGTAGTGGAATACCAGCTGGAATATGGTCGTCGCCTTTCCAGTCAGCTTCCGCTATTCACAAGCGAGGAATGGGCATGGATGTCCGACCTCTGTGAGGTTTTAAGAAACTTTGAGGAATCAACACAGATGGTGAGCAGTGATAACGCTATTATCATCGTTAGCATCCCACTTCTGTGTCTACTCAAACACTCGCTGCTCGCAATTAAGGATGACACTTTGCATGTGGAAGAGGTGGAAATGGGGGAAGACATTACACAGGGTGATAGCCAGACCACCCTCAGTTCATCTTCTCAGCGCGAATTGGACCATAAAGAGGAGGAGGAGGAGCAGGAGACGGTTGCCTCCGCTACAGAGGGTAGTACCCATGGAAGTTTAATTCCATCTGTTCTGCGTGGATGGGCAGAAGAGGAGGAAGAGGATGAGGAGATTGAAAGTCATCCTCCTGATGATGACATCGACGTCTTGCCTGTTGGTACTGTTGGCATACATGGCTGACTTCATGTTAGGCTGCCTTTCCCGAGACCCGCACGTTATACGCATTTTAGACAACATGGATTACTGTTTTTTCACCCTTCTCAAACCCCACTACAAAGAGAACTTCTCATCTCTCATTCATCTGGTGGAGAGGATGAGCAAAATGGTGCAATACCAGAAGGTCCTTGTTGAAAAATTGCTTCAAAAATTTCCATCTGACAACGCTGGCGGTAGTGTCCGTAGTTCCTTGGGCAACCGAGGAGGGGAGACAAGGGGAACACACAGCAGTTACAACAGAGGCAGGGCAACACTCTCCAAGGCCTGGGACAGTTTCATGACACCCCGCCAGCACCCTCACCCTGATGCGTGGCCTACTGTCACAAGGAGGGAAACATTTTGGAATATGGTGCATAGCAGACAGTGTTAGCGTCCTCAATGATCCCTCAGTGCCTTACAACTACTAGGCCTTGTTGGTTCTGGCCTGCCCTGCCGCTAACATTTTGTCTGAGCGAGTATTTAGTGCTGCTGGTGGCATTATAACAGATAAGCGTATCCGCCTGTCAACTGAAAATGCTGACAGGTTGACTCGTATAAAAAAGAACAAGGCCTGGATTGACCCTGACTTCTCAACTCCACCAGAGGAAAGCTGATGAACATAAAGGCACTTTAAATGTGTTGTTTATAATGTACTGAATACACTGTATTCCCGTGCACCTCTTCCACCACAAAAAAGGGTATATGGTTCAATCTTCGTTTTCTCATCCGCCTCCTCCTCTTTCATTACATCAACATGCTTATTTGTCGCATATAATGCCCTTGCATATAATGTTTTACAGGGTCAGCTCAACTGAAGGACCTCACCTACAATCTTTTACAGGGTCAGCTCATCTGCAGGTCCTCCCATATAATGTTTTACAGGGTCAGCTCACCTGCAGGCCCTCGCATATAATGTTTTACAGGGTCAGCTCACCAGCAGGCCCTCACCTACAATCTTTTACAGGGTCAGCTCACCTGCAGGCCCTCGCATATAATGTTTTGCAGGTTCAGCTCACCTGCAGGACCTGGCATATAATTTTTTAGAGGGTCAGCTCACCTGCAGGCCCTCACCTACAATCTTTTACAGGGTCAGTTCACTTTCAGGCCCTCGCATATAATGTTTTATAGGATCAGCTCACCTACAGGCCCTCACCTACAATCTTTTACAGGGTCATCTCACCTTCAGGCCCTTGCATATAATGTTTTACAGGGTTAGCTTACATGTAGGCCCTCACTTACAACCTTTTAGAGGGTCAGCTCACGAGCAGGTCTTCTGGTCCCACTGGTCTGACTTCAAGAGTCATGTCCTGCGCCGCCCAGCAAACTGGGACATGAAGCTGGGTATCGTGGATGAATGTTTTCTTGTGCTCTAGCAGCAGGCACAGTTTCACCGCGCCCAGGGCCACGGCCTCTGCGTGAACCATCAGCATCACAGCCACTTCCCTATCCCTTAATGCTCGCCTTCTTCATGTTAAATGTTATATGCACGCTTGACACACAAGATGTTGCACGGATGTCACAGTTCACAGCAAGCACAGTATATGCTAAAAGGAAAATAGATTTCACTTACATTTTTACTATCTCTTGTCCTGACACAGACAGATGTGACAATTCACTGCAGGGACCGTTTATAGGAAAATTATGGATAAATGATGGAAAAAATATAATTGTTTTCAATAATATTCTTCCTATCTCTGCCCCTGACACACAGAAGGTATTGCTGCACAGATGTCACAAGTCACTATAGAAAAAGAATCGCAAAGTATGGGAAAAAAAATCGAAGACTACTTTTCAAGATCAAATTGCTGCCACCGCACACAATAGACCATAAAATGACTTTTGGGTCTTTAAATCGTTTTAAAATTGAATAAATTGCGATCACAAACTCCCTGCACTATCTGTCCCTTCCTAAGGGCAGCTCTCCCTGACTCGCAATGAGCCGAACCAAAGTCATCGGGTGCAATATAGCACCCGATGACGCGTTCCGGCCAGCCAATAACTGTAATGCAAGTAGCCAACATGACTACTGGCATTACAGTGATGGCAGAGTACCGCCATTTGCCGAGCATAGCAATGCTCAACACTAGTCTCCACGTAATTTTTATGTTCTCCTTTCCAAAACAAAAGGAAAACTACTAGCAGTTTGCAGTAAGGGTACAGAGGGGTGGTAACCATTTGGGGGGTGTACCTGCACAGACTGACGATGGCAGCACTGAGTGGATAGAATCAAACTGTGCAGGGACACCCCCCCCCCCCCCCCCAACTGGTTACCACCTCTCAGTACCCTTACTGCAGACTGCTAGCAATTCATCCATAACTTCTAGTAGAGATAACAGGAATGGCACAACACAGAGCCATAAGAACAGATGCTCCAGAATTGTTATTATATGGGGAATGCATGAAGCTATTAAAACAGACCTGTCAGTAGCGGTGAAAGGTCCTCTTTAAAATCTACACATTATATCTGTGGGGGGGTTGTGAGAAGCCTGTTAAAAAAAATTCTGTGGGGCTCATTAGTAGTTATAGTTATGCCACAGGGCATCTCCCTACCTACTGCCCCCTGATTGGCTGATAAGGTTGTCTTTCAGCCTCTGAACCAATCAGGGCAACCCCCCCACCCCCACTTACTCCCAGTGTCATGTAATCTTCTTGGTGCAGGGCGTCCGAAGCAAATGACAAAAGTTTCAGATTTGTTTGGTGGACAAATTATTGTGGAGTTTGTAACAACAGGGACACTACCACTCCGAAATTCCTGTTGCTAGCCTGTTTAACCACCTCCGGACCGCCTAACGCAGGATCGCGTTCCGGAGGCGGCAGCCCTGCGCACAGTCGCGCATATATGCGTCATCTCGCGAGACGCGAGATTTCCTGTGTACGCGCGCACACAGGTGCGCGCGTTCACAGGATCGGAAGGTAAGCGAGTGGATCTCCAGCCTGCCAGCGAACGATCGCCGATTTTTTTAACCCCTAACAGGTATATTAGACGCGGTTTTGATAACAGCATCTAATATACCTGCTACCTGGTCCTCTGGTGGTCCCCTTTGTTTGGATCGACCACCAGAGGACACAGGTAGCTCAGTAATAAGTAGCACCAAGCACCAAGCACCACACTACACTCCCCCCCCCCCCCCCCCTGTCACTTATTAACCCCTTATTAACCCCTGATCACCCCTGATTAACCCATATAGACTCCCTGATCACCGCCCTGTCATTGATCACCCCCCTGTCATTGATCACCCCCCTGTAAGGCTCCATTCAGACGTCCGTATGATTTTTACGGATCCACTGATACATGGATCGGATCCGCAAAACACATACGGATGTCTGAATGAAGCCTTACAGGGGATTGATCACCCCATATAGACTCCCTGATCACCCCCCTGTCATTGATCACCCCCCTGTCATTGATCACCCGCCTGTAAGGCTGCATTCAGATGTCCGTATGTTTTTTACGGATCCACGGATACATGGATCGGATCCGCAAAACACATACGGACATCTGAATGGAGCCTTATAGGGGGGTGATCAATGATAGGGGGGTGATCACCCCATATAGACTCCCTAATCACCCCCCTGTCATTGATCACCCCCCTGTAAGGCTGCATTCAGATGTCCGTATGTTTTTTACGGATCCACGGATACATGGATCGGATCCGCAAAACACATACGGACATCTGAATGGAGCCTTATAGGGGGGTGATCAATGACAAGGGGGTGATCACCCCATATAGACTCCCTGATCACCCCCCTGTCATTGATTACCCCCCTGTAAGGCTCCATTCAGACATTTTTTTGGCCCAAGTTAGCGGAAATAATTCATTTTTTTCTTACAAAGTCTCATATTCCACTAACTTGTGTCAAAAAATAAAATCTCACATGAACTCACCATACCCCTCACGGAATCCAAATGCGTAAAATTTTTTAGACATTTATATTCCAGACTTCTTCTCACGCTTTAGGGCCCCTAGAATGCCAGGGCAGTATAAATACCCCACATGTGACCCCATTTTGGAAAGAAGACACCCCAAGGTATTCCGTGAGGGGCATATTGAGTCCATGAAAGATTGAAATTTTTGTCCCAGGTTAGCGGAAAGGGAGACTTTGTGAGAAAAAATAAATAAAAATCAATTTCCGCTAACTTGTGCCAAAAAAAATAAAATTCTATGAACTTGCCATGCCCCTCATTGAATACCTTGGGGTGTCTTCTTTCTAAAATGGGGTCACATGTGGGGTCTTTATACTGCCCTGGCATTTTAGGGGCCCTAAAGCGTGAGAAGAAGTCTGGGATCCAAATGTCTAAAAATGCCCTCATAAAAGGAATGTGGGCCCCTTTGCGCATCTAGGCTGCAAAACAGTGTCACACATGTGGTATCGCCGTACTCGGGAGAAGTTGGGCAATGTGTTTTGGGGTGTCATTTTACATATACCCATGCTGGGTGAGATAAATATCTTGGTCAAATGCCAACTTTGTATAAAAAATGGGAAAAGTTGTCTTTTGCCGAGATATTTCTCTCACCCAGCATGAGTATATGTAAAAAGACACCCCAAAACACATTGCCCAACTACTCCTGAATACAGCGATACCACATGTGTGACACTTTTTTGCAGCCTAGGTGGGCAAAGGGGCCCACATTCCAAAGAGCACCTTTAGGATTTCACAGGTCATTTACCGACTTACCACACATTAGGGCCCCTAGAATGCCAGGGCAGTATAACTACCCCACAAGTGACCCCATTTTGGAAAGAAGACACCCCAAGGTATTCCGTGAGGGGCATGGCGAGTTCCTAGAATTTTTTATTTTTTGTCACAAGTTAGCAGAAAATGATGATTTTTTTTGTTTCTTACAAAGTCTCATATTCCACTAACTTGTGACAAAAAATAAAAACTTCCATGAACTCACTATGCCCATCATGAAATACCTTGGGGTGTCTTCTTTCCAAAATGGGGTCACTTGTGGGGTAGTTATACTGCCCTGGCATTTTAGGGGCCCGAATGCGTGAGAAGTGGTTTAAAATCAAAATCTGTAAAAAATGGTCGGTGAAATCCGAAAGGTGCTCTTTGGAATGTGGGCCCCTTTGCCCACCTAGGCTGCAAAAAAGTGTCACACATCTGGTATCACCGTACTCAGGAGAAGTTGGGCAATGTGTTTTGGGGTATCTTTTTACATATACCCATGCTGGGTGAGAGAAATATCTTGGCAAAAGACAACTTTTCCCATTTTTTTATACAAAGTTGGCATTTGACCGAGATATTTATCTCACCCAGCATGGGTATATGTAAAATGACACCCCAAAACACATTGCCCAACTTCTCCTGAGTACGGCAATACCAGATGTGTGACACTTTTTTGTAGCCTAGGTGAGCAAAGGGGCCCACATTCCAAAGAGCACCTTTCGGATTTCACATGCCATTTTTTAGAGATTTTGATTTCAAACTACTTCTCACGCATTCGGGCCCCTAAAATGCCAGGGCAGTATAACTACCCCACAAGTTACCCCATTTTGGAAAGAAGACACCCCCAGGTATTTCGTAATGGGCATAATGAGTTCATGGAAGTTTTTATTTTTTGTCACAAGTTAGTGGAATATGAGACTTTGTAAGAAAAAAAAAAAACATCATTTTCCGCTAACTTGTGACAAAAAATAAAAAATTCTAGGAACTCGCCATGCCCCTCACGGAATACCTTGGGGTGTCTTCTTTCCAAAATGGGGTCACTTGTGGGGTAGTTATACTGCCCTGGAATTCTAGGGGCCCTAATGTGTGGTAAGTAGTTTGAAATCAAAATCTGTAAAAAATGGCCGGTGAAATCCTAAAGGTGCTCTTTGGAATGTGGGCCCCTTTGCCCACCTAGGCTGCAAAAAAGTGTGGTATTGCCGTACTCAGGAGAAGTTGGGAAATGTGTTTTGGGGTGTCATTTTACATATACCCATGTTGGGTGAGATAAATATCTTGGTCAAATGCCAACTTTGTATAAAAAAAATTGAAAAGTTGTCTTTTGCCGAGATATTTCTCTCACCCAGCATGGGTATATGTAAAATGACACCCCAAAAAACATTGCACAACTTCTCCTGAATACGGTAATACCACATGTGTGACACTTTTTTGCAGCCTAGGTGGGCAAAGGGGCCCACATTCCAAAGAGCACCTTTCGGATTTCACCGGCCATTTTTTACAGATTTTGATTTCAAACTACTTCGCACGCATTTGGGCCCCTAAAATACCAGGGCAGTATAACTACCCCACAAGTGAACCCATTTTGGAAAGAAGACACCCCAAGGTATTTCGTGATGAGCATAGTGAGTTCATGGAAGTTTTTATTTTTTGTCACAAGTTAGTGGAATATGAGACTTTGTAAGAAAAAAAAATAAAATCATCAGTTTACGCTAACTTGTGACAAAAAATAAAAAGTTCTATGAACTCACTATGCCCATCAGCGAATACCTTAGGGTGTCTACTTTCCGAAATGGGGTCACTTGTGGGGTTTTTCTACTGTCTGGGCATTGTAGAACCTCAGGAAATCATGACAGGTGCTCAGAAAGTCAGAGCTGCTTCAAAAAGCGGAAATTCACATTTTTGTACCATAGTTTGTAAACGCTATAACTTTTACCCAAACCATTTTTTTTTTTTACCCAAACATTTTTTTTTTATCAAAGACATGTAGAATAATAAATTTTGAGAAAAATTTATATATGGATGTCTTTTTTTTGCAAAAATTTACAACTGAAAGTGAAAAATGTCATTTTTTTGAAAAAGAATCTTTAAATTTCGATTAATAACAAAAAAAGTAAAAATGTCAGCAGCAATGAAATACCACCAAATGAAAGCTCTATTAGTGAGAAGAAAAGGAGGTAAAATTCATTTGGGTGATAAGTTGCATGACCGAGCAATAAACGGTGAAAGTAGTGTAGTGCAGAAGTGTAAAAAGTGGCCTGGTCATTAAGGGTGTTTAAGCTAGGGGAGCTGAGGTGGTTAATGCCCCAGAGTTGCTTTACCACCTTTTGCACCTCACCACTATCTCCAATTGTTAACCTAATGTCATCATATGCACATACTTTCATATCCTGCAAAATGTGTATATTCATTTCCATGCAACTGTTGTATTACATGTAATGTGCCTGGTTCACCGGCAGATGGCAGCAGTTATGGCAGTGCTAGTTTCCATAGAGTGGAACCTTTCCTTCCATTCTATCTCCCTCTAGGGAGGAGTTTTAGTTAGTGAGAGGAGTTCTAGTTTGACCTCTGCCAAGAGAGGTTGTGCTGGAGAAGCTCGTCCCTCCTGGACGAGGCCTTCCAAGGCCAGCAGAGTATCACCAGCTCTGATTGGACCCAGAGACTTAAGCTACAAGCTTCAGAACCCAGGAAGAGAGAGAGTTACCTGGATACAGATACAGGTAAAGACAGAGATAAAGATAAAGAGAGATTTAGACTACAAAATCCAAAGTACAGCTAGAGAAGTTGCAGTTTACAGAGAAAGCGCTTGTACTGTTCACTGGCGCTACTGCCCCTAAATGATGTGTGCTGCAGTATGGCAGCAGTACCGCAATACCTGCTGCCAAAGACAATCAACCAAAACATTACAATATAAAATACCACACACTACCTTCCCCTCTACTATTCCTGTTAACTCTGCTAGGAAGAAACCGCAATCACGTATCACTACATAAAACAAGATTACCTTGCTTATTGAATCCTCCTCTGCGATCTCTATTCAATACCTATTGCAGGCTGTTTCAGGGTTGTATCGGGTCCGGTATCTCTTTTTGCTGGAGCATGCCCCGGCCGCTGGCGGTGCTTCGTGCTATTGAGTTTGAAAGTTCGCTCTCGCGTGGAGCACCACTAGTGACGTCACTGTTCGAGCTACGGATTTCTACAAGTGCCAAACTTCCAATGCGTTTCAGACAATGCGTTGTCCTTCTTCAGGGATTCAGTCTGGCTCTACTTGATACCACTCTTTTATATCTCCCGGATTAACCTGCTTTAACTCTTCAACACCTTACTTTTTAGTAAGGTAGGACGAACAGGGGTCTCCCTCAGGGCTAAACACAAAAGACAAAATAACCCAAACAACAAACAAAAGGGAAAAAGACACTTAACTTCAAATAGTAGTGGAAGCACAGGAACTCTGCCGAGATCCAGGCACCAGCAATCCTGAACAACAAGACTGAAGCTCTAAACCGCACCAGATGGTGTGAGAATCCACAATAAATAGGGAAGGGTAAGTGTGACGAAAGCACCTTCGTCACTGGGGGTTGGAGAGGCCTGCTTGCCAGCCTCTTGCCCTGTGACTATGGCCCCTGGGACACTATTTGGGCATATTGGATTTCAGAGGCTCTGTTTCTGCCCCGTGGACTTTTTACTGGAACTATTTGGGGCATGTGACCATGTGCACAGTGGGGCAAAAATAAGACTTCCAGGAAACCCCTGAACCAATGTGGGTGCTTTTTGGATAGGTTAATCACCCAGGGGATATCAGGGGATGTAACTTTTATGGGGATATGTGGTGTTTTTTTTTTTTTTCTGTGGTTGGGAAAAATGTGTATTTTATGCCTGTGAGTAATTAAGTCCATTGTGTTTGTTGATTGCGTCACAGACAATGCCTATTTTGTTATTGATTGCGTTACAGACAATGCCTATTCTGTTATTGATTGCGTTACAGACAATGCCTATTCTGTTATTGATTGCGTCACAGACAATGCCTTTTCTGTTATTGATTGCATCCCAGGCAATGCCATTGTGTTTGTTGACTGCGTCACAGACAATGCCTATTCTGTTATTGATTGCGTCCCAGGGAGAGGCCATTGTGTTTGTTGAATGTATAGTTTTGTGTTTAAACTGTAAAACTGTAAATGATTGGCTGCTATGTTATGTCCACTGGGGTGGTAACCTTGGTGGAAAATGTGTATAAAAGGCAATGCTTGTGTGGTCATTAAAGAGTTCCTGTTTTGGCCTTCAACATAGAGCCTCGTCTCATGTGTGTGGGGATTGCTATACGCTTTATACTCCCCTGGCTATAACTCCTAGCTCTTGTAAGAGCTGCTCCTGTTCCTTGTTCCTGTGGTGGTTACGGTGTCGAGCGGAGTGCTTGGAATCCTCAGGAAGCACTAGGAGCATCGATCAACGGAGGTACCCAGTCGGGGTGCCAGGAGATCTGTTACTGTAAGTGACCATAAGCAACACCTGAGTAAAGGGGTGTGGCCATCACCAGAAACAATACAGACACAAAATGATCCACAAAGAACCTGTCAGATCACACCACGTGTTGCCAGTCTCACAGATCTCCTGGCGCCTGTCACAAGAATGTCCGTGACAGCTAGTCCTGCTTCCTACCAATGGAAGGGTTCCAGGAATATAGAGTTAGTAGAAATGGCCTTGCGGTTTGCCCGGCGGTCGTTTCGTGGCGAACTTTGCGCGTTCACGATTCGCCGAACATGCGAACATATGGCGATTTTCCCATGCGCCATATTCTTTTGCACTGCGCAGAACTTTGACCCATGACTCATCCATCAGGTGGGACAGGACAGCCAATTGAGATGTTTCAGCACATGGACACACCCCCTACCTTATAACAGAACCTGATCTGGCAGCCATTTTACATTCTGTGTTTTACCACTGTAGGGAGAGGTTGCATTTTGGAGCAGGGACAGACTGTTAGGAACTTAGGGACACCAAACGCTAGCTAATAGGGTCACAAAAGTCCTTGTAAGGACTGGTATGGGTGTGCTATTGATAGGTGTGATACACAGAGGGGTGTGATATACTTATAATATACTTTCTAACATAGAAATTATATTATAGTGCATTTGTATGTTTCCAGAAAATACTGATTGAGGACTGCGAACTATCAGCTTTCACAAAATAGTAGTAGAGGTTTTCCATATACCTGTGTCCACAAAATTACTGCTTGAGGGTGATAGACCAGCTTCAACTAACATCTGATTGAGGCCTGACATATATCAGCTTCCGCAAATACTGCTCTTCTCTAGGGACTTTGGCACAGAGTCATTTTGAAAATGACAGGCAGAGGAAGAGGCAGGCTGTTCCGCAGGGGTGGTAGGGGCCGGGCAGGTGCACCAGGCCGGAGCCTTAGTGGGAAGTTGCAGATGGTGCGTGCGATTACGTCAAAGGACGCACCACAGTCGGTTGAGTGGTTCACTCCTCATCCTCTGTATCTGCACCCTCCTCACTTTCTGCTGTGTGCACCCCAAAGACACCACCACCACCACCATAGCCCCTCACAAAACACTAGGAAGGGAGTTAAAACTTCCAACACCAGACAAAGGAAGGAAACCACTTAAAGGGGAAGTGCACACACAAGCATACCAAACCACACATTACCACCGGCAACAGCATGCGTGGCAACCATGTCACGGCAGTCACCCAGAAGGCCGAGACTCTGCCACCGCATGCTCTCACAGTAACACGTTGCTGCCGGCAACCGCAAGTGTGACAACAGTGTCACAGCACAAACCAAAGGCCGTGACAGGACCAGAGCTTGGGCATTGAGGGGAGTGTTCCCACCTCCTGCAGCAGGGTTCTTCCAGGGGAAGCAGCTTGTAAAGCACCACGATCCCTTGCAGTTGATAGACAGAGTATTACTAGGTGGTCAACAGCCAAAGGCACCCCACTCAACGGTACCAGAACTTCTAGAAAGTCCAGTAACCAGACTGAAGCCAGAGATTAGCACAGAAGCAAAGAGAGAAAGCAAAGTAATCATATCTACCTGCCAGTTTACCCTTAGACTGCTGGAGCCAAGAGAAGGATCAAGTATTGTTTGAATGACGCAAGTTTATTGCAAGTTTATTCAAGTAAAACTATTGAACTTCACCAAGTCTGGACTCTTACTCCACCAACTACAACTCCTTTGTTGCTATGGAGCCTATCCCCAGGGAGCGACAGTATCCAGGTAGGAGCACAGTGACACAAACTATTAGGGACACAACATACCACTCGTGAACACTGGGACCCGATCGGCCCCAGGGGGGGGGGGGGGGGGGGGCGGCACGCTGCAAATGCTGCACCCACTATTCTGCTACCCATACAATGATGAGGGTGGACAGTCCATAATCACATACATAATATAACTCTTCTTACCTCCTTTGTCTGTTTCCATGTTATTGACTGGGTGTTTATGTGAAGCTGGTCTCCACTGACGGCCCATGGTGTAAAATGTCCTATTTCCACCTTACGTATGTCATTATGTGTGGTCTTATTTATAATTATCCAGTTTATTATCTTATATGGATGTACAGCTTCCCCCTCTTCATTAAAGTAATATGAAGGTTTCATTGGATCCAGTGGATTCTTCATCCATTGTAGGTAGCGCTGTAACCTCCGTGTGTAATGTCTGACTCTGGTTATTGGGTTTTCTCCATATTGGTCTCTTATAAATGAGAACATTTCATGTAGAGCTTTTGCCAGAACTTCTACTGCATAATACAGTCGTGGAGAGACCCCTGACGAGAGGTAATTCCTCATACTTGGCAAAGTAAATGTAATAGTCTCATTAAACTCTATATTAGTATAATTAAATGTAATGAAGGAATCTTTATCTCCAGTTCCTGCTATTATATCTAATGTTGTCCACATAAACTCATCATGGTATATATTGGGGAGTTCCCTGTAATTTCGAACCAAATCTTCCTCTCCTGGAAAAGTTTCTGATGAAAATTCAATTGCTAGACTTCCATTCAGTTCTGTGAACTGATATTCTAGAATGAAGTCACCGGAAGCCCAGGATGGTGGAAGGATAAAGATTGTGTCTATAAATACAGATGTGTGGCTATTTAGTAATTCAAATCCATTGAAAGATAAGGTCCCACACATTATAATGATATTGATTTGTGGATTCTTCAAAACTTGTAACATCCGCTCATTGTTATTGACATTCTGTTCTGTAAGTTTTATGGTGAAGGCGGCACAGATCCCGTGCTCTCTCATGTACTTTGTCAGTATTTGCAGTTCATTCTCTCCGGTATCATCATCCGACACTAAAATCCCAACCCAGGTCCAGCCAAAGTGCTCCAACAGTTTGGTGACGACCATATTGTGGATGTGGTGATTCTGGACAGTTCTGAAGACATGTGGATAGAGGAATCTATCGGATAATGAGTGTTCGGTGGCTCCATAGCTGATCTGCAGGACACAGGAGAAAATACAGTAATTTTATGTCTTAAATTTTATATTTAATTATTTAGTAGGAAAGTCAAGAGAAAACTCCCAATAAGACCTGGACTGAACGACTACATGAATGTGAGGTACAGAAAAATTCTCTTTGAGATTCAGAAATGATTTTCTCATAGTGTCACGTGGTGTGCCCTAATGTCAGGCATGACGTTCTGAGCCCCAAGAGTCCACTGGTTATATGATGTAATAAATACAAGAATATAAGATTTCATATAGCAATATACACTCCTCAACAATGAAATTGCAACACAAAGAAGGATAAGCAATAGTCTGAGATGTCAGCTTGGCTGAGATGTCAGAAGTGATCAGCGTTGTGTGTCCCAGTAGCTTGGATGAACTGGAATGATGGCAAGAGGCCAGAATTTAATTAGAAAGATGGCACATAATGATCCATTCTGTAATGCAAGTGAAATTGGACATCACATTCCAAGCCTAGAGCGGCAAACAGTGTCTACACAAACCAATACAAGGAGTGTGCACGACACAGGGCTATCATTCAGCTACATACATTCAGCTACAGGTGTCACACTGACTTCACAACTCACCCCCTGGAATCGTCAGAGAACCAGGGGATCACAAGTACTGCATTCTTGCTTGACCAAGTGGGTAAAGAAACCATAGAACATATAGAGTACAACTTCTCTGCATCTCCATGAGGTAGTAGGCTTCAGGTCCAGAAGGTAAAGTAAAAATACTACCCAGTAAGTTCAAGCATATCACTCAAACAGGATGTTCTGCAGACATATTCTTTTTAGGAGACTTGGCACTGGCGGCTTTATTCCAGGCCTCCATGTGCAGCAAGGATGGCAAAGTCTTTTGATCTTGCAACGGCAGCCATGAAGGGACCTCCAGTGGTTCCATATCCAATTGACTCCAGGTGGCTTTATCCAGGTCTACAGGCGTACGGTAGATTTGACACGGTGGGTAATGTGTCTACTGCCCTGAATTCTGGTAGGCATTTGATTCAAATATTCTTCCTCCTGCTATGGTTCTTCTGGTGTTCTATAACAGCTAATGCCCTACTAATATTATTAGCTTGATAGGCCACCTGTGAGGCCAAGACCCCTGAGAAAGAGGTCACTCCAGCTTGCAAGGTCTCCAAACTCTAGACCCGCTGAACAATCTGTTGTACCTCTGTCTCAATGTCAGCTAGCTCAGACAACACAGGCTTCATAGCCGGTAACAATGTCTTTTTCAGATATGCCGTAGAGATAGGCGCAAGCCCGGTGCCTTGTTCACCGTCTGTAACACTCTCCATGTCGGTAGCTTTACCATCTGCTCCTCCTTCGTCTGCCCCTGGAGCCATCTTGGAAGACTTATTCATTGACCAAGCACCCGTTTGCTAAATAATGATCGAAGAGAAGCGTAATATGAGGAAGGGATAGGGATAGGAAGTACCTGAATTAAGTAAGTTAGTTTAGGTAAAACTAGGGATGTAAGTAGGTTTTTCCTACCGAACCAAGATAGAATTGGCAAGTCTAGGTTTTTAAGGGAGATGGAGATATGGTTCAAGAGGGGTGAATAATTTAAAGCAAATAGTTGGGAAGGGTCGTTGCTAATCTTAACACCTAAGTATGTTAAATGAGGATTTGACCAATTAAAAGGAGAATTTTGTTCCAGACGTTTTGCCAAGGAAGATGAAAGGCCGGTATGTATAATTAAGGATTTACTATGATTAACCTTGAAATTGGACAATTTACCAAACATCTCTAAATGGTAATAGATCTTGGGGAGAGCAACAGCAGGGTTACTAATCATCATCAGTAGATCGTCGGCAAAAGCTGCCGTCTTATGTTCCTGATCCCCCAGATCTTTTCCCTTGATATCTCTATCAGATCTGATGGTTTGCAGAAGGGGTTCCATAGATAAAACAAAGAGAAGGGGGGAAAGGGGACAACCCTGCCTAGTGCCGTTACTGATTAGAAAGTGGGAGGAAATAGTGTTGTTGACCGAAATAGAGGCGGAAGCTTTTGAGTACATGGCATCTATGACTGAAAGGAAAGAAGTCGGGAATTTTTGTGAGGAAAGGACCGCATTCATAAAGGACCATTTAACCCTGTCGAAAGCCTTCTCAGCATCTGTGCTGAGAAGGACTAAAGGCAAGGATTTCTTCTTCGCATGGAAGAGAATGTTGAGGACTCTAGCAGTATTGTCTTTGCCCTCTCTCCCCCCAACAAAGCCAGTTTGATCTCTATGAATCAGAGAGGGCAAAATTGATGCTAAGCGGTTTGCCAGCATTTTGGCTAGCAGTTTAAGGTCAATGTTAAGGAGAGAGATAGGCCTATAACTGGGGCAAAGTGTTGGATCTTTACCCTCCTTAGGGATTAAAACGATATGAGCTTTGGTCATGTCACTGGATAAAGGGGTATTGGATAGGGTTTGGTTGAAAAGTGGAATTTGATGAGGAGTGAGGATATCGTGAAATGTAGAATAATATGAGATGGGTAGGCCATCTGGACCCGGACTCTGTCCTTTGGGGGAGCTACGTATAACCTCTAGAAGTTCTGTTTGTGTAAAGGGGGAAGCTAACATTGTTCTATTATCCTCGGATAGAGTAGGGAGATGTAGCTTCTCTAGGTAGGCGGAAAGAGGAGATAAGGGTTCAGTGGAGGAGAGAGGGGAGGTAGGAGTATCTAGGTTGTAAAGGGATTCATAAAAACCTCTAAATTGTGATGCAATTAGTTCTGAATCAAAGATATGTGAGCCTGACGCAGTTGTAAGTTTGTGGACAAAGTTGTTTGACTTCCTCATTTTGACCCTATTCATCACAAATCTAGAAGCCTTGTTCCCGCGATAGTGCTGTTTCTTAATGGTAGCTTTCTGGGTTTGCCTTGCAATCCTTTTTTGCTCACTCAGGGATCCGTAGCTTCTCCTCCTCAGCTGTTTCTTGTCCAGCAATCCCAACCTCCTTATATTCCCATCTCCCACTTCTCTGGTTGCCAGATATAGAGCTTCCTGCCTGGACTTCTATACTGACCTACTGGAGCTGTGTAGCTGTGATTCCTGAGCAATTGGTAACCCCTCCGAATCAGCAGTTAGTCTGTACGGACCTAGACGAGCCTATGCAGCTAGGAGGAACTACTCGTCAGGTCCGTCCTCCTGAGGCTCGCTGTAGGCGTGGGGTTTGTTTTTTTCTGTGGGGAGAGGGGGCATTTCATTAATGTCTGTCCTTCCTTTCTCAAAAACAAAAAACCGTCACAACTACTAACCCCAGGCTGTGTGGAGGATGTCAGCCGGGGGGTATACGTTTCCTCCATACGAACATCGCAATTTGTGTTGCCAGCGGTTGTTGTTTTTGGTGTTAAGACGGAGACTATTTCTTTCTTTCTAGACAGTGGAGCAGGGGTAAATTTGATAGATGCCCATTTTGCCCGCACTATGGGTTTGTCTCTCCGTACGCTACAGAGACCTATTCCCATATTCGCTATTGATTCTGCTCCTCTGTCTCAGAGAAACCTCACTCACATTGTCCATAACTTACACCTTCGGGTAGGGGACCACCATAATGAGTGTCTATCATGTTATGTTCTGGAGGGGCTTCCCACTCCTGTGGTATTAGGTCTTCCCTGGTTGGTAGCGCACAATCCAGTGGTGGATTGGCAGGCCAGGGAGATATTGGAGTGGAGTGAGCATTGCAGAGAAAATTGCTTAAATAGCAATTGCTTAGTCGCCTCCATAGCTACTCTACCTACATTTGTTTCGGACTTTGAGGACGTGTTTTCTGAAAAGGGTTGTCAGAAGTTACCACCTCACCGTCCTTATGATTGCCCGGTTAACCTGATTCCCGGGGCAAAATTACCCAAGACCAGGTTATATAATCTTTCGGGTCCAGAGAGACAAGCCATGAAAGATTATATCTCAGAGAGTCTGGCTAAGGGACACATCAGACCCTCTTCATCACCCGTGGCTGCAGGGTTTTTCTTTGTTAAAAAGAAAGATGGGGGCCTGCGTCCTTGCCTAGATTTCCGCGAACTAAACCGGATAACCATCCGAGACCCATACCCTCTTCCTCTCATTCCTGACCTGTTTAATCAGATTGCGGGTGTTAGGTGGTTCTCCAAACTTGATCTTAGGGGGGCCTACAATCTGATTCATATTAAGGAAGGGGATGAGTGGAAGACACCTTTTAACACCCCTGTGGGGCATTATGAAAATCTAGTCATGCCTTTCGGTCTGACCAATGCTCCTGCTGTCTTCCAACATTTCGTTAATTACATTTTTAGTCATCTTATCGGCAGCTTTGTGGTGATATACCTAGATGATATTTTAATTTATTCGTCGGATCTGAAAACACATGAGGTACATGTCAGACAGGTACTGCAGGTCCTATGGACGAATAAATTATATGCTAAAATTGAAAAGTGTGTCTTAGCCATTCAGGAAATACAGTTCCTGGGATATCTATTATCTGCTTCAGGTTTCCGTATGGATCCTAGGAAGGTCCAGGCATTTTTAGATTGGGGTCTTCCTGAGAACCTTAAAGCACTGCAACGGTTCTTGGGTTTCACAAATTTCTATAGAAAGTTCATTAAAAATTATTCGGTGATTGTCAAACCCCTTATTGACATGACTAGGAAGGGGACGGATTTTTCTAAATGGTCTGACGCCGCTAAAATTGTATTTTCCTCTCTAAGGGTCCATTCACACGTCCGTTGTTTCTTTCCTGATCTGTTCCGTTTTTTGCGGAACAGATCTGGACCAGTTCTGTACCCATTCATTTTCAATGGGTCCTGAAAAAAAATCAGACATTGAGCTGTCCGATTTTTTTCAGGACCCATTGAAAATGAATGGGTACAGAACTGGTCCAGATCTGTTCCGCAAAAAACGGAAAAGATCAGGAAAGAAACAACGGACGTGTGAATGGACCCTAAAAGAGAGGTTTACCTCGGCACCTGTACTAATCCAAACGGATGTCTCCCAGCCTTTTATTGTTGAAGTAGATGCATCAGAGGTGGGAGTGGGGGCTGTACTGTCTCAGGGTCCGTCTCCTGGCAAATGGCATCCTTGCGCTTTCTTTTCTAAAAAACTATCTGCAGCAGAGAAGAACTATGATATTGGCAATAGGGAACTATTAGCTATTAAAGGGACACTGACAGGGCCAAAAAGCATATTAAGGTATATATATGACCGTACAGGTCTTATAAAGTGTATAAGAATCATGTAAGTATCCCCCCTGTCCACCTTATAACTACAGTAATGTGAAGTTTTATCACCTGCTGGAATCGGGTTCAATCTGCCCAAGGGGCGGTGTTTCACCTCAGCTTGCGCCCAGCCAGCCTCACCACAACTGCCGTTTGAAGCGCCGCCCAGCTCATCAATATGCACTTCGCTGGGCGGCTACTAGTGTCCCCGGCTATCTTCGGCGCATGCGCCCGGCACCCTCACTGGCCGGGATCGCATCGCGCCTGCGCACAGTCTCATTCTCAGAGGCAGCCTCTGAGAATGAGACTGTGCGCAGGCGCGATGCGATCCCGGCCAGTGAGGGTGCCGGGGGCATGCGCCGAAGATAGCCGGGGACACTAGTAGCCGCCCAGCAAAGTGCCTATTGATGAGCTGGGCGGCGCTTCAAACGGCAGTTGTGGCGAGGCTGGCTGGGCGCAAGCTGAGGTGAAACACCGCCCCTTGGGCAGATTGAACCCGTTTCCAGCAGGTGATAAAACTTCACATTACTGTAGTTATAAGGTGGACAGGGGGGATACTTACATGATTCTTATACACTTTATAAGACCTGTACGGTCATATATATACCTTAATATGCTTTTTGGCCCTGTCAGTGTCCCTTTAAACTAGCGTTTGAAGAATGGCGTCACTTTTTAGAGGGGGCAATCCACCCCGTCACGGTGATTACGGACCACAAAAACCTTCTGTACCTCGAATCAGCTAAGCGTCTCACCCCTAGACAAGCTAGGTGGTCGCTATTTTTTACCAGGTTTAATTTTTTCATCACCTATCGTCCTGGGGCAAAAAATACCAAGGCAGATGCATTATCTCGTAGTTTCCCTGGAGGGGGTAATGTGGGTGATCCGGTGCCCATTTTACAAAGAGGAGTGGTTGTCTCGGCTGTACACTCTGTTCTGGAGGGGAAGGTGTTAGAGGCCCAGGGGGACGCCCCGGTCTCTTGCCCCTCAGAGAAATTGTTTGTACCGATAAACCTGCGTCTCGAATTATTAAAGGAACATCATAATTCGGCACTTGCTGGGCACCCGGGTAGTAAAGCAACCTTGGAGCTATTGTCTCGTAGTTTTTGGTGGCCAAGGTTGCGTCAGGATGTAATGGATTTTGTGTCTACTTGTTCTACTTGTGCACGCGCGAAAGTCTCTCATACACGTCCCGCAGGGTCTTTATTGCCACTTGTCATTCCCAATAGGCCATGGACACATCTGTCAATGGATTTCATCACTGACTTACCTTTGTCTGCGGGTAAAACAGTTATCTTGGTAGTAGTAGACAGGTTTAGCAAAATGGTACACTTTATTGCGTTACCCGCACTACCTAATGCTAAGACTCTTGCTCAGGTATTCATCAGTGAAATCGTGAAGCTTCACTGGGTCCCTTCCGATGTTGTTTCGGATCGGGGAACCCAGTTTATTTCTAAGTTTTGGAAAGCTTTTTGTTCCCGTTTGGGGGTACACTTGTCCTTTTCCTCAGCTTTCCATCCTCAGTCGAATGGACAAACTGAGCCTACCAACCAAAACCTTGAGACATATCTAAGGTGTTTTGTGTCTGAAAACCAAGAGGTGTGGTCATCATATTTACCGTTAGCCGAGTTTGCTATAAATAATTGCCGTCAGGAATCCACTGGCAAGTCACCATTTCTTGGTGCATATGGTTTTCATCCACAATTCTGTACTTTCAAAGAGGGGGGCTCTTCTGGGGTTCCCGAAGAGGAACGGTTTTCGTCATCTCTTTCATCTGTATGGCAGAAGGTGCAAGCTAACTTGAAAAATATGGGAGGTAAATATAAATGCATGGCTGATAAGAAACGGTCGCCAGGTCCGGACCTAGGCGTGAATGACTATGTGTGGTTATCTACTAGGAATATTAAGTTAAAGGTTCCCTCTTGGAAACTGGGTCCTAGGTTCATTGGTCCTTACAAAATAGTAGCCATCATTAACCCCGTGGCTTTTCGCCTGGAGCTACCTCAAACTTTTAAAATCCATAACGTCTTCCATAAGTCGTTACTCAAAAAGTATGTTCCACCTCTAGAACCGTCACCGCTGCCACCCCCTCCTGTTGTTGTTGATGGTAATCTAGAGTTTCAAATATCCAAAATTGTTGATTCTCGTCGGGTCCGCCGATCTCTTCAATATCTGGTGCATTGGAGGGGTTATGGTCCTGAGGAAAGAATGTGGGTCCCAGCGTCTGAGGTAAACCCGACAGGTTAGTTCGGGCTTTTCATGCCTCTCATCCTGAGAGACCTAGTCCTGAGTGTCCGGAGGCCCCTCGTGGAAAGGGGGGTACTGTCACGAGGGTGTCAAGAGCCACGTCTGACTCGGTTATACCCGGGGTCAGGAAGTCGCAGCGGGTGGCTGCGCGCTCTATGTCTAAAGATAGTGCTGTTTCTTAATGGTAGCTTTATGGGTTTGCCTTGCAATCCTTTTTGGCTCACTCAGGGATCCGTAGCTTCTCCTCCTCAGCAGTTTCTTGTCCAGCAATCCCAACCTCCTTATATTCCCATCTCTCACTTCTCTGGTTGCCAGATATAGAGCTTCCTGCCTGGACTTCTATACTGACCCACTGGAGCTGTGTAGCTGTGATTCCTGGTTGTTGTTCCAGAGCGTTACCCTCCGGATCCCTGTTGGGCTTTTGTTGTCCGCTGTTGTCTCCCACCTGGGATTATATGTTTGTCTGTATTGTCTGTCCTCTCCTTGGTGTTTCCCTTTAGTGTTAGTGGTGCGGACTAGTGTTCCCACCGCCCTATTCACTACGTAGTGCTCATCTCAGGGAAAGCCAGGGTTTAGGCACGTGATCGGCGTACGGGTGAGAAACCTGTCTAGGGACGTCAGGGCAGTCAGGGCAGTCAGGTGCCAGCCTCAAGGTGAGTTAGGGGTCACCACCTTTCCCTCTTCATATCTAATCCATTCTGTTAAACAAAAAGAAAATCATACAGCACCCTGCAATAAATCAAAAAACCCATGCGTACCCCTGCAAGAGCTGTGTCCAAATGGGTCCTTAGTGGAACAAAATAAAGAAATGGAGGCAGCGCCAATAAAGATGTGGAGGGGAAAAAAAATTCTTTTAATTAGGGTTGAGCGAACCCGAACTGTAAAGTTCGGGTTCGTACCGAACTTTAGGATTTTTTGACCCCGGACCCGAACATTTCAGTAAAAGTTCGGGTTCGGTGTTCGGCGCTTTCTTGGCGCTTTTTGAAAGGCTTCAGAGCAGCCAATCAACAAGCGGTTAACTGTCTGACCTTAGAAGTAGTGTTGAGCGAACTTCTATTTTAAGTTCGGCGTCTAAAGTTCGGCTTCGGGTTAGCGGAGAATCCCGATATGGATTCCGAATTCCGTTGTGGTCCGTGGTAGCTGTCACGGAACCATGAACCAGACGTACAACAAGAGATAAGAGAAAATAAGAAGGCTTTATTGAAAATAAAGCTGTAAAGCAAAAGTCCAAACGGATGGTGAAACCGAGCAGAGTCTTTGCGAAGCCAGAGGTCAGGAACCAGAAGGGTAGTCAGACGAAGCCAGGATCAGGAACCAGCAGGGTAGTCAGACGAAGCCAGGATCAGGAACCAGCAGGGTAGTCAGACGAAGCCAGGATCAGGAACCAGCAGGGTAGTCAGACGAAGCCAGGATCAGGAACCAGAAGCAGCAGCAGTCTTAGAAGCATGTGAACACAAGAGGACCAAGCAAGGAACTGAAGCCACAGACCTCCTATATATATGAGCTAGGCATCCAGCTCCTCCCAGTGGGAAGGAGGAGCCGCAGGGTGGAAGGCTACAAGAAACCCAGAAACCAAGATGGCCGCCAGCACATGTCAAACGAAGGAGAACAGCAAGAAGGTAAGACCATGACAGTACCTCCCCCTCAAGGGCCCCTCCTCCGCGGAGCACAAAACGGTTTCTGAGGGAAGCGTGCGTGGAAGGCTCGGAGCAAGGCAGGAGCATGGACATCTGCGGAGGGAACCCAGGAACGCTCCTCTGGACCATAACCACGCCAATGGACCAAAAACTGCAACCGACCGCGGACCAGGCGTGAGTCCAGGATATTGCTCACCTCATATTCCTCACGATTGCCCACTTGGACCGGACGAGGCCGAGGAACCGAGGAAGTGAAACGATTACACACCAGTGGCTTCAACAGGGAGACATGAAACACGTTGGAGATCCGCATGCCAGGAGGAAGCGCAAGGGCATAGGCTACCGGGTTTACCCTGCGAAGCACTCGGAAGGGACCAACAAAGCGAGGCGCCAGCTTGGGAGTGGGCACTCGAAGGTTGAGGTTGCGGGTGGACAACCATACACGGTCTCCGACCTGGTAGGAAGGAGCAGGCGCTCGTCTGCGATCAGCCTGGAGTCTCTGGCGCTGCGCAGAGACCTCAAGGGACTTCTGGATCTGTACCCAAGAAGCACGTAGGACGGAAAGGTGATCCTCCACAGCCGGAATATCCTGGGGAGAGAATACCTCCGGTAACACGGCAGGTTGGAACCCATAATTGGCCATGAAGGGAGACGTCCCAGAGGAAGAGTTCACCGCCGTGTTCCTGGCAAACTCAGCCCAAGGCAGGAGGTCAACCCAATTGTCTTGGTGGTCGGAGACATAGCAACGAAGGAATTGCTCCAAGGCCTGATTGGATCGTTCTGCGGCCCCATTGGACTGAGGGTGGTAGGCCGAGGAGAAGGAGAGATGAATCCCCAACTGGGAGCAAAAGGCGCGCCAGAACCTGGACACAAACTGACTCCCCCGATCCGACACAATCTCCTTGGGCAAACCGTGCAACCGGAAGACCTCCCTGGCAAAAATCGTGGCCAACTCTTGTGCAGAGGGTAACTTCTTGAGAGGAACACAGTGGCACATTTTGGAAAACCGATCCACAATCATGAGAATGACCGTATGGCCTCGGGATGCAGGGAGGTCCACAATGAAATCCATCCCCAGGTGTGACCATGGGCGCTCCCCGGTGGCTATGGGTTGCAGAAGGCCCAACGGAAGGTGCCGAGGGGACTTACTCTGGGCACAAACGGAGCATGCCGCTACATATGCGGCGATGTCGGAACGTAGGGAAGGCCACCAGAACAGACGTGAAACAGCCCAGGACAGCTGATTCTTTCCAGGATGCCCCGCGGTCTTGGAGTTATGGTAGGTTCGCAACAACCGAGTGCGCAACTCCTCAGGCACAAAACATCTGCCGTTGGGTCTCCCAGAGGGAGCACCAGATTGAGCCGCCAAAATCTGCTCACCCAGGGGAGAGGTCAGGCTGGTGCGAATGGCGGCCAGGATCTGATTCGGAGGTATGACCGAAGTCGGAATCGACTCCTCCCTGGACAGCTCGGAGTACTGCCGTGATAAGGCATCCGCCCTGATGTTCTTGGAACCGGGTAGGTAGGAGACCACGTAATTAAAACGTGACAAGAACAGAGCCCATCTGGCCTGACTTGGTGTCAATCTCTTGGCCTCAGAAAGGTAGGTCAGATTCTTGTGGTCCGTCAGGATGAGAACCGGAACCACCGAACCCTCGAGCAAGTGCCTCCATTCTTTAAGGGCCTGCACGATGGCCAATAACTCCCTGTCACCAATCTGATAGTTGCACTCCGCGGAAGACAGTTTCCGGGAGTAAAACCCACAAGGAAGCAGAGGACCCTCTGGTGTTCTACGCTGAGACAGAAGGGCGCCTACTCCCGTCTCAGACGCGTCCACCTCGAGGACAAAGGGCAACCCAGGGTTGGGATGCGACAGAATCGGAGCCGACACAAAGGCGGACTTTAGGGCCTCAAAAGCTCGGATGGCCTCGAGCGGCCAGACCTGGGAATTACTGCCCTTCCTGGTCAGATCCGTGAGAGGCTTGGCCAGCATGGAAAAGTCCCTGATGAACTTCCGATAATAATTGGCGAAGCCCAAAAAGCGCTGCAGGGAACGAAGACCACTGGGCTGGGGCCACTGTAAGACAGCCGAAACCTTCTCAGGATCCATGGAGAACCCCTCAGCGGAAATGATGTAACCTAAGAAGGTTACCTGGGATCGGTGAAATTCGCATTTCTCAAGCTTACCGAACAGCTTGTTCTCTCGTAACCGTTGCAACACTCGTCTGACATCCAGAATGTGGGCCTCCATGGATTCAGAATATACCAAGATGTCATCCAAATAGACCACCACACACTGCTGCAACAGGTCACGGAAAACATCGTTGATGAATTCCTGAAAGACTGCGGGCGCATTGCACAACCCAAAGGGCATAACCAAGGATTCATAATGACCGGTCCTGGTGTTAAACGCGGTCTTCCACTCATCGCCCGCCTTGATCCTTACCAGGTTATATGCCGCCCTCAGGTCGAGTTTGGTAAAGACCGTGGCCCCTTTAAGGCGATCGAACAGCTCGGAAATCAAGGGTATCGGGTAAGCGTTCTTGATCGTGATGCGATTGAGACCCCTGTAATCGATGCAAGGCCTCAACTCACCGCCCTTCTTTTTCACAAAGAAAAATCCAGCCCCTGCCGGGGACGAAGATTTGCGAATGTGTCCGCGTGAAAGCGCCTCCCTCACGTACTCCTCCATGGCCTCATTCTCCGCTACCGACAGTGGATAGACTTTGCCACGAGGAGGAACGGCACCAGATTGTAACTCTATGGCACAATCGTATGGGCGGTGCGGAGGTAGGGCAACCGCGCGCACCTTATCGAATACATCCCGGTACTCCTCGTATTCAGGAGGCAACAGAGAGTCCGAGGAAGTACACAGCAACTTGGCAGGCCCATGGATGCAACTAGCCCCACACTGCGGTGACCACGAGAGGATCTCGACCGATCTCCAATCGAAAGTCGGATTATGCTTCTGGAGCCAGGGGTACCCCAAGACCACCGAGTAGTGTGGAGACGAAATAACCTGGAGGCAGACCGACTCTCTGTGAACGGCACCAATGGCTATCCCCACTGGAAGGGTCTCATGAGTCACGTGTGGCGGCAGAAGGGGTCTGCCATCTATCGCCTCAAGAGCCAGTGGGGAACCTCGAGCCTGCAGAGGAATGGAATTGGCGGCAGCGAACACACTATCAATGAACAAACCACCAGCACCAGAGTCCACCAACGCCTGGGTCGTCACCGAGCCCCCGACCCAGGAGAGGACAACAGTGATCAGTGGTTTGTCAACACGGGAAACCGGGGACGAGGAGACTCCACCCAAGATCTGCCCCCGACAGGATCTCAGGTACGAGCGTTTTCCCGGACGGTTCGGACATGCCAACCGAAAATGCCCACCGAGACCGCAGTACATGCATCGGCCCTCGCGTCTCCGGAGTGCCCTCTCCCCCTCGGACAGGCGAGCAAACCCCAGCTGCATGGGTTCACCCCCAGACAAGTCATCCCCAGGAGGCATGGGAGGAGAGGGAGGCACGGGTGGGACAGCAAACGTAGGCACCAATCTGTTAGAAGACCTCCGCAGGTTCTCCTTAAAGGAAGGTCTCTCCCTGAGTCTGGTGTCAATCAAAATCAGGAAAGAAATAAGAGACTGAGCTCAACTGGTAGGTCCTTAGCTGCAACCTCATCCTTCAAGGCATCCGAGAGACCATGAGAGAAAGCAGCGACCAGAGCCTCATTATTCCAGCCCACCTCTGCTGCCAGGGTACGAAACTCAATGGCGTATTCAGCTACAGATCGTGAACCCTGTCTGGTGGACATAAGGAGCTTCGCAGCAGAGGCAGCACGAGCCGCCACATCGAATACCTTCCGAAGAGAAGCAACAAAACCGGAAAACTCGGCAACCACCGGATTGTTGTTCTCCCATAAAGGGCTGGCTCAGGCCAAGGCCTTGTCCGAGAGCAGCGAGATCAAGAAGCCCACCTTTGATCTCTCAGTAGGAAAGGCATGTGGCAGCAACTCGAAATAAATGCCCACCTGGTTAAGGAAACCTCAGCACTGAGTTGGCTCTCCCCCAAAGCGCTGTGGAAGAGGGGCAGAACCGGTCATACCCCGAAACACCGCAGACGCAACAACAGGTGTCGGGGTAGACTCTGGCGCAACAACCGGAGCGGAAGTAGGAGCAAGCCCAGGAGCGACAACCGACCCATCGGCAACGGGAGCGAAATGAGCCGTGCGTTCAAGCAGGGTTTGCAACGCCACAGCGAACCGACCCAACAGGTGATCCTGCTGATAAAGTCTGGCAACCAGCGTGGGTAGCGAGGATGGCCCTGTACCGTCAGAATTCATGGCTTGGTCCTAATGTCACGGAACCATGAACCAGACGTACAACAAGAGATAAGTGAAAATAGAAGGCTTTATTGAAAATAAAGCTGTAAAGCAAAAGTCCAAACGGATGGTGAAACCGAACAGAGTCTTTGCGAAGCCAGAGGTCAGGAACCAGAAGGGTAGTCAGACGAAGCCAGGATCAGGAACCAGCAGGGTAGTCAGACGAAGCCAGGATCAGGAACCAGCAGGGTAGTCAGACGAAGCCAGGATCAGGAACCAGCAGGGTAGTCAGACGAAGCCAGGATCAGTAACCAGAAGCAGCAGCAGTCTTAGAAGCATGTGAACACAAGAGGACCAAGCAAGGAACTGAAGCCACAGACCTCCTATATATATGAGCTAGGCATCCAGCTCCTCCCAGTGGGAAGGAGGAGCCGCAGGGTGGAAGGCTACAAGAAACCCAGAAACCAAGATGGCCGCCAGCACATGTCAAACGAAGGAGAACAGCAAGAAGGTAAGACCATGACAGTAGCGGAATCTTTAATGGCCGATTATTGATTCCGCTACCACGGACCACAACGGAATTCGGAATCCATATCGGGATTCTCCGCTAACCGGAAGCTGAACTTTAGACGCCGAACTTAAAACAGAAGTTCGCTCAACACTACTTAGAAGCCATCACAGCCATGCCTACTAATGGCATGGCTGTGATTGGCCAGAGCAGCATGTGACCCAGGCTCTATATAAGCTGGAGTCACGTAGCGCTGCACGTCACTCTGCTGTGCTTAGTGTAGGGAGAGGATGCTGCTGGACTTGTGATTTCAGGGAGAGAATAGGAGAGAATCTAACTCAGCGATCTACATAGAAATAGTTGTGTGGATGCAGGGCACTATCGTTTTACCCTGCCCTGAGCCCATTAAACAAAAACAAAAAAACTTTTATAATTCTGTTAGGTGGGTGACGGCGGCAGCCATTTTATGCAAGCTCAGTGCACCAGCACTGCATCTGAGCTTTTGGAACATTGCAAATCAACACTTTTTTGGCAAACTACAACATCTGGATTAGTCAGTGTGCAATTTAAGGTAGAAATACATCCATCATTTTCTGGGGTTTTAAAAACACACTTTTTTGCCAAAAAACGAGATTTTCCTGATCTGCAAGTGTTAAATTCAAGTTTAATATAGACTCACCTAAAGAATTATTAGGAACACCTGTCCTATTTCTCATTAATGCAATTATCTAGTCAACCAATCACATGGCAGTTGCTTCAATGCATTTAGGGGGGTGCTTTTGGTCAAGACAATCTCCTGAACTCCAAACTGAATGTCAGAATGGGAAAGAAAGGTGATTTAAGCAATTTTGAGCGTGGCATGGTTGTTGGTGCCAGACGGGCCGGTCTGAGTATTTCACAATCTGCTCAGTTACTGGGATTTTCACGCACAACCATTTCTAGGGTTTACAAAGAATGGTGTGAAAAGGGAAAAACATCCAGTATGCGGCAGTCCTGTGGGCGAAAATGCCTTGTGGATGCTAGAGGTCAGAGGAGAATGGGCCGACTGATTCAAGCTGATAGAAGAGCAACGTTGGCTGAAATAACCACTCGTTACAACCGAGGTATGCAGCAAAGCATTTGTGAAGCCACAACACGCACAACCTTGAGGCGGATGGGCTACAACAGCAGAAGACCCCACCGGGTACCACTCATCTCCACTACAAATAGGAAAAAGAGGCTACAATTTGCACGAGCTAACCAAAATTGGACTGTTGAAGACTGGAAAAATGTTGCCTGGTCTGATGAGTCTCGATTTTTGTTGAGACATTCAAATGGTAGATTCCGAATTTGGCGTAAACAGAATGAGAACATGTATCCATCATGCCTTGTTACCACTGTGCAGGCTGGTGGTGGGGGTGTAATGGTGTGGGGGATGTTTTCTGGGCACACTTTAGGCCCCTTAGTGCCAATTGGGCATCGTTTAAATGCCACGGGCTACCTGAGCATTGTTTCTGACCATGTCCATCCCTTCATGACCACCATGTACCCATCCTCTGATGGCTACTTCCAGCAGGATAACGCACCATGTCACAAAGCTCGAATCATTTCAAATTGGTTTCTTGAACATGACAATGAGTTCACTGTACTAAAATGGCCCCCACAGTCACCAGATCTCAACCCAATAGAGCATCTTTGGGATGTGGTGGAACGGGAGCTTCGTGCCCTGGATGTGCATCCCTCAAATCTCCATCAACTGCAAGATGCTATCCTATCAATATGGGCCAACATTTCTAAAGAATGCTATTAGCACCTTGTTGAATCAATGCCACGTAGAATTAAGGCTGTTCTGAAGGCAAAAGGGGGTCTAACACCGTATTAGTATGGTGATCCTAATAATTCTTTAGGTAAGTGTATACAGCTTTCATATTCTGTTACCCTAGTATAAATGTTCAGGCCCAGACAGGGAGGAGTTAGTCTGGGGAGGAAGATTATTTGAAATACGGGAGGAAGATTATTTGCCAAGGATAAAAGCCAGCATTGAGGTATCCGGGCCTTGGGATAAAAGCCAGACAGGAGTTCTAAGGAACAGTGTACACTATATCTGAGGAGAAGGTACAACCTAGTCTGAGTGTGGATTATTATTTCCCTCTGAGTATCTTGCAAAGATTATGCCTGCCAGTATTGAAATTAACCTGCTTGTGAAGCACTTGATGTAAGGGACTGTATTACCATCATATTGTACAAAGTTGGACTGTTCTCCAGTAAAGCAAAGTTTGGTTCACCATACCATCTGTGTACCTCACTTATTACCACTATAAATCGGTGTGCCACCGTTACAGGCACTGGCGTCACAAATCTTAAAGGGACCTTGCACTAGGCACATAAAACACCTGCAACATCCAGGGCACCTCATCCACCATCAGGCCTGGTCCCTAAATATAGAGTGTGCCCCAGAGGACTTCTGTGCCAGCCTCTCCTTCACTGTCGCATGCCTGCCCAGGGTTCGTCTTCAGAACTGTGAGTAACCCTCGCTTGCCCATAACCGTGACCTCGCAATCGCAATACCCTGCAGGTCTGGCGTGCTGCATAAATTGGCGTCACGAACAGGATACGATCATTCCTGCGCTATTGCAGTAGATAAACTGTGTGCCGTTATAGACCCAAAAAGTGACTAAGCCCTACTTGTTTATTGAAGAAAATTGCTGGGCCAAAGAACTGTAAAATTTGCGGTGTGAAACTGTATTGCATGGACTGTTTGCCGTTTATTTAAACCACCGCTTGCTGTCAGTGAATAGACAGCGTTTTCGCTCAAAGATGGCCGCTTAACCTGACTGGATTTATTTGCTGCGTCATCTTCGTACATTGCTTTGGCGGGAAAAATTGGCGCCTTCTGCTGAAAGTGCGGGAAAGACTGTATGTCCGCACCACCGCCCTGTCTGGAAATTAGCATGTCTGCTATGTTGGACTCCGCCTCCCCTATGCTGGAGTACCTGGGGGGCGGCCTCCTGGAGCAATGGGAGGTTCTGTCTACAATTATTGGTGCCGCCCTGTCGCTCTCCAGAGAAGGATCGAGCATGTTGGAGAGTGAAGACTGCTTTGAAATATTGTCAGCACCTACTGGATTTAAAATGGATACTGCTACTAAAGAGCGAGAGGACCCTCCACCGGCCTATTCCCTGGGACCGGAGATCCCCACCTGCCTGTCGCCAAGAGCACAGCCTGAGCCCTACTACGGCTCATAGAAAGACTTTCACAGATCCTCTATGCAATGGTCGGCACTGATGGCAGAAGTGCGGGAGGCCGCAATTAAAAAGACAACCAGAACCAAAATCTACTTTGAGGAATTAGCAAAGACTGTAAATGAGCGCCACACCGACAACCAACCCCGCCTGGAAAGGAGAATGGGGTTGGTAGTGGCCTTCGATAAGGACCGAGGCTTCGGCTTTATTAAAGATTATGCGACCGGCAGGGATCTTTATGTGAACCGCAGATCCGTCAAGCGGAGCTACCTCCCAGAACATATGCATAACCTCCGCGAGGGAGGGGAGGTAGAGTTTACCCCTGCCGAGGGCCTGCGAGGCCCCTACGCCACCGCTGTGACCCGGCCCAAGCCGAAAGCGGAAGATTGGGAGGAGGACGAAGATTTTGCCAGTCCGGAACCTGCCCATACCACCTTCCAGGAGTGGGGCTCGTTTATTGGACCGAATGTGTTCTGGCAGCCGACCGTGGTAGAGAAATGGGTAAGCCCCTACCCGTCGCCTGAGCTGCCCCGCCGGGAAAAGACTATTAAGGAACTTGAAAATCTAGAGCGATTCCATGCTGCCCTAGACAACATACGCAAAGGGAAAAGAGCGGACGCATCACCTGAACCTGCAGCGGCCGTGCAAGATAAGCCGGATCCTTCACCTGCACCTGCGGTGACGACAGAGGACTCCAGCAGCGACGCAGGGCAAGAGAGTTTGGATGACCAGATCGTCCGACTTGAAATGAAGTTGCGAGGCCTGCGCCAGCTTGCCACCTCTAGGATACAGTCTCCGCCACTGAGGAAACAGAGTGAGGTTAAAGACTCAGACGTCTCTGAGCCTAAGGTAAAGGCGTCTAACCCTATCAGCCGGCCATCCCTAGCAACTGCAGCTGCGGTGGGACCCCCAAGGAAACTCTCATATTCCGTGCACCGAGGCGTGCGATCAGTAGCCCCTGAGCCAACAGGGCCTCCCACTGTAATATTACCTGGACCTATGGAGCCTTCCATTTCATGTGCACCCAGATACACCGATCCGTTTGCAACATTAAGGCCACCGACCATAATCACCCCTAGGCCTATGGGGCCAATACCAATTAAGGGTCCTTTCATGCTGCAACTGCCGCCAAATACTGTTTTGTGGGCCCATCCGCATGTCGATTCTCATTACAGGCCCAATTTACAAATGGAACCAGGGAGTGCCACTAATGTACCGAGTGGATTTGACACACACTTGTGAGTAGCCCTGCCAGGCCATGTTTGATTTTTGCTGAGGGACCCTTATTGCTGAGGATTTAACCCTTTCAGGACAGGAGTCCTTCGTTTTGGCCCTATGAGCTGCTGTCAGTTTCCCACGGCTCAGTGGTGGTGGTAGGCCACTGAAATTACCAATTGCTCCAAGGCCATCCAGTTTACAGGACCCCCTGCCTGCTTCAAAGAAACTCAAAGCCAAGTTGTGCCTATTTTTGTTTGCACTTTAACCCTTTTAACCCCCTTTTCAGGTTGATTAAGGGATATCACAGCACTTATTTTATACGCCATTTTTAATAATGTGGACTTTTATTGTGCTGTGAATTTTATATGCAACTTACGCTCCAAGGAAATGTGCCCAGAGATGACTCTAATTTATGTGGGCCTCTGAGATGCTGCTCTATTATGCAACTTATACTTCAAGGAAAAGTACCCAGCGATAGACTCTAATGTATGTGAGCCTCTGAGATGCTGCTCTTCTGCTCTATATTTATGGCTCTTCAGGTATATATCACTTGCTTTAACCATTTACAAGACCAGGGTACGGACTCAGTTTGTGTTTTTGAGCCTCCAAGGACTTATGTTATTTTAAATTTTTCTATGGAACTATTGTGTTTTATTATGGACAATGGCACTTCAATTGTATTATGGACTATCCTGGTATTCCTTGATACGCTGCACCAGGTCAGCGCCCCCTGTTTCATTATACTATCCTGAGAGAAGAAAACGACGCCCCTTTTCACCGGACTTGTTCCTTAGCCAGCAGAACTGCCTGATATATGTATGTGAATTTGCAAATGTAGATGTATGTTCCTGCTTTGCGATATTCTTGTCTTTCAGGTGCAGTTTCCAGCTGGGCAGGGCCCCTTTATGTTGCGCCGAGGACGGGCAACGTCGTAGTATGGGGGTATGTAGTGTCCCACTAGGTAGGGGTGGACACTACACAAGGGTCTATTGGGTCACGTGTTACTTCTACTTTTAAGGGACAGTAATATTATATTTAACCATGTATTTTCTATGTGCTTTTATGTGTATTGTTCCCCTGTGACATGTACAGCAGGCCTATTAGGGTGTACTTAGACATCCTAGACACTAGAGGGAGCTAGGGAGCCCCTAGTATAAATGTTCAGGCCCAGACAGGGAGGAGTTAGTCTGTAGTCAGGAGTCTGTGGAGACAGAAGTGAGAGGACATCTTAGCCAGAGATATGCTGAGGGCCTCCTCCTGACATGCAGCTAGATAGTCCAGGCTTCTAGTTGCCACCAGGAGGCTAGTGAAGGATTATAGCCTGCCTGAAGTATCATTGAGCCCATGATAGCACAAGAAGAATCTACCCCAGTAGAAGAGATGTTTCACCTGGGAGAAACCTGCAGTACCCTCAAGCTAAGCAGAGCCAGTGTATCCAGCTAAGACAAGTAAGCTGAAGGGCAGAAGAATCATTAAGTAAATGCAAGGATAAATACGGGAGGAAGATTATTTGCCAAGGATAAAAGCCAGCATTGAGGTATCCGGGCCTTGGGATAAAAGCCAGACAGGAGTTCTTAGGAACAGTGTACACTATATCTGAAGAGAAGGTACAGCCTAGTCTGAGTGTGTATTATTATTGCCCTCTGAATATCTTGCAAAGATTATGCCTGCCAGTATTGAAATTAGCCTGCTTGTGAAGCACTTGATGTAAGGGACTATATTACCATCATATTGTACAAAGTTGGACTGTTCTCCAGTAAAGCAAAATTTGGTTCACCATACCATCTGTGTACCTCACTTATTACCACTATAAATCGGTGTGCCACCGTTACAGGCACTGGCGTCACAAATCTTAAAGGGACCTTGCACTAGGCACATAAAACACCTGCAACATCCAGGGCACCTCATCCACCATCAGGCCTGGTCCCTAAATACAGAGTGTGCCCCAGAGGACTTCTGTGCCAGCCTCTCCTTCACTGTCGCATGCCTGCCCAGGGTTCGTCTTCAGAACTGTGAGTAACCCTCGCTTGCCCATAACCGTGACCTCACAATCGCAATACCCTGCAGGTCTGGCGTGCTGCAATAGTAGATTGGGTTTCTGACAGTGGATCCAGTTCCTTCCCATTGTCTCCCACCCAGTCTCCTGCTGAAAGATCAGAGTTGCCACCTGCAGCCGATGTCCTTCAGTCTTTCACCTCACCCTCTTGCAAATCAGCCAAGCAGTCTGAGCCCCAAGTCATGCAGCAGTCTCTTCTGCTTTTTGATGACTCTGTTAGCAGGGTTTCCCAGGGCCATCCACCTATCCCTGCCCCAGAAGTGGAAGAGATTGAGTGCACCGATGCCCAACTACTTATCTTTCAAGATGAGTACATGGGAGGACCATCGCAGCACATCTCGGATGATGACGAAACACAGGTGCCAACTGTTGGGGCTTTCGAAAGTGTGCAGACCGATAAGGAAGGCAGGGGTAAAGACTGGGTGGAAGATGATGTGGAGGACGATGAGGTCCTCGACCCCACATGGAATCAAGGTCATGCGAGTGACCTATGTAGTTCGGAGGAAGAGGCGGTGGTCGCACAGAGCCACCAGCACAGCAGAAGAGGGAGCAGGGTGCAAAAGCAGAGCGGCCGTCCTCTAAACAGTACCCCTGCTACTGTCCACCGCAGCAAGGGACCAAGCACACCAAAGCCAGCTCCAAGGAGTTCCCTGGCGTGGCAGTTCTTCAGACAATGTGCTGACGAGAAGACACGAGTGGTTTGCACGCTGTGCAATCAGAGCCTGAAGCGAGGCATAAACGTTCTCAACCTGAGCACAACCTGCATGACCAGGCATTTAAGTGCAAAGCATGAGCTGCAGTGGAGTAGACACCTAAAAAACCAAGAAAGGTCTCTGGCTCCTCCTGCTTCCTCTTCTGCTGCAGTCTCGGCCTCTTCATCCACCTCTGGAGTGACAGTGCCACCTGGCACCCCGCAAACAGATGATCTGCCAGCAACACCAAAACCTGGGTTACCAAGCATCTCCACAATGTCCCAAGAAAGCGTTCAGCTCTCCATCTCCCAAACGCTGGAGAGAAAGAGGAAGTACCCCCCTACCCACCCACGATCCCTAGCCCTGAATGCCAGCATTTCTAAATTACTGGCCTTTGAAATGCTGTCATTCCGTCTGGTGGAGACAGATAGTTTTAAAGGCCTTATGGCGGTGTCTGTGCCAAAGTACGTCGTGCCGCCACTACTTTTCCAGGAGAGCCATCCCTTCCCTGTGTAGTGTCCCACTAGTAAGGGTGGGCACTACACAAGGGTTAACATGTCTATTGCATTAATGTGATGTTTAATGTTCATTTCCCTGCGTTATCTGGGTGTCAGGCCTGTTAGGGTGTAGTTCAGCCTCCTAGACGTTAGAGGGAGATAGAGAGCCCTAAGTATATAAAGGTAGGCCCAGACAGGGAAAAGTCAGTGTAGTCCAGGTGGCTAGAAGTGTAACTTAGTCAGCCTGAAGTTCCTGAGTCTAAGTTTAGCTCAGAAGAGTAACCCCAGAAGAAGAACTTGCCTCCTGGGAGAAACCTGCAGTTACCCTCAAGCCAAGCAGAGCCATTGCATCCAATTAAGATAAGTAAGCTGATGGGCAGAGGAACTATAAAGTGAGAGCAAGGGTCAATACGGGAGGAAGATTAATTACCAAGGATAAAAGCCAGCATTTAGGCATCCGGGCCTTGGGATAGAAACCAGACAGGAGTTCTAAAGAACAGTGTACACAATTTCTGAGGAGAAGGTACAACCTGATTCTGAGTGTGTTGTTGATTACCCTCTGAGTATCTTGCACAGAATTATACCTGCCAGTATTTGAAATAAGCCTGCTTGTGAAGCACTTGATATAAGGGACTGCATTACCATCTTGTTGTACAAAGTTGGACTGTTATAAGTAAAGCAACGTTTGGTTCACTATACCATCTGTGTACCTCACTTATTGCTATTGAAAACCGGTGTGCCACCGTTACAGGCACTGGCGTCACGATCCTTAAAGGGACCTTGTCCCAGGCACTCAAAACACCTGCAACATCCAGGGCACCTCATCCACCATCAGGCCTGGTCCCTACATACAGAGTGTGCCCCAGAGGAACTTTGTGCCAGCCTCTCCTTCACTGTCGCATGCCTGCCCAGGGTTCTCCTATGAACAGTGAGTAACCCTCGATTGCCCATAACCGTGACCTCACTTCGCAATACCCTGCAGGTCTGGCGTGCTGCACCTGCACAACCAAGTAGGGGACAAAATCAGGTGTGCACTGCGTAACGCCATCTGTGGCAATGTGCACCTGACTACGGATACGTGGACCAGTAAGCACGGTCAAGGACGTTATATCTCCATAACAGCACATTGGGTAAATGCAGTGGCAGCTGGGCCTGAGGCGGATAGCAGTTTGGCGCATGTCCTTCCACCACCGAGGAATGCAGGGCGCTTCAGTTTGCCTCCTGTTGCTTCCTCCTCCTACTCTGCTTCCTCATCCTCTACCAGCTCCTCATCCGGTCAGCGTAACACCTTCACCACCAACTTCAGCACAGCCAGGGGTAAACGACAGCAGGCAGTTTTAAAACTTATCTGTTTGGGGGACAAACCCCACACCGCGCGGGATCTGTGGACGGGCCTTGAACAACAGACCGATGAGTGGTTGGTGCCAGTCAGCCTCAAGCCCGGCCTGGTGGTGTGCGATAATGTGCGAAATCTCGTAGCAGCTCTGGGACTAGCCGGTTTGACGCACAACCCTTGCCTGGCGCATGTGCTGAATTTGGTGGTGCAGAGATTCCTTAAAAATTACCCTAATATGTCAGAGCTGCTACATAAAGTGCGGGCCATCTGTGCGCACTTTCGGCGTTTTCACCCTGCTGCTGCCGCCTGTCAGCGCTGCAGCGTAACTTCGGCCTTCCCGCTCACCGCCTCATATGCGACGTGCCCACAAGGTGGATCTCCACCTTGCACATGCTGGCCAGACTGTGCGAGCAGCAGCAGGCGATAGTGGAGTTTCAGCTGCAGCACGCACGGGTGAGTCGCTCGGCGGAACAGCACCACTTCACCACCAATGACTGGGCCTCTATGCAAGACCTGTGTTCCTTGTTGCGCTGTTTCGAGCACTCCACCAACATGGCCAGTGCCGATAACGCCGTTCTCAGCGTTACTATCCCACTTCTATGCTTCCTTGAAAAAACGCTCCTGGTGATAATGGAAGAGGATGTGGCACAGGAGGAGGAGTAGGAGGAAGAGGGATCATTTCGTAGGGTTTCCGGCCAGTCATTCCCAAGTGGCTCCGAGGGTGGGATCCTGCACCCACAAACCCAAGGTACACAATTGTCCAGCCAGGGCACAGTTCTGGAGGATGAGGAGGTGGAGAATGAGGAGGAGGAGATGGAGGAGGAGGAACCATGTTCTCAGCAGGGTGGCACCCAGACCAGCTCATGGCCATCACTGGTGCGTGGATGGGGGGATACAGAGGACACAGACGATACACCTCCCACAGACATGAGCGATTACATGCTGCAGTGTCTCCGCAACGACCGCCAAGTTGCCCACATTCTAACTTGTGCTGATTACTGGGTGGCCACGCTTCTGGTTCCCCGTTACAAGGACAACGTACCGTCCTTAATTCCGTCACTGGAGCGTGATCATAAGATGCGCTAGCACAAGCGCACTGGTAGACGCGCCGCTGGTGGCATTCCCACCTGACAGCGGGGGCACAGTGGAAGCACAAGGTGAAGGCAGAGGACGAGGAAGAGGTCGCCAACGCAGCTGGGGCACCACCAGCACCTCAGAAGGCAGGGTTAGCATGGCCGAAATGTGGAAAAGCTTTGTCAGCACGCCACAACAACCAGCACCACCAGCTGATATGGAACGTCTTAGCAGTAGGCAGCATTTCACCAACATGGTGGAGCAGTATGTGTGCACACACCTACACGTTCTGAATGATGGGTCTGCCCCCTTCAACTTCTGGGTCTCCAAATTGGGCACATGGCCTGAGCTTGCCCTTTACGCCTTGGAGGTGCTGGCCTGCCCTGCAGCCAGTGTATTATCTGAACGTGTGTTTAGCACGGCAGGGGGCGTCATCACAGACAAGCACAGCCGCCTGTCCACAGCCAATGTGGACAAGCTCACGTTCATTAAAATGAACCAGGCATGGATCCCACAGGACTTGTCCGTACATTGTGCAGAGTAGACATGTATACCGGCACTAAGCAGCCATTGTTATACTGCAGCGCAATTGCTCATTCTTGTATTTTGGATATTTCACACTCTTTTAGAGTGTACCCTAATTTAAAAAAATTAAATTAAAACCAAAAACCTGTGTTCTCTACCTCCTCCTCCACCGCAGCTTCCACCTACACCGCTACGTCCACCACCTCCTCAAACTACTACTCCATATGGAACTCCACCTCATAAATCAATTTTTTTTTATGCATTTTATTTTTTATCATTTCATTACTTTGTCATTTACATTTTCATGTGAAATTCACCAATTTTGGGTGTATAGTACCACTGCTATACCTAGTAGGCCGTTTAAAAAAAAAAAAAAATTGTCATAAAATTTTTTGGGTGAAATTCAACAGTTTTTGGGTGTATAGTACCACTGCTATACCTAGTAGACAGGTTAAACAAAAAAAAAAATTGTCAGCTATATATTCTGTTGAAATTCACAAATTGTTTGGTGTGATTACCACTCCTATACCTAGTAGACTGAAAAAAATATAAAAAATTGTCAGTTACATTTTCTGGTGAAATTAACACATTTTTGGGTGTATACTAGTAGGGGTGGGCGATATGGACTAAAATCTATATTGCGATATAATTTTAAGCATGTGCGATATGCGATATATATCGCGATATATTTTTTTCTATATTTGGGGGGGTGTTTAAACTTTTCTTTTTTTTTTACTTTTTATTTAATAATTATTAGCCTCCTTAGGGGCTAGAACCCTTGTCATATTCACCCTAATAGAGCTCTATTAGGGGGAATAGGACTTTACACTCTCCCTGCTGCCCTGTGCTTTGTGCACACAACAGCAGGGAGCTGACCATGGCAGCCAGCCTCTCATGTGCCCCCCAGCCTCTGATCAGCCCCCCAGCCTCTCATGTGCCCCCCAGCCCCTGATCCGGCCCCCAGCCTCTGATCAGCCTCTCATGTGCCCCCCATCCTCTCATGTGCCCCCCAGCCTCTTCCTCTTATCAGCCCCATCTGGTAACTCAAACCCACCCCCCCTCCCCAGTATTAATCATTGGTGGCAGTGGCCACAGGGTCCCCCTCCTTCCCCCCATCATTGGTGGCAGTGGGCAGTTCCGATCGGAGTCCCAGCAGTGTAATGCTGGGGCTCCGATCGGTTACCATGGCAGCCAGGACGCTACTGGCTGCCATGGTATGTTAGTGAGCAGCATTATACTCACGTCCGCCGTGGCAGCCGGGCGCTCCTTCTTTTCATAGGTCTGTGCGGCGCATTGCTAATGCTATAAGCATTAGCAATGCGCCGCACAGACAGAAGAAGGAGCGACCGGCGGCCACGGCGCACGTGAGTATAATGCTGCTCACTAACATACCATGGCAGCCAGGACTTCAGTAGCGTGACTCCTGGCTGCCATGGTAACCGATCGGAGCCCCAGCATTACACTGCTGGGACTCCGATCGGAACTGCCCACTGCCACCAATGCAGAGACTGAAGAACATTCCCGGCACCCGACCTCTGACAGGACGCTGTGATCCGCGGGATTAACCCTTCAACTGAGAGGTTAATTGTGGCGGATCGCAGCGTGCAGTCATAGGGGCCGGGAAATGGCCGGCACATGAACGCTACGTTGGTATTCAGGCATTCATTGGTGGCGCAGTGGCCACAGTCCCTCCCCTCCTCCTCCTACTCTGTTCTTATTGGTGGCCAGCGGCAGCTGCGCACAGTGGGGAGGGACTCCCTCCTTCTCCACTGTGCCGGCTCAGGAGAACATGGTGCGCACCGAGAGCGCGATCATTCACTACCGCTCCATGGTCATATCGTGGTCCGGCGATATAGGCGATATGCACAAAATCCATATCATGGCACAAATTTATATTGCATATCGCCTGTATCGCCTATATCGCCCACCCCTAGTGTATAGTACCACTGCTATACCTAGCAGACAGGTTAAACAAAAAATAATTGTCAGTTATATATTCTGGTGAAATTCAACAATTTTTGGTGTGATGTACCACTCCTAGACCTAGTAGACCGAAAAAAATAAAAATAAATTGTCAGTTACATTTTCTGGTGAAATTCACAATTTTTTGGTTGTATAGTACCACTGCTATACCTAGTAGATAGGTTAAAAAAATAAATAAATAGTCAGTTACATTTTCCGGTGAAATTCACCAATTTTTGGGTGTGATGTACCACTGCTATACCTAGTAGACAGGTTTTAAAAAAATAAATTGTCAATTACATTTTTTGGTGAAATTCGCCAATTTTTGGGTGTAATTTTTTTGTGGAGTTGTAGCCTCATTTTTAAATCAGCGCGGTATCCATCTTTGGAAGCATAATGAGTTTGTCCTTGAACTTTTGAGTTTCATTCTTGAGCACAACATATTTATTTTTGACCATCGCCTGTACCATCGGGAACGGGAAGTTGTGTTCGCTGAGAATAACCATAAATGGGCTGACCACATTAATTTATGGTTACGTTACCTTGACGATGTGCTAATCTTGTGGTCAGGAAGTGTAACGGATTTCAACAGCTTTGTCGCAGACCTTAACAATAACACATTGGGATTGTTTTTTACTTGTGAAATTCAAGAATCGCAAATTGCATTTCTTGACCTCACTATTTTCAGGGATGGGGATGGCAACATTGGCACACATCTATTTTGCAAAAAGATGGCCACGAATAGTCTACTAAGGTGGGACAGTTGCCACCCCCTTCCCCTCAAAAGAGGAATCCCTAAAAGACAATACCTGAGGGTAAGGCGCAATTGCTCCAGGATGTCTGACTTTAGGGCTGCATCTAATGATCAGCAGTCAAGATTCAGAAGTAGAGGATACCCACAACATGTGTTAGCTAAGGCCTATCAACACTCTTTGGCCCTAAATCGTGGCCACTTATTATGAGGCACACGACACAGTATAAGAACTACTGACCAATTACTGGGGCATTTTAAAATCAGACCTAGACATTGGGCATCTGGTAGGAGATACACCTTTTATTACTTACCGACGTGGACGTAATCTAAGGGATTGTCTGGTCCACAGTTTCTTTCAAGCCCCCACCATGACTACTTGGCTGAGTACCAACCTCAAAGGGACCTTTCGATGTGGAAGATGTGTGGCATGCTCTGCTATTCAACTAGGCGGTACATTTACTTGCAGCGTAACAGAGCAAACGTTCACCATCAGGTCCTTTGTTAATTGAAGGACTAGAGGGTTGGTATACTTGGCCACATGTATCTGTGGAAAACAATACGTGGGGAAAACCTTTAGGGAATTTCGCAGAAGAATAGCAGAACATCTCAATGATATTCGCAAGGGGGCTGACACCCCAATTGCGAGACATACTTCCACCTTTCATGGTGGCAATATGGACATGATGAAATTCCAGGCCATAGAAGTGGTGAGAAGATCTCCAAGAGGAGGTGACTTTGATAAGCGATTACTACACCAGAGGGACTTAATGAGTACAATTATTTTGTATGTTTCCTTTGAGTCCCGATGTAGCCAATTTATCCTAGAGTTAAATTTTCGTGGACAATCTCCCACTTTCCATCTTGTATGTTGTAAGACCTATCTTGTGTTTGTGACAAAGACTACACTGGCCACCAGGTATACAACATCACTTACCAGAATCTGACAATGATCCCTGTCCCTGTAATGCCTGCAATGTCCTGCTGCATTATATGTTTAAACCGCCGTTTTGTCCCTTTAACAATGGTATGTGAATGTGTTGACATTCATCTGCGATCGTCTCATAGAGGGGGCGGGTAAGTGGGGCGGGTAGTTTGTTGCGGTGTTGCCATGCCTCCTTCCTCCTTATTGGCCGCTCCAGGGGCTTGATCCGGAATGAGGGGAGGAGTCTCCTCCTTATATAGCGCGTGCCCTTGCGGCCACGTACGGCCACTCAGTGCTGATAGCTGCAGCCTCAGTCATGGAGGCTAGCAGCAGCTGATCTGTTTGTTTGTCTCTTTACCCACAACTTGTGCTCCTGACGAGCCAGAGCATGGCGAAACGCGTCGAGCAATTAGTGGGGGCAGACTTATATGTTTTTTGATGGTTGCTTGAATGGCGTTTACATGGCAGGAGTGGTCTGCGGTTTTTCAGCCCTCTGCCATATGTGAACAGATGCACTCAAGCTTCCTCTTGCTCACACCCAGGTAGTTAGTGTCCCTTGAGTCGTGCTCTAAGGGCCGACAATCAGACATCTGGTTCATACCTATGACAGGTGGTTCTTGATACATGTCGGATGCTAAGGGGAGATGTTTATCAATGGATTAGTCATACATTAAATCTAGTCCAGGGCCATCTAAACTGGGTGAGTGAGCTGAGCACCTTGTCCGTGCCACGGTGCACAATTTGGGTTGTGCATAGATTACCATAGCTGAGGCATGGTTATGTAATCAACCATAGTGCACCTGAAGTGGATCTCCTAGTGATCGTCTCCACACCTGAGTGGTATCACGGACCGTGGTCTTTCTTGTTACCTCGATCCGCCACAGGAATTGCGGATACACTCTAGTCACTTCGATTTTTTATCTAGTTAGTAGGTTTCCTTTCCTCTACAATTTTGTATATTTAATAAAGTATTAGTTTTATCTAATCCTCATAGCGTTCCTAACTACAGTGATAGTAATATACCCCTCCTCTACCTAGTTGACAGCTTAATAAATTTCAATAATTTTTCTGTTACATTCTTGGGTTGACATTATACAATTTTTTTTTTTTATCCAATCTTTATTTAAATTTTTTCTTTTATGCAGAAAGCATTGGAAAGGACATTGTACAAATGAACAACTAAACATCATAAACAGCATCCTTGATCTGAGTCATGAGATACATAGTAAATAATTGGGCACATAGGAAAGACAAGACAATCGCTCGTGACTGTCGACACCATACCAAACACTATGTTGGTGAACATAAGCAATAGCAAGATGGGTTCGATGTCTCAATATTCTAGAACTTTTACAATGCATTTAAACTGAGAAGCAACCTTACAATGTATATGATGGTACATAAGTGAGGTTCGGTGTACAGTAAACAGTATAATCCCTAGCACTACTACATCGACCTGTGCCGATGCCGAATGAGCCATATCCATATGGATAATGCTAACTTAGGTGTAATTTTTTTATACCACTCCAGCCATGGATACCACACCAAAAGATGCTTATCGTGCGATAAAGATTCCCAGCTGGACAGCTTCTCAAGCTGGCATATCTCATGTACTTTACTAATCCAATCACCAATTTGCGGCGTTTTACTGGATAACCAGAACATAGGGACTAATATCTTTGCTGCAGAAACTAGGTAGTCTAACAGGGAATGTTTTGACATTGCAAAACTAATGTTAGGCAAATTAAGCAAGACCACTAATGGGGTAAGTGGCGAGGAAGAAGGGCAGATCTCTTGGATATGTTTGGAGATCATGTCCCAGAAGGGGGAAATCAGTGGACACGACCACCATATATGAAACATTGTGCCTTTAGCACCTCTACTCCTCCAGCATTGATCCGAATGTGAGGAATCCATGGTATGAAGTTGAACAGGCGTGTTGTACCACCTAGTGACTATATTATAGGCATTTTCCTGGATCCTAATACAACGTGAGTAACCATGTGAATGACATAGAATCCGGTCTACTGTCTCACTATCAAAGGAGGTAACCATGTCTTTCTCCCATTGTATAATGAAGAGGGGTTTGGGGGAGTCATCAGTGTCTAATAATTTATTATATATCTTTGAGACAACCCCTTTCTTGCTCTCTTGTTGCGACAAGATTGCATCGTACCAAGTAGGGTCAAAATGCCCAGGGGTACATGCTATGTATTCATTGCATATATTCAAAAACTGGGAATAGTGTAGGTGTGTCCACGGTATATGTGGGAAGTTAGCTCGGAGATATTGAAGTGAAGGGATCCTACGCTGTTTCATACAGTCCCCTACTGCACCTGTTCCTAGTGCCGACCATATTCCCAAATCGTCCTGGAAATCCTTGACTAATAGGTACGGTAAATAGCATATAGGGGTGAACTTTGGACCACGTGACCAAAACACCTTTGAGAAGATCAAGTTTGTCTAAGCCCTTGTATTTAACTGTGACTTTAGGATCCCACAGTCCTGCTAGACCTCTTGGGCCCAGTAACTTCCTGGCTATTTGGCATCCTAATTTACAGACCTTTCGATTACTAAATTCAGAGTGTAATCTCAGCTGAACTGCTCTATAGTAATTAGCCACATCTGGGAGTCCGAAGCCACCTTTGAATCTAGGTTTAGATAAAATCCTGTATGCGAGCCTAGGGCTGCTGCTACTGCATATAAAGGAGAAGAGTCTGCGTATTTGGGTCAAAAAAGATTGAGGAAGGGAAATGGGAAGGGTCTGTAGAGTATATAGGAGTTTGGGTAAAATATAAGTTTTTAGTAAATTTTTTCTGCCCACCCAGGATAGATAAGGAATCTTAATGTCTGCAAGTTGTTGTCTAATGCTGGATAGCAGCGGTACATAGTTCAGGGAAAACAGCTGGCTAGGGTCCTTTGTCACTTTAATACCCAAATAACCAATATGGGAGTCATGCCATTGAAAGGGGAAATCCCTCTTGAATCTCTCTGTTAAAGAATGGGTGATGTTAACGCCTAAAGCGGTGCATTTAGAGAGGTTAATTTTAAAGTTGGACAGGGATCCAAATTTGTCTAGTTGCTTCAGAAGGGCTGGAAGCGCTTCTTCTGGTTTTGTTAGAAATAATAACATATCGTCCGCGAACGCGGCTACAGTATGAACTTCAGTTCCCACTACTAGTGCTTGGATCGCAGGGTCTTGTCTTGGATGAACGTCTCCAAGCAGAGTATAAACAATGTGGGCGAGAGCGGGCAACCTTGCCGCGTCCTGTTCGCTATATTAAAGGTAGGGGAAAGGATACTGTAACGGATCAGCTGGCACCCCGACTGAGTACCTCCGTTGACGGATGCTCCTAGCGTTTCCTGAGGTTTCCAAGCCCTCTGGCAGACACCACAATCACCGAACCGAAGAAGCATATAAATCCTCTTCAAGCATATGAATGCTGTAGACAGTTGAATAGGAAACCATACGAATAGGTTTTCACTCCTAGCAGTCAAACTGGGACAGCATGCAATAAATCCTCCACCAAGAATGAGACGACACTTCACCTTGAGGGTTAAAACAGGAACTGAACTTTATTTAGACACAGCACACCTACTTTAAACCCCCCAACAGCCTCATTTACATACAATAGGGCACCTAGAGGACTCCGGTACAAGGAAGGGTGGGGCCAGACAATAGCAAGGGCTGATGGGAGATTGAGGAGGGACAGAGCAGCTGGTTTAAACTGGTCTCCCAGTGTCCCTGCGACAACACCCTGCCAGGGAAACAATGGGACAGGAAAAAGGGGGAGGAGAAGAGGCACAGAACAACAATGCCTGTAACATAGCAAACTTTACAGCCAGGGCAAGATATATACAGTCCACAACACACAGCAATACAAAATACCACATGCCCAAATTGCATTCAACGTACAAATTCACCAGGGGCCATAGTCAGTAGGTAGGAGGCGGGTAGCCAGGCCTCTCCAATGCCCAGTGGCGAGGCGGGTTTCGCCACAGATACTGTTTACTTGGACCTTTGCGGAGGGGCTTGAGTACAGAGAAAGCACCGCACTAACAAACTGCGAGGGGAGGCCAAATTTCAACAAGGTGGCTTTCATATTAGTCCAGTCCACCCTATCGAACGCCTTCTCAGCGTCAGTACTAAGGAACACAAGCTTCTTCCCTTGTTTCAAGGCGTACTGCTGAGCCTGAAGGACTCGAAACGTGCTGTCCCTGCACTCCCTGCCACCCACAAATCCAGACTGCTCCGGAGATACAATCCCTGGCAACAAAGAAGAGAGTCTGTTGGCCAAAAGTTTCGCCCATAATTTGACATCCGCATTTAACAGCGAAATCGGCCTATAGCTGGAAGGAACCTCTGTGTCTTTGCCCGGCTTCGGCAGCACGATAATATGTGCTTCTGGTGCCTGCTTGGTTAAAGGGGTTCCGTTCAACAATGAATTGAAAAAGGCAACAAGTTGCGGGCCTAATACTGGGAAAAAACATTTGTAATTAGCCACCGTAAGGCCATCTGGGCCAGGGCTCTTACCTGACGGTGTAGATTTAAGGACCTTTTTTACTTCATCTAAAGTTATGGGGGCCATCAAAGTTATTTCAGAAGACTCTGAAAGAACTGGTAAGTCCAACTGATGTAGGAACCTCCCAATTTCCTCTTTCCTTATTAGTACTTCATCCCCAGTCTCGTCAGGCCTAAGGTTATACAGTGCGTGGTAATAAGCACTAAATATTTTTGATATATTTTGAGTGTCTGCAGTGAGAAACCCATCCTGTGATCTCATATGTTTAATAAAGGCCTGATCGTCCCGTTCTTTAATGAGCGCTGATATGATTTTACCACCTCTGTTCCCATGGACGTAATGTTTGTGTTTTACTCTCAAATAAGCCCTAGACGCTTTCACGTTTAACAGCCCCTTAAGTTCCTGTCTAAGATTTTTAAATTCTTCCAAATCCCGCAGTGCAATTGTCTTTTTATGAGACGCTTCAAGTGTGGTAATACGGGTTAGAATATCTGACATTGTCCTCATTCTGTCTTTTTTAATGTGGGAACCCAACGCTATGAACTCCCCACGTATCACCGCTTTATGCGCTTCCCATAATAAGGCCCTAGATGATGCGGAATCGACATTCAGGGTAAAGTACTCTTGCAATTTCTGTGATATAGATTCCACCTGTGCCTGTGAGTCAAGGAGTGTATGATTCAATCTCCACGTCAACTCTCTCCCCCACAAGTCAGGAAAACAGATAACAAAGGAAAACAGTGCATGGTCAGACACCGTGATATTGTGGACCACTGAGGATTTAACCGCTGGTAAGTATCTATCAGAGATGAAGAAATTGTCTAACCTCTGGTAGGATTTATGAGGATTAGAGTAGAACGTATAGTCCCGGCTATCACCATGCACCGATCTCAAAACGTCACTGAGGTGGAGGTCATTGATGATCATGAAGGCACTGATCATATTAAGCATGACCTTTAACCAGCTGGCCGTTTTAACATTCGGAGCATATACATTGCAAATAGTGACCATCAAATGCCCTATTTCTCCTTTCAAAAGAAGGTACCGTCCTTCAGGGTCTTTCAGGGATACCCCGTTTAAATCCAATGCTGACTCCTCTTGCGGATGAGCTATTAGAGAGAGCGTGATACCATAGACCAAAAGGGGAGTTACTCAGGTTGGGCACACGGGAGCTAGAGAAATGGGTCTCCTGAAGGAGGGCTATATCAACTGTGATTCTTTTAAGGACCTGAAAAATTCTGCTGCATTTCACTGGGTTGTTACCGCCATGGACGTTAAAGGTGGAAAAACTTAGCGTCAATGGGGCCATTAGTGTTGTCTGTAGAATCACGAGCGAAGGCCATATATCTGACTAAACATGAAGGATGTACACAACAAATTAAACAGAACCATAAAGTAAGCAGGCATAACTAATAAGTAAGTTCCAATGTAATCGGAAACTTGCACTGGGGGGGGGGGGGTAAATCTGCATGTTGGTAACATGTGTATCCCGACTAGCCCAGAACCCCACCATCCCAACCTTGCAATTAATTGTGATAAGGTTAACTGGAGATACCCCTAACGACCCACCTATGGGTGAAAGAGAGAGCCCATAATCGACATAAAGCAGTAAGTATAGTGGACACAGATGCATAGCAATCAGGGACAATTGACGCATATTATATCCCTAGGATTGTCACGGGATACCGGTTTAGGTCGCAAGGCCCGGTGCACTCTCTCAACTGTGACATGGACCGCTTGTTCTGGGCCTAGGAGCTGTCACCGCCAGACATCTGAGAAGCTCTGACAGACGTTCTTCAGATCCTCCTGCTTGAGGTTCTTTTGTTTTGCTTTCGTTTTGTCATCTCGTTTCTCTCTCTCAGCTGTCATCTAGTTGCACTGATTGCATCCCTTTAAATCCCCTCCCATACTGCATCACTTTGCGGTTTATACAACTTCCTGGAGTGTGTGCATGCTGGATGCTACAACTGATGCTTCTACAGTTAAGTCTGTTCATTTATCTGTGTTTTCCTGTTCGCTTGATCCTAGGTGACCCTGACTCCCTCCGTATTAAGTGTAGGGAGTCGGTGGTCGTGTCCCCTCACTATTATAGGGTGTTCAGGTTTCATACAGTCGAGGAATGAGGGTATGCAATTATCTACCATAGAGATTTTTGCATAGGCTGAGCAGTAAGGGAGAGAGCTAGGGCTGTTGCAGGGCTTACCCTTTGGTTCCATTGTTTTGGATCAAGTCAGTCGGATCTTCATTTGTGTCTTCTAGTTTTCTGTAACACCTTCCGTGACATTATAAACCGCCAAAATCGTCTTAAGCATGAATCCGGTTTCAACCTTGATTGACCGCATGCAAGGTCTTTCACTGGAGGTAGCAGATCTCCGGAAAACTGTCTCACTTTGAGGTGACCGTTTCTGCTTGCGTTCATGGAATTTGTTCTGAGCCTAAAATCCCGCTTTCGGATACGTTCTCTGGGGCTAGTGAGAATTTTGTTCGTTTTAGAGAGGCTTGCAAACTCCATTTTCGCCTACTTCCCCATTCCTCTGGTGATGAGGAGCGGAGGGTGGGGATCATCATCTCGCTGCTCAGGGATAACGCTCAGTCTTGGGCCTCTTCGCTGCCGGTGGGGGCATGGCCCCTCCGTTCAGTGGATGAATTTTTTTTAGCCCTGGGTCGGATATATGATGATCCGGATCGTATTGCTCTGGCCGAGTCTAGACTACGTCTTTTATGCCAGGGTAAACAGTCCGCAGAGATATACTGTTCAGAATTTCGGAGATGGGCAGCTGATACTGGTTGGAATGATGCTGCACTCCGAAGTCAATTTTGCCATGGTCTTTCAGAGGGATTGAAAGATGAATTTGTCTTTCATGAGAGATCTACCTCCTTGGACTCTGCCATGTCTCGGGCCATTCGTATTGACAGGCGTCTTAGAGAGAGGAGAGATCACTCCTTCCTGTCATACTCACTCCAAGGACAGTGTGGCGGTCTCTTTCAGTGCGCTGGGGTCTCAGTCTCTCTCAATCCCCTCTGAGCAGGAGCCCATTCAGCTGAGTTTGCTTCCCTCTGACAATAGAAGATTCAGCTCTCAGAGGAGGGTTTGTTTCTGTTATGGAGGTATAAATCATTTGGCAAATGTTTGTCCCTCTAGGATATTCAGGCAGTTTTTTGAGAGTAATAAAGAAACAAAAAGAAAAAAATCCTATAAAAACGTTCCATCTGTTACTATTGGCAAGGTTGATGCAGAAATTGAAGGTTTTCCGTTTGCTTGTAGTTCCCGTTTTGTCCTACCTGCCAGGGTGGCGCTAGAGAGCAAGAACATTTTTTGTGAGATTTTTGTAGATAGTGGAGCAGCTGTCAATCTCATTGATAATCAATTTGCTATAACACATGGTTTCCAGGTATGCACTTTGGGAAAGGATATACCTGTTTTTTCTATTGATTCCGCTCCACTTTTTCAGAAATCATTAAAGGGCATAGTTCACAATATCCGTTTGATTGTGAGTGATGCTCATGTTGAGGATGTGTCATGTTTCCTCCTAAGCGGGTTACCTACTCCTCTAGTGTTGGGGCTACCCTGGCTCACTAAACATAACCCCACCATTGATTGGCAAGCGAGACAAATAAATGGTTGGAGTGACTTTTGCAGAGAGAATTGCCTCACGACATCTGTTTTAGAGGTTTCTACTAAGACTGTACCATCTTTTCTCTCTGAATTTTCGGATGTGTTTTCTGAGAGTGGTGTTCAGGAGCTGCCCCCTCACAGGGAGTACGATTGCCCTATTAATCTCATCCCAGGCGCCAAGCTGCCTAAATCTCATTTATACAATCTCTCCCAACCTGAAAGGGTCGCTATGCGTGCTTATATCTCTGAGAGCCTGAGAAAGGGACACATACGACCCTCGAAGTCACCTGTTGCCGCTAGTTTTTTCTTTGTTAAGAAAAAAGATGGTTCTTTAAGACAATGTCTGGATTTCAGGGAGCTGAACAGTATCACTGTTCGTGACCCTTATCCGCTTCCTCTGATCCCGGACCTGTTTAACCAGATTGTTGGGGCTAAAGTTTTTTCCAAGTTGGATCTAAGAGGGGCATACAACCTGGTCAGGGTCAGAGAAGGAGACGAATGGAAGACGGCCTTCAATACCCCTGAGGGCCATTTTGAGAATTTGGTTATGCCTTTTGGTTTGATGAATGCTCCAGCCGTCTTTCAGCATTTTGTGAACAGCATTTTTTATCATTTAATGGGGAAATTTGTACTAGTGTATCTAGATGACATTTAGATTTTTTCTCCTGATTTCAAAACTCATAAGGACCACCTATGTGAGGTCTTGCTCATCCTGCGGGAGAATAAATTGTACGCTAAACTGGAAAAACGTGTGTTTGCGGTTCCAGAAATTCCATTTCTGGGGTTTCTTCTCTCCGCTTCTGGTTTTCGCATGGACCCTGAGAAGGTCCGCGCTGTGCTTAAGTGGGAGCTTCCTGAGAATCAGAAGGCACTGATGCGTTTTTTGGGTTTTGCCAATTATTACAGGAAGTTTATTTTGAATTATTCCTCTGTTGTTAAACCACTCACTGATATGACTAGAAAGGGGGTAGATTTTTCCTCCTGGTCGGTAGAGGCGCGTAAGGCCTTTTCTAGTATCAAGGAGAGTTTTGCTTCCGCTCCCATCTTGGTACAACCTGATATCTCTCTGCCCTTCATAGTTGAGGTGGATGCTTCTGAGGTGGGTGTGGGTGCGGTCTTGTCTCAGGGTCCCTCTCCTGCCAAATGGCGACCGTGTGCCTTTTTCTCGAAGAAACTCTCCTCCGCAGAGAGAAATTACGATGTGGGAGATAGGGAGTTGTTGACCATCAAGTTAGCTTTTGAGGAATGGCGCCATTGGCTAGAGGGAGCCAGACACCCTATTACCGTCTTTACCGACCATAAGAATCTGGCCTACTTGGAGTCAGCCAAGCGTCTGAACCCGAGACAGGCCAGATGGTCTTTGTTCTTTTCAAGGTTTAATTTTGTTATCACGTTCCGCCCTGGGGTTAAGAATGTGAAGGCGGATGCCCTGTCACATTGTTTTCCGGGAGGTGGGAATTTTGAAGACCCGGGTCCCATTTTGGCTGAAGGTGTGGTGGTCTCTGCTCTTTATCCTGAATTGGAGGCAGAGATTCAGGCAGCCCAGGCAGAGGTTCCTGATCTTTTTCCTCCTGGGAGGTTGTTTGTGCCTCTCGCTTTAAGTCACAAGGTTTTTAAGGAGCATCACGATACTGTCCTTGCTGGGCACCCGGGGGGTAGAGCCACAGTGGATCTCATCGCTCGGAGATTCTGGTGGCCGGCGCTTTTTAGGTCGGTTGAGGGTTTTGTGGCAGCCTGCGAGACCTGCGCTCGTGCCAAAGTCCCTCATTCACGGCCATCAGGTCCTCTCCTCCCATTACCCATTCCTTCCCGTCCTTGGACACATCTGTCCATGGACTTCATTACGGACCTGCCTCGTTCCTCGGGGAAGACTGTGATTCTGGTGGTGGTGGACCGTTTTAGCAAAATGGCGCATTTCATTCCTTTTCCTGGGTTGCCCAATGCTAAGACGCTGGCGCAGGCATTTATTGATCACATTGTCAAATTGCATGGTATTCCTTCAGACATAGTCTCTGATAGAGGCACGCAGTTTGTTTCCAGATTCTGGAAGGCTTTCTGTTCTCGCTTGGGGGTTCGGTTGTCATTCTCTTCTGCTTTCCACCCACAGTCGAATGGCCAGATGGAGCGCGTCAATCAGAATCTGGAGACATATCTGCGCTGTTTTGTGGCGGAGAATCAGGAGGATTGGTGTTCTTTTCTCTCCCTTGCTGAGTTTGCTTTAAATAACCGTCGTCAGGAGTCCTCTGATAAGTCACCATTTTTTGGTGCATATGGGTTTCATCCGCAGTTTGGGACATTCTCTGGAGAGGGGTCTTCTGGTTTACCTGATGAGGAGAGATTCTCCTCATCTTTGTCATCTATTTGGCAAAAGATTCAGGATAATCTAAAGAGCATGAGTGAGAGATATAAGCGTGTGGCGGATAAGAGACGTGTGCCTGGTCCGGACCTGAATGTTGGTGATCTGGTGTGGTTGTCTACTAAGAATATCAAATTGAAGGTTCCCTCCTAGAAGTTGGGTCCTAAGTTTATTGGGCCTTACAAAATCTTGTCCGTCATCAATCCTGTTGCCTACCATCTTGTTCTTCCTCAGACTTGGAAGATCCATAATGTTTTTCATAAGTCCCTATTAAAACCTTATGTCCAACCCATTGTACCCTCCTCTTTGCCTCCTCCTCCGATTGTGGTTGATGGTAATCTTGAATTTCAGGTCTCTAGGATTGTGGATTCTCGTGTTGTCCGCGGTTCTCTCCAGTACCTCGTTCATTGGGAGGGTTATGGTCCTGAGGAGAGGATGTGGGTCCCAGTGACGGACATTAAGGCCACTCGTCTCATCAGGGCTTTCCATAGGTCCCATCCTGAGAAGGTGGGCTCTGAGTGTCCGGAGTCCACTCGTAGAAGGAGGGGTACTGTCACCGCCAGACATCTGAGAAGCTCTGACAGACGTTCTTCAGATCCTCCTGCTTGAGGTTCTTTTGTTTTGCTTTCGTTTTGTCATCTCGTTTCCCTCTCTCAGCTGTCATCTAGTTGCACTGATTGCATCCCTTTAAATCCCCTCCCATACTGCATCACTTTGCGGTTTATACAACTTCCTGGAGTGTGTGCATGCTGGATGCTACAACTGATGCTTCTACAGATAAGTCTGTTCATTTATCTGTGTTTTCCTGTTCGATTGATCCTAGGTGACCCTGACTCCCTCCGTATTAAGTGTAGGGAGCCGGTGGTCGTGTCCCCTCACTATTATAGGGTGTTCAGGTTTCATACAGTCGAGGAACGAGGGTATGCAATTATCTACCATAGAGATTTTTGCATAGGCTGAGCAGTAAGGGAGAGAGCTAGGGCTGTTGCAGGGCTTACCCTTTGGTTCCTTAGTTTTGGATCAAGTCAGTCGGATCTTCATTTGTGTCTTCTAGTTTTCTGTAACACCTTCCATGACAGGAGCATATGAAAGAGAGAGTCCATAACCTGAAACAGATCCTCCTTATCTTCCACTTCTGGTAAGCCTTGGATCCTGATGTTCCTACGCCTATTCCTGTTCTCCTGGTCCTCCATTTGCAGCAGTAGAGTGTTCATCACTCTGGTGTGAGAGTGCAAGGAGTCCTTCACTGCCGAATTGAAGGTAAGTATAGCGTCCTGAGACTGCTCAAGGGTTTCGACCCGGTCCCCAATATGGTGGACGTCAGATTTAATAGACGCCAGGTCTGCTGCCAGCGGAGCCAGGGCTCTTTGTAGCGCTTCCTCTAGGATCTCTCTGGTGAGTTCAGACTTTTCACCTCAATGCTGTAGGCTACAAGCCCCCATGGCCTCCTCATCTTTTGATGCCTGGGAGACTGTTGTGTCGTCCGGAGCCATGCTGTTTCGGCGCCATCTTGGAGGTCCTTGCCGGCGGCTGAGAAGCCGGTTTACTAAGGAATTTCTCCATATCCGACCGTGAATTCGGGTCTCCCTTATGCTCAGGGGCGGCTTGTGGGCACTCCTTCGGCTGAATCTTCATGCCGGTCGCAGGGTAATGTTTAAAATGAGGCTGAGATAGGTTCTGGTGGCGAGAGCTCTGGTAACAAGCAGCCGCCATCGAGCTCGGTCAGGCCACGCCCACAACATTATACAATTTTAGACGTGAATAAACCCCTGCTCTGCATAGGTGACAGGGAATAAAATGTAATATATTATTCAGTAATTAATGCGCGCCACATCCTTTCATTCAATGCTTAAACTTTGAAAAGTTTTCACACTTTTACGCTTTAATAATTTCTCCCATAATTCAACTCTATCATTTTAAATTTGAAAAAATGAATCCTCCCTTGGATGTGGTCTCTCTTTCTCATGCTCCCTCTCTGACCTGGAACCCTGATTCCACGCCACCCGTGATCACCATGGGAGGCGCATAAAAGAACATCGAAAGTTGATAGAGCAGATATCAAATTGGATGGTGAACATCACGGGGACGTGCGACATGGTGGGGCAGTAAGTGTGCACACACCTACACAAACTGACTGACAGGGGTCAGCCCCTGCAACTTCTGGGTCTCCAAATTGGGCACATGGCCTGAGCTTGCCCTTTAGCCCTTGGAGGTGCTGGCCTGCTCTGCAGCCGGTGTATTGTCTGAACGTGTGTTTAGCACGACTGCAGGGGGTTATCACAGGTTATATTTCCCAATGTTTTGGGGTGTACCCTAATTTAAAAAAATACAAATACATTTAAAACCAAAAAGAAGTGTAGGCTGCAGACCGAGGCACGTACGGCATGACGTAGTGATGTAGCCGCGCCGTAGCTCCTCCCCTTCCCCCGCCGCCTGGCCCGCGATTCATCTGGCTCCTGCTCCGGTGTTTTTTCTCCAGGCCCAAGTATGCCCAGGCTCGGGCGGTCATTACCTATTGTTTTCGGCCCTCTGCTTACTGCTCACTGCCTCTGGACGATGAAAGCGGATATCGGAGTGCTGGCGGTCCTGGATGGTCGGCTGTGAGGGGTCTCTGCTCCCTTGGTCACAAGTAAGGTTCGTCTGTCTGAAGCACGGGCTGTCGCTCACCTAAAAGTGTCAAAAAGTGTCTAAACCGCCTAAAAGTGTGTTTGAGCCTGCCGCTTACTATCTGCTGCCCACAGGCCCTGGTTGATTGGGATGTACTTTGGTGCACAGAATTGGAGTTCTTGAGCTGTGGGCTGAGACGGGTGACCGGATTTGGTCTGAATGGCGGTTGAACGGGGGCACCGGACGGGCGGATGTAGATGCAGAGGCAGATGAGTGAGGGCATTAAAGGACATCTGGACCATCGGTCCTTTATAATTCCGTTGAGCAGATGATACTGCATGACACAGTGCGTTTGACAGGGGGCCGTCTATGTTTATACAGGACTGCACTATTAGTGTTCTGGGCTTGTTTGGGAGCTGTCTGGCGTTTGATGGGGATTGATCTGAGCGGTAAGGGTCCTCCGCTAATAATCACCGAATAGAAGATTGTCTGGAATCCTGGTCGGAGATACAGTTATTAAAGTCAGTTTTCAGTCTTTGCTTCAACTAAACCTACCGTTTATCATCAGATGCAGCTGCTCTTACTGGAGTTCTACTGGAATCAGTTTGGGCCTTGGATGGCAAGTACGCACAAGCTGGAAATTACACGGTTCCATCTGGTTAGCACTTGAAGTTCCATGAGTAATCTATACTGGAGTACCGGGACAGCTGCATACTAACCCTTATAACCCGCCCACGCCTCACGGCATTGACTAACGCTGCTAACTCTTACTCAAAATGTGGTTTATGAGCCTATATGAGTTTATATGCCTGCCTGTTTGTATCAGAATTGTAATGTGTGGAGCGTTTATATTGAATTAGGGGGGGGGGCACATTGGTAGCTGATATAATGCAGGAAAATTACAGGATGGCTTCGTAAGCTGAAAAGGGCATATGAACTCATTTTCACTAATAACGTAGGAAGCTCTATCCCCGGATTGTCTTATTGGATTTCTAACCAGACACTAAAGTACTAATTTCTGGAACTTTATTTTTTGACTGCTTAGCTATTTTTTCAACTATTGCCCTATCAGTGCTCAGGAGTTTTTCATGCTTGTAATTTTGTATTGGAACTGCAAGGAGAGGAATGTAGTTTTTTGGTAACTGTTGGTACCGGGCATTTGAGACTGTGGAGTCTGGATATGGGAGTATCGATACAGCATAGCATAGTATACTAGTCTGTTTACTCTTAAGTGGGTAATTCGATCCCCAGGCCCAGAGTACCATCTGTCCTCTTTCCTACCTCCCCCTACCCCTCTTTTAGAGAGGCGGAGGAGGTGGAATATTGTGATTAAGATTGTGGTTTATAAGTGCTCCTGACTGACTGTAATAAGTTTTGTATCCGGATGTTTTGATATTGTAAAGCGAAAATGCTTCCAAAGTCTGTTAATAGGAAATCTACAGGGTATTAATCACCTAAAAACTCAGGTCCGAGTAGTCCTTCCGCAAAAATAGATAGTGCAAATAGGAAGAGGCTATCGGGGAGTAATGTCACTCGCCGGTGACCAGGAAGGGGGGTTTGCGGGGGGGAGGGGGGGTGAATTCGCTGGCTCGGTGCACATCCAAGCTAGACAGGCCTGGGAGGTTTGCGCCTCCAGGGACTGACCTGGAGGCAGGATAAGCACATTTTGATGACAGAAAGACTTTTTGTATGGAATGTTCGTGGTCTGGCGGATAGAACGAAAAGAGTGATTGTCTCTGACATAATAAATAAACATCTTCCCACGATTGTGGGCCTAGTCGAAACTCACCTGGTACCTGAGAAAGTACGGTGTATGAAAAAGTGGGCACAAGTTGAGCATCACTCTTGCTATTCCTCCTATTCTCGGGGCGTCAGTGTGTATATACATAAGAAAGTACAGTATGAACCTATAGGACAGAGAATAGATAAAGAGGGTAGGTTTGTGTTTTTGCACTGTAGATGGTTCCAGACAATTTGCATACTGGCGTTTGTTTATATCCCTCCCCCTTTCTCCCTGTACGCTATTACGCAACTCTTTGACTTTGTAAGTCAAAGAGATGAATGTCCAATCATATTGTTGGGAGATTTTAATGATGTTATGGACCGCGGGTTGGACAGGATCTCCTCGGGAGGCCGGAGCGGAACGGGAACAGGGGGGATACTGTCATTGTCAAATATATGCCAAGAAATGGCGCTAATAGATATTTGGCGATACTTATATGGGAATGCAAGAGTATATTCCTGTTTCAGCTGTTCTTGTACTGCTCTATCTAGGATAGATCTTGCCTTTACAACGGCCAATTTTATCAACATGGTCGTGCGTATGAAATATGAGGCACATACCATCTCAGATCATTCTCCAATTCTTTCAGTAATAAAAAAAAGGGAGGCTGTTAGGATAGCCCGGAATTTTAGAGTTAACCCTCACTGGCTTAATATACTTCAGGAACAGGGAGAAATAAGGAGTGATTTGGAAGAGTTCTGGAATTTCAATGTTGGGTCGGCCCACAAACATTACGTCTGGGATGCTCTAAAAGCCTTTATCCCAGGCATTCTTTATTCTAGAATTCAAAGAGCTTAAGTTTCCTATGCGAAAAAGGAGACTGCCCTAAAACAGCAGGTACATGATTTACAAGGGATAATAGCTACGGATCAATCCGGAGATATACAGCAGCGTCTACTTAAGGCCAGGGAGGAATACAAGCACCATCTTCAAGAGAAATGTCAACAAAAAATGTTTTTTTCAGGCCAAAAACAGTTCTGTGAGGCAGGAAAACCAGGGAGATTATTAGCTTCCCTGATTCAAAACCAGCAATCTACCACTGTAATCAAGTATAAGAGCTTCTAACAGAAAGATATGTACAGATAGAGCGGACATTGAGCGAGAATTTGCTAGCTATTTTGCTATTTTATATAGATCAGAGATAGAGGGGCGGCATGTCAACCACAAAATATTCCTGGATAGAATTAATCTTCCCTCCCTCTCCCAGGAGGATCGAGCTGCGTTGGAGACTCCTCTTCAACTCCTGGAGCTGGAGGAAGCCTTGAGAGTGACTAGAGGTAACTCTTCTCCCGGGGCTGATGGTCTCCCCTTTGAATTATATCGTGGATAGATTGAAAAAATGAACCTTATTTTGAAGCGGCACTGCTGCAGAAGACAGGACTCGGGTAGGTAAATAAAAATGGATCTTTATTTGTATTAATCTACATGTTTCAGGGGCGGACTGCCCCCTTCATCAGGACAATATGTCTGTACAGTGATTCAAAGGAGTTGTGACTCATCATAACCCAAAACGGTAAGCACAATCAGTGTATTGTTGTTTTAAAAACTACCAAACGGTTTTACACACGAGGGGCTGCCTCCTGTCTCTTTCTTTTTTATCTATACTTTGAATTATATCGGCGGTATAGTGAGGTGCTTCTACCTCGCTTACTGCAGCTACTAAATGTGTCCTGGAGTGAGGGCCGATTACCTGTATCAATGTCTGAAGCTATTATCACCTTGGTTTTAAAAAAAGGAAAGAATGAATTGGAGATGGGGTCAAACAGACCCATCTCCTTACTTAACACCGATTATAAAATTGGCGCTAAGGTACTTGCTAATAGATTAAAGAGGGTAATAGCCAAGATAATCCATAAAGATCAAACAGGTTTCATACCAAGGCGCTCAGCCCAGGCCAACATTCGAAGAACATTAATGAATATCTACTTGGGAGAGGACCGCTCCATCCTGTCTTTGGATGCTGCAAAGGCTTTCGATAGGGTGGAGTGGAACTTTTTGTGGGAAGTAATGGACAGGATGAACTTCGGCCCGAATTTTATTCAGTGGGTTAAGCTACTGTATGAATCACCTAGGGCGCGGATAAATGTGAATGGCTCTTTGTCGGACCCCTTTGAGTTACAACGGGGCACCAGACAGGGTTGCCCCTTATCCCCTCTTCTATTCGCTATCTTTTTAGAGCCCCTGGCATGCCGAATTAGACAACACACGCATATTTCTGGGTTTGGAGGCCAGGATGTACAGGATAAGATTAGCTTGCATGCTGACGATGTACTTATATATTTAAGGGATGGATATTTAGCACTGCCTTATGTGATGGAAATAATAAATGAATTTGGACTTTTCTCTGGATATGAAGTGAACTGGCAGAAATCGTTAGATGTCTAACGTTAACAGACTCATTGGATTATCTCGGGATTCGGATTAGCCCTTTGGTGAAGGCGTATAGCAAATTGAATATCATCCCATTAATAGATAAAATTAAAAATAAACTTTATGTGTGGCGAAAGCTGACACTGGGCCAGGCAGATAGGATTCTTTAATTAAAATGGTGCTTCTCCCACAGATATTATTCCAACTGGCTCCTTGTCCGATATGGATTGAAGATGTACATTTTAAAGCTTTTGAGAGACTGTTTAATGAACTGATTTGGGGCAGGATAAGAGTTCGTATTAAACAAAATTACTTGTGTCTGGCAGAGGAGAATGGGGGTTTATCTCTCCCTTATTTGCGGGGCTATTATTTAGCCTCTCAAATACAGTGGATTCTCTCCGCTCCTCTCAAGAGATATCCCCAACTTATCAGAAATTATAGAGGACCTCATCAGGTCATATTTAGCATTCTGGAAACTGGTTATATGGGAGAAGGGGGGAAAAAGTGTATTGTAGCACGCTCTATGCAACTTGTCAGGAACTCACTCAAGACTATTCTAGAATTACGCATATATTTAAATTCACTCCCTATGGCACAATATGCACTTTATTGAATTTAATAAGATTGATGATATTGAATTTTGGGAAAGGAAGGGTATAACTAGGGTCGCGCAAATTCTACATAATGGTGACATTACGACTAGAGTTGAGCGAACACCTGGATGTTTGGGTTCGAGAAGTTCGGATCCGAACCCGACCCGAACTTCGTCCCGAACCCGAACCCCATTTAAGTCAATGGGGACCCTAACTTTTCAGCACTAAAAAAGCTGTAAAACAGCCCAGGAAAGGGCTAGAGGGCTGCAAAAGGCAGCAACATGTAGGTAAATCCCCTGCAAACAAATGTGGATAGGGAAATGAATTAAAATAAAAATAAAAATTAACCAATATCAATTGGACAGAGGTCCCATAGCAGAGAATCTGGCTTCACGTCAGCAGAGAATCAGTCTCTTCATGCCATAGCAGAGAATCAGGCTTCACGTCACCCACCACTGGAACAGGCCACTGTCACATATTTAGGCCCAGGCACGCAGGCAGAGGAGAGAGGTCCCGTAACAGAGAATCTGGCTTCATGTCAGCACAGAATCAGTCTTCATGTCATAGCAGAGAATCAGGCTTCACGTCACCCACCACTGGAACAGGCTACTGTCACACATTTGGGCCCAGGCACCCAGGCAGAGGAGAGAGGTCCCGTAACAGAGAATCTGGCCTTATGTCAGCACAGAATCTGTCTTCATGTCATAGCAGAGAATCAGGCTTCACGTCACCCACCACTGGAACAGGCCACTGTCACACATTTAGGCCCAGGCACCCAGGTAGAGGAGAGAGGTCCCGTAACAGAGAATCTGGCCTTATGTCAGCACAGAATCAGTCTTCATGTCATAGCAGAGAATCAGGCTTCACGTCACCCACCACTGGAACAGGCCACTGTCACATATTTAGGCCCAGGCACGCAGGCAGAGGAGAGAGGTCCCGTAACAGAGAATCTGGCTTCATGTCAGCACAGAATCAGTCTTCATGTCATAGCAGAGAATCAGGCTTCACGTCACCCACCACTGGAACAGGCCACTGTCACACATTTAGGCCCAGGCACCCAGGCAGAGGAGAGAGGTCCCGTAACAGAGAATCTGGCCTTATGTCAGCACAGAATCTGTCTTCATGTCATAGCAGAGAATCAGGCTTCACGTCACCCACCACTGGAACAGGCCACTGTCACACATTTAGGCCCCGGCACCCAGGCAGAGGAGAGAGGTCCCGTAACAGAAAATCTGGCCTTATGTCAGCACAGAATCTGTCTTCATGTCATAGCAGAGAATCAGGCTTCACGTCACCCACCACTGGAAGAGGCCACTGTCACACATTTAGGCCCTGGCACCCAGACAGAGGAGAGAGGTCCCGTAACAGAGATTCAGGCTTCATGTCAGCAGAGAATCAGTCTTCATGTCATAGCAGAGAATCAGGCTTCACGTCACCCACCACTGGAACAGGCCACTGTCACATATTTAGGCCCCGGCACCCAGACAGAGGAGAGAGGTCCCTTAACAGAGAATCTGGCTTCATGTCAGCACAGAATCAGTCTTCATGTCATAGCAGAGAATCAGGCTTCACGTCACCCACCACTGGAAGAGGCCACTGTCACACATTTAGGCCCTGGCACCCAGACAGAGGAGAGAGGTCCCGTAACAGAGAATCTGGCTTCATGTCAGCACAGAATCAGTATTCATGTCATAGCAGAGAATCAGGCTTCACGTCACCCACCACTGGGAGAGGCCACTGTCACATATTTAGGCCCAGGCACCCAGGCAGAGGAGAGAGGTCCCGTAACAGAGAATCTGGCTTCATGTCAGCACACAATCAGTCTTCATGTCATAGCAGAGAATCAGGCTTCACGTCACCCACCACTGGAAGAGGCCACTGTCACACATTTAGGCCCTGGCACCCAGACAGAGGAGAGAGGTCCCGTAACAGAGAATCTGGCTTCATGTCAGCACAGAATCAGTCTTCATGTCATAGCAGAGAATCAGGCTTCACGTCACCCACCACTGGAACAGGCCACTGTCACATATTTAGGCCCCGGCACCCAGACAGAGGAGAGAGGTCCCGTAACAGAGAATCTGGCTTCATGTCAGAACAGAATCAGTCTTCATGTCATAGCAGAGAATCAGGCTTCACGTCACCCACCACTGGAAGAGGCCACTGTCACACATTTAGGCCCTGGCACCCAGACAGAGGAGAGAGGTCCCGTAACAGAGAATCTGGCTTCATGTCAGCACACCATCAGTCAGTACATGGAGGGGTGTGCACAGGTACTGTTCCACCATGTTAGTGAAATGTTGCCTCCTGCTAACACGTTCCGTATCAGGTGGTGGTGCAGTTAGCTGTGGCGTGGTGACAAAACTTTTCCACATCTCTGCCATGCTAACCCTGCCCTCAGAGGAGCTGGCCGTGACACAGCTGCGTTGGCGACCTCTTGCTCCTCCTCTGCCTTTGCCTTGGGCTTCCACTGGTTCCCCTGTGACATTTGGGAATGCTCTCAGTAGCGCGTCTACCAACGTGCGCTTGTACTCGCGCATCTTCCTATCACGCTCCAGTGTAGGAAGTAAGGTGGGCACATTGTCTTTGTACCGGGGATCCAGCAGGGTGGCAACCCAGTAGTCCGCACACGTTAAAATGTGGGCAACTCTGCTGTCGTTGCGCAGGCACTGCAGCATGTAGTCGCTAATGTGTGCCAGGCTGCCCAGAGGTAAGGACAAGCTGTCCTCTGTGGGAGGCGTATCGTCATCGTCCTGTGTTTCCCCCCAGCCACGCACCAGTGATGGGCCCGAGCTGCTTTGGGTGCCACCCTGCTGTGAACATGCTTCATCCTCATCCTCCTCCTCCTCATCCTCGTCCTCCTCGTCCTCCAGTAGTGGGCCCTGTCTGGCCACATTTGTACCTGGCCTCTGGTGTTGCAAAAAACCTCCCTCTGAGTCACTTCGAAGAGACTGGCCTGAAAGTGCTAAAAATTACCCCTCTTCCTCCTCTTCTTCCTGGGCCACCTCCTCTTCCATCATCGCCCTATGTGTTTTCTCAAGGAGACATAGAAGTGGTATTGTAACGCTGATAACGGCGTCATCGCCACTGGCCATGTTGGTGGAGTACTCGAAACAGCGCAACAGGGCACACAGGTCTCGCATGGAGGCCCAGTCATTGGTGGTGAAGTGGTGCTGTTCCGCAGTGCGACTGACCCGTGCGTGCTGCAGCTGAAACTCTACTATGGCCTGCTGCTGCTCGCACAGTCTGTCCAGCATGTGCAAGGTGGAGTTCCACCTGGTGGGCACGTCGCATATGAGGCGGTGAGCGGGAAGGCCGAAGTTACGCTGTAGCGCAGACAGGCGAGCAGCGGCAGGGTGTGAACGCCGGAAGTGCGAACAGACGGCCCGCACTTTATGCAGCAGCTCTGACATGTCGGGGTAGTTGCGAATGAACTTCTGCACCACCAAATTCAGCACATGCGCCAGGCAAGGGATGTGCGTCACCGGCAGCAACCACTCGTCGGTCTGTTGTTCTATACCCCGCCACAACTCCTGTGCGGTGTGGGGCCTGTCCCCCAAACATATGAGTTTCAGAACGGCCTGCTGACGTTTACCCCGGGCTGTGCTGAAGTTGGTGGTGAAGGTGTGTGGCTGACTGGATGAGCAGGTGGAAGAAGAGGAGGAGGAAGCTGAGTAGGAGGAGGAGGAGACAGGAGGCAAAGAATGTTGCCCTGCGATCCTTGGTGGCGGAAGGACGTGCGCCAAACAGCTCTCCGCCTGGGGCCCAGCCGCCACTACATTTACCCAGTGTGCAGTTAGGGAGATATAGCGTCCCTGGCCATGCTTACTGGTCCACGTATCTGTGGTTAGGTGGACCTTGCCACAGATGGCGTTGCGCAGTGCACACTTGATTTTATCGGACACTTGTTTGTGCAGGGAAGGCACGGCTCTCTTGGAGAAGTAGTGGCGGCTGGGAATAACATACTGTGGGACAGCAAGCGACATGAGCTGTTTGAAGCTGTCTGTGTCCACCAGCCTAAATGACAGCATTTCATAGGCCAGTAGTTTAGAAATGCTGGCATTGAGGGCCAGGGATCGAGGGTGGCTAGGTGGGAATTTACGCTTTCTCTCAAATGTTTGTGAGATGGAGAGCTGAACGCTGCCGTGTGACATGGTTGAGATGCTTGGTGACGCAGGTGGTGGTGTTGGTGGTACATACAATGTTTGCTGGGCGGCAGGTGCCAACGTTCCTCCAGAGGCGGAGGAAGAGGCCGAGGCTGCAGCAGCAGAAGAGGCCGAGGCGGCAGCAGCAGAAGAGGTAGCAGGGGGAGCCTGAGTGACTTCCTTGTTTTTAAGGTGTTTACTCCACTGCAGTTCATGCTTTGCATGCAGGTGCCTGGTCATGCAGGTTGTGCTAAGGTTCAGAACGTTAATGCCTCGCTTCAGGCTCTGATGGCACAGCGTGCAAACCACTCGGGTCTTGTCGTCAGCACATTGTTTGAAGAAGTGCCATGCCAGGGAACTCCTTGAAGCTGCCTTTGGGGTGCTCGGTCCCAGATGGCGGCGGTCAGTAGCAGGCGGAGTCTCTTGGCGGCGGGTGTTCTGATTTTGCCCACTGCTCCCTCTTTTGCTACGCTGTTGGCTCGGTCTCACCACTGTCTCTTCCTCCAAACTCTGAAAGTCAGTGGCATGACCTTCATTCCATGTGGGGTCTAGGACCTCATCGTCCCCTGCATCGTCTTCCACCCAGTCTTCCTCCCTGACCTCCTGTTCAGTCTGCACACTGCAGAAAGACGCAGCAGTTGGCACCTGTGTTTCGTCATCATCAGAGACGTGCTGAGGTGGTATTCCCATGTCCTCATCACCAGGAAACATAAGTGGTTGTGCGTTAGTGCATTCTATCTCTTCCACCCCTGGGGAAGGGCTAGGTGGATGCCCTTGGGAAACCCTGGCAGCAGAGTCTTCAAACAGCATAAGAGACTGCTGCATAACTTGAGGCTCAGACAGTTTCCCTGATATGCATGGGGGTGATGTGACAGACTGATGGGCTTGGTTTTCATGCGCCATCTGTGCGCTTTCTGCAGAAGACTGGGTGGGAGATAATGTGAACGTGCTGGATGCACTGTCGGCCACCCAATTGACTAATGCCTGTACCTGCTCAGGCCTTACCATCCTTAGAACGGCATTGGGCCCCACCAAATATCCCTGTAAATTCTGGCGGCTACTGGGACCTGAGGTAGTTGGTACACTAGGACGTGTGGCTGTGGCAGAATGGCCACGTCCTCTCCCAGCACCAGAGGGTCCACTAACACCACCACGACCATGTCCACGTCCGCGTCCCTTATTAGATGTTTTCCTCATTGTTCCTGTTTACCACAATTTTGAAAATGCCAAATTTGGGAATAGTTTTTCAACCCAGAACAAAACTGTGCTTTTACGGTCACTACAAATAATTTGACCAGCTAAAACAGTACTGATTTAGAGGAATATAAATGTCAGGGCTATTTTTTTAGGACCTGTGTGACAGGTATAGGTTTAATCACAGAATTAGACTTGTATCTGCACTGTAGCGTGTGTGTTAAGTTTTTCAGAATGACACTATCAGCACCTTGAATTTAATATACCCTTTTTGGGATAGATTTAAAGTAGGCCTGATATAGCAGAAACTACTAATTTAGAAAATGGCAAATTTGGGAATAGTTTTTCAACCCAGAACAAAAACTGTGCTTTTACGGTCACTACAAATAACTTGACCAGCTAAAACAGTACTGATTTAGAGGAATATAAATGTCAGGGCTATTTTTTAGGCGCTGGGTGACAGGCTCAACTTGCCCCTGATGTAGTATATGGCCAAAAAATAACCACACTATTGATGGTTAAATGCACTTGGGTGACACAGGCTCAGCCTGCACCAGATGTAGTATATGGCCAAAAAATAACCACACTGTTGATGGTTAAATGCACTTGGGTGACACAGGCTCAGCCTGCACCTGATGTAGTATATGGCCAAAAAATAACCACACTGTTGATGGTTAAATGCACTTGGGTGACACAGGCTCAGCCTGCAGCTGATGTAGGATATAGCAAAAAATAACCACACTGTTGGTGGTTAAATGCACTTGGTGGCAGCTTGTGCTGGCGCACCACAAGCCACAAAATGGCCGCCGATCACCCCAGAAAAAAGTGATATAAAAACGCTATGGGCAGCCTAAAAAAAGTGAGCAATTCAATATCAGCACTTCAATGATCCACAGCTGGAGATCGATCATTTAATTAAGTCTTTTGGAGGAGTTAATCTGCCTAATCTCGCCCTAACGTCGCAGCAGCAACCTCTCCCTACACTGATCATAGCAGAGTGACGTGCAGCGCTACGTGACCCAAGCTTATATAGAGGCTGGGTCACATGCTGCACTGGCCAATCACAGCCATGCCAATAGTAGGCATGGCTGTGATGGCCTCTTGGGCCAAGTAGTATGACGCTTGTTGATTGGCTGCTTTGCAGCCTTTCAAAAAGCGCCAAGAAAGCACCGAACACCGAACCCGAACCCGGACTTTTACGAAAATGTTCGGGTTCGGGTCCGTGTCACGGACACCCCAAAATTCGGTACGAACCCGAACTATACAGTTCGGGTTCGCTCATCCCTAATTACGACACTAGAGGATATATTGGGGCACAGAGATGCTAGAATATTAGATAAGCTTAAGTATTTTCAGGATAAACATGCTTTTATGTGTCAAAACAAGAGGAAGCAGAGATACTAGCGCTGCCGTCTAATTGGGGAGGGGTGGTGGTATTTTAGGGATCACCCACACTGCAAAGAGGTTACAGTGGGGCGTGTCGCTGCTGGGTTCTGAAACAGGGATAATTGCCAAAAAAACCGGTATAAATAGGAAAACCTAGTATAAACAAAAGGAACCCGCGCTGACTTAGTGACAGAGAGAGACACTTATGTTTAGTTTATCTTGTAAGGGTTGAAGAAATATATCGTCCACTGAGACAATGCAATCAGATGACACCCGATTCTTTCCTAAGGTGCCTGAGAGCAACGTTCAGAGTCCACCTGAATAAAGTCACAAAGCATAAATAAAACAAAGGCTGCAGGTACTTACTGCTCAGCCGTCTTGAAGATTTGCGGCTAGATGTTTCTCCCGCTTGATGTAAAGCTTCTACTTGGATGAACTTGTTCAATATGTTCGCTGATCCTATCTTCTGTTACTGTCTTCTGCTTACCTGGTGGCACGCGCGTAGCTCCGGCCGGTAGCACGCGCGCGCTCCTGGAAGCAATGTTCGTTGTCCTGGTAACCTGGCGTGTGACGTCACACTCAAGAGCTACGGAAGCCTCTTTGGTCCACAATACCTCCGACGCGCGGAGGACAAAAAATCTTTAACCTCAGTAAATATATACTGACTAACAGTGATACAATACTATTACAAAAGGGACTCAAGTTTGCACCGTCGGCACACTTTCGCCCCTTTGATGCTTTTATTGGTGTTAAAAAATTCTTGCGCAATTTAGCTTTGAAGAAATACTTCCTTAAAAAGAACTATAAAACAAAAGATACTCTTTTAGAACGCAGTAAAATAAAGGGCATCAACACTATTACAACAAAATCTAATGGAGAGGGGGTAGAGTGTGCAAATACTAATACCAAATATCAACATACTAACCTAAAACCAAAGTCATATTTCAATCCACTGAACGAATATTCGGAATCTTTTAAGACCTTCGAAACCCTAGTTATAAGGGATGTTAGGAAAATCAACCCCAACAAGAGCAGCAAAATATACAATCACAATTTAAGCAAACAAGAGCAGATTAGCATAAAAAAACTACAGACGAATAATAATATCATTATCCGACCAGCAGACAAAGGGGGCTGTATAGTGATATTAGACTATACTGACTACCAAAAAGAATCAAACAGATTACTCAATGATAAAAGAACATATAAAATTCTTAAAAGTGACCCCACCCAGCAATATAAGGGGAAGTTGAATCAACTGGTATTGAGGGGGAAACGATTAGGTATCCTTAATAAAGAAGAAGCCAATTTCATAAATATTAGATACCCACGCATTTCCTGTTTTTACTACCTGCCCAAGGTTCATAAATCAGAATCTCAACCACCTGGCCGACCCATAATCTCGGGTATTGGTAGTTTAACCAGCAATCTATCTAAATATGTGGACACCATTCTTCAGAAGTATGTCCAAAAATTACCTGCCTATTTAAAGGACACTCAACATATCCTACAAATTCTGGAAACCGTGAATTGGGAACCAGAATACATCTTGGGGACTCTTGACGTCACCTCTCTTTATACAGTAATTGAGAACATCAAAGGGAAAGAGGCGTCTCAGTTTTTTCTACAGAAAGAGGGAATTATGCCACCCGAACAAATTGAGTACCTTGGGGAATGCATCTTATTTATTTTAAACCACAATTATTTTAAATTTGAGGAAACCTTCCTCCTACAGACGTGGGGGACCGCTATGGGGACCAGATTCGCGCCGAGTTTCGCCAATCTATATATGGGGAGGTGGGAGGAGTCCACCATCTTCCCTGATGGCGCACTTCGCGCGAATCTGGTCCTCTGGCGGAGATTTATCGATGACATTGTTTTTATTTGGAAAGGGGGCGAATCATCATTGAAAATTTTTTTAGATTTAATTAATAAAAATGAATTTTACTTACATTTTACGCCCACGTACAGTACCCATGAAATTAATTTTTTAGATTTAACCATTAAAATTCACCAAAATAAAATAGTCACCCAAACCTACTATAAGCCAACAGATAGCAACAGCTTTATTTCCCTGACCAGCTGTCATCTTCCGGTTTGGCTCACTAATATCCCACGCAGCCAATACATCCGCTTGAGGAGAAACTGCACGCTGAGCAAGCAATTTGAAGAGGAGGCAAACAACTTACACACTAAATTTGAGGAGAAAGGTTATAATCTGGCTGAGCTTGAGAAAATTAAACAGGAGGTCCTAAAAACAGAGCGAGAAGTGTAGGCTACCTCCTCCTCCACCGCCACTTCCACCTACACCGCCACATCCACCGCCTCCGCAACCTCCTACTCCATATAGACCTGGTCCTCCTAGAGCAAGATTATAATTTTTTATTTTTACTTATTTTATGTTATTTTAAGTCATTTCCCTATCCACATTTGTTTGCAGAGAACTTGCCATGCTCTTAACCACATTTTGACGACATTTGCAGCCCTCTAGCCCTTTCCATGACATTTTTACAGCCATTTTAGTGCTCAAAAGTTCGGGTCCCCATTGACTTCAATGGGGTTCGGGATCAAGTTCGGGTCCCGAACTCGAACTTTTTTTCTGAAGTTAGGCCGAACCCGTGGAACCCGAACATCCAGGTGTCCGCTCAACTCTACTTTTATTGCATGTTGTGGCAGTGCAAACACATGGTTTTTAATCCCTTCTGTTAGCTGTAGATTTACTGTGCGTCAGTATTAGACATGAGCGAACTGAAGTTGACAAAGTGGAATTCGTTCCGAATTTCAGGAAAATTTGATTTGCACCGAATTAAAATTTCCTTGCACTTCGTGGTAACGAAACGTCTTTTTTCCTAAAATGGCTGCTGCACATGTTAGGACATGGAGCAAAGAACTCTGGGAACGAGGCATTACCCACAATGCCATGCATGCAGCCAATCAGCAGCCAGCCCTGTGATGTCACAGCCCTATAAATAGCCTCTGCCATCTTGGATTCAGCCATTTTCCAGCGTACTTAGTGCAGGGTCACTATTACAGGTCACTGTTACCGTCAGGTCAAATTTATCATCAGAGACTTAACTGTGCAGTGCCCCAAGATTCAAGCAGTGGCCCCATGAGTGGGGAGGTTGGCAGCAGTGGCAGTAAGGCTGTGTTGACATCACTGTTTATTTTTCCGTTCTTTTGAGCTGTCAGAAGAACAGAAAACTGAAAACAAAAAAACTAAGCCTTTTGAGCATCCATAAAGTCTCTTTCAGACGGTCAGTATTTGATCAGTATTCTTAAGTCAAAAACAGGAGTGGGTCCAAAACAGAGATAAAATGTAATTGACTTATTTTTATCTCTTCTGTGTCTCAAACCCACTCCTGCTTTTGGTTTACAAATACTGACCAAATACAGACTGTGTGAAAGAGACCTTATGGATGCTTTTTCTGTTATTCTGACAGATCAGAAGAAGGGAAAAATAAACAGTGATGTCAACATAGAAACCTAGAATGTGTTGGCAGATAAGAACCATTCGGCCCATCTAGTCTGCCCAATATATCTGAATCCTATGGATAGCCCCGGCCCTATCTTATATGAAGGATAGCCATATGCCTATCCCATGCATGCTTAAACTCCTTCACTGTATTTGCAGCTACCACTTCTGCAGGAAGGCTATTCCATGCATCCACTACTCTCTCAGTAAAGTAATACTTCCTGATATTACTTTTAAACCTTTGCCCCTCTAATTTAAAACTATGTCCTCCTGTAGCAGTTTTTCTTTTTTAAAATATTCTCTCCTCTTTTACCTTGTTGATTCCCTTTTAGAGATGTCGCGAACATAAAATTTTCCGTTCGCGAACGGCGAACGTGAATTTTTTTCAAATGTTCGCGAACAGGCGAACCGCCATAGACTTCAATAGGCAGGCGAATTTTAAAACCCACAGGGACTCTTTCTGGCCACAATAGTGATGGAAAAGTTGTTTCAAGGGGACTAACACCTGGACTGTGGCATGCCGGAGGGGGATCCATGGCAAAACTCCCATGGAAAATTACGTAGTTGACGCAGAGTCGGGTTTTAATCCATAAAGGGCATAAATCACCTAACATTCCTAAATTGTTTGGAATAACGTGCTTTAAAACATCCAGTGGGTGTATACGATCAGGTATGATGTTGTATCAATCAGGTAGTGTAAGGGTTACGCCCGCTTCACAGTGACAGACCAAACTCCCCGTTTAACGCACCGCAAACAACCGCAAACAGTCCATTTGCACAACCGCAAACTCCCCATTTGCACAAGGTTGGATACCAAGCTAGCCATGTCCCGTTCCTTGTCCTCACTGACGTCATTGAAGGTCTCTTCCTCCACCCAGCCACGTACAACACCAAGGGTCCCTGAAAGGTGACAACAAGCCCCCTGGGACGCCTGCTGTGGTTGGTCTTCCACCTCCTCAAAGCCACCTTCCTCCTCTGACTCCTCTTCTTCAGACTCCTCTCTCTGCAATGCCGCAGGTCCAGCAATCGACGACGACAAGGCTGCTTCTGGTGGTGATGGTGACCACAACTCTTTCTCTTCATGCTCATCTACGGCCTGATCCAGCACTCTTCGCAGGGCACGCTCCAGAAAAAACGCATATGGGATGAGGTCGATGATGTTGCCTTGGGTTCTGTTCTTAACAGTTTAATCTCTGTTTTGGAAAAAGATGCTTGGTCGGTCCTCTTACTTCCATTTTGGGGCACTGCACTTACGCCTTGCAATGTACTGTGCAATCCCAATATGAGTGGTGTGTTAAGTAGTACTATTCCTATCAGTTTAATCCCTGTTACGTCCCCTATCAGGGGCCGGTGTATGTAATAGATTTTAGGAACTGGGAGATGGAAAAAGATGCTTGGTTGGTCCTCCTACTTCCAATTTGGGAAACTGCGCGTGCGCCGTGCAATGAACTGTGCCACCAGATATGAGTGGTGTGTTAAGTAGTACTATTCCTATCAGTTTAATCCCTGTTACGTCCCCTATCAGGGGACATGTATGGAATAGATTTTAGACAACCGCAAAGAGTTGTCAATAGTTGACACACTCATGACATAAATTTCATTCCTCTATGCGTCAATCTTGGTGTAGTGATGACTGTGCTTGTGCGCACGTTTGGGAGATTGCAGTCGATGGCGGTTTTTCAAAGCCTATGGTCGTGCTAAGGTAGTTCAGTGACAGTTAAGTGACCCAGAAAACAATGATTCTGCAGTGTGGGCCCATTGTTGGCCTAGTAGGCTTTAATGATCACCTTAGATGATCACAAAGAAAATTAATGTTTTTTCTATGCAAAATTATCCAGCCGATCGCTTTTGGTCTGTTCACAATGAAGCAACGACCTTATCTCATCTGGGGTGTGCCAACATTGCCATTGCCAACACACTCATAGAGGTGATCGCTTCATTGTGATACGCAAGCCCCTTCACCACAACAAGGTAACGATCACGAAGGGGAATTGACACATGTATGTGCCTTTTTTTTGTTTTGTTTTTGCAGCCACAGTGAAGCACCAGAGGCCAAAAAAATTAGGCATGTACACATGCCTGAAAAATATGGTATTGTTGCAGCCGCTGTTGTAGCAGCGGTCAGAAAAATTGGTGTTTTCCAGACAGAAAGTGCCCTAAAACATTGCGGCTTGAACCCTAGTTGGTGGCGGAAAAGTCACGCAAGTCATCCGGCATTCAGAGATAAAATACAGCAGCGTGTGGACCATTTTATAGCCCAAGGCAGCTCATCTCATCACCAGGCCTTTTTTAGTCAAATGTATCGCCCACTGTCAGTCCCTTCGGGATCCATGCCTCATTCATCTTAATGAAGGTGAGGTAATCTAGACTTTTTTGACCTAGGCGACTTCTCTTCTCAGTGACAATACCTCCTGCTGCACTGAAGGTCCTTTCTGACAGTACACTTGAAGCAGGGCAGGCCACAAGTTCTATCGCAAATTGGGATAGCTCAGGTCACAGGTCAAGCCTGCATACCCAGTAATCATGGGGTTCATCGCTCCTCAGAGTGTCGATATCTGCAGTTAAGGTGAGGTAGTCTGCTACCTGTCGGTTGAGTCGTTCTCTGAGGGTGGACCCTGAAGGGCTGTGGCGATGCGTAGGACTTAAAAAGCTCTGCATGTCCTCCATCAACAACACGTCTGTAAAGCGTCCTGGCCTTGCCGGCGTGGTCGTGGTAGGAGGAGGATTACTTTCACCTCTTCCCCTGTTAGATTCCCGTTGTGCTGTGACATCACCCTTATACGCTGTGTAAAGCATACTTTTTAATTTATTTTGGAACTGCTGCATCCTTTCCGACTTGCGGTAATTCGGTAACATTTCAGGCACTTTCTGCTTATACCGGGGGTCTAGTAGCATGGCCACCCAGTACAGGTCGTTCTCCTTCAGCCTTTTTATACGAGGGTCCCTCAACAGGCACGACAGCATGAAAGACCCCATTTGCACAAGGTTGGATGCCGAGCTACTCATGTCCCGTTCCTCGTCCTCACTGATCTCACTGAAAGTCTGTTCTTCCCCCCAGCCACGTACAACACCACGGGTACCAGATAGGTGACAACGAGCACCCTGGGATGCCTGTTGTGGTTGGTCTTCCTCCTCCTACTCAAAGCCACATTCCTCCTCTGACTCCTCTTCCTCATACTCCTCTTCCAGAGTTGCCGCAGGTCCAGCAAGCGATGCTGATAATGCTGTTTCTGGTGGTGATGGTGACCACAACTCTTCCTCTTCCTCTTCACGCTCATCTACGGCCTGATCCAGCACTCTTCGCAGGGCACGCTCCAGGAAGAAAACAAATGGGATGATGTCGCTGATGGTGCCTTCGGTGCGACTGACTAGGTTTGTCACCTCCTCAAAAGGACGCATGAGCCTACAGGCATTGCACATGAGCGTCCAGTAACGTGGCAAAAAAATTCCCAGCTCCGCAGAGGCTGTCCTAGCACCCCGGTCATACAAATACTCGTTGACGGCTTTTTCTTGTTGGAGCAGGCGGTCGAACATTAGGAGTGTTGAATTCCAACGTGTCGGGCTGTCGCAAATCAAGCGCCTCACTGGCATGTTGTTTTGAGGCTGGACATCTGAAAAGTGCGCCATGGCCATGTAGGAACGCCTGAAATGGCCACACACCTTCCTGTCCTAATTGAGGACATCCTGTAAGCCTGGGTACTTATGCACAAAGCATTGTACAATCAGATTCAACACATGTGCCATGCACCGCACATTCAATGCCGCCAACAAATTGCTTCCGTTGTCACACACCACCTTGCCGATCTCCAGTTGGTGCGGGGTCAGCCACTGATCCACCTGTTCGTTCAGGGCAGACAGGAGTGCTGGTCCGGTGTGACTCTCTGCTTTCAGGCAAGTCAACCCCAAGACGGCGTGACACTGTCGTATCCGGGATGTGAAATAGCCCCTGGGAAGCTTGGGGGGTGCAGTTGATGTGGAGCAAGACGCAGCAGCAGAAGAGGACTCAGCCGAGGAGGTTATGGAAGAGGATGGAGTAGGAGGAGTATAGTAGGTCGCAGTAGGCCTGCCTGCAAGTCGTGGCGGTGTCACCAACTCCTCTACAGAGCCACGCATTACATGCTTGGCAGCCGTCAGCAGGTTTACCCAATGCGCAGTGTAGGTGATATACCTGCCCTGACCGTGCTTTGCAGACCAGGTATCAGTGGTCAAATGGACCCTTGCCCCAACACTGTGTGCCAGACATGCCATGACTTCCTTTTGCACAATCGAGTACAGGTTGGGGATTGCCTTTTGTGCAAAGAAATTTCGGCCGGGTACCTTCCACTGCGGTGTCCCAATAGCTACAAATTTTTTGAAGGCCTCAGACTCCACCAGCTTGTATGGTAAAAGCTGGCGGGCTAAGAGTTCCGACAAGCCAGCTGTCAGATGCCGGGCATGGGGGTGACTTTGTGACATTGGCTTCTTACGCTCAAACATGTCCTTGACAGACACCTGACTGTGGGCAGATGAGCAGGAACTGCTCAAGGCGAGAGACGGAGTGGCGGATGGTTGAGAGGGGGCAAGGAGGACAGCAGTGGTTGACGTGGCTGAAGATGCTGGACCAGGAGGAGGATGGCGGCTTTAAGTTTGTGTGCTGCTTGTACTCATGTGTTGATCCCATAGGCTTTTGTGATTTGAGATCATGTGCCTTCGCAAAGCAGTTGTACCTAGGTGGGTGTTGGACTTCCCACGACTCCGTTTCTTTTGGCACAGGTTGCAAATGGCATCGCTGGTGTCAGAGGCAGACACACAAAAAAATTGCCACACTGCTGAGCTCTGCAATGACGGAATTCTGGCGGTGGCAAAAGCATGCGTTGATTGGCATGCTGTCTGGCTGACCCCGGGTGCTGATGCATGCTGTCTGACTGTGCCACTAGCTCCTTGCAATGACCTCCCCCTGCTTCCAACTCGTCTCCTCCTCCACTCTGTCTCCCCATCTGAACTTTCCCCCTGTTCTTCTTCTCTTCGAGCAGGCAACCACGTGACATCCACGGACACATCGTCATCATCAACCGCTTTACTTGTATCTGACAACTCAGCAAAGGAAGCAGCAGCGGGTACAACATCATCATCATCACACCGTACGTCCATGTGTGTAATGCTGCCTGACTGAGACATATCCCTTGTAAGCATCCAAAGGGTGAGGTTATTGATGGTAAGTATGTGTCACTGAGGCTGCTGCTCTCAGTGATGTAAATCCCGGAGGTAAATGGCAACCAGTGATGTTAGATTGCTGAGTTTGTGGTAGCTGGAATTTGAGTCCGGGATTTAGGAGTGAATGAAGAGTTTGGGTGGGAAGGTCACTCCCATACTCCATCTCCTGTGTTACCACCTCACCCAGCTGGAAGCTAATTTAAAAGACACACTGTCATTGAGTCTTTGGTGTTGGTCTGCAGAGGACTTAGGAGCATTCCTGAGAAGGGAAAAGACAAGATTCTGCACAAAGGGGACTCCTGTATTTTTGCCTGTTTAAAAATTGAACTGTTATATGACACATGAGGGCTGAAGATAAGTGCTTTATGTGACTGAACCTTGATGGGCTGAAGCCAAGCCGTCCTGTTGGAACAAATTTGAGTTGTGTTTTTTTCCAATAAAACCCTTACGTTGCATCCAATCCTGCCGACTGCCTACCATTTGTACAGCTAATCTCCACATATGGTGTCGGATGCGGGCAAGTGGTTGCTAAGGGTAATGGCTTCATAATATTTTTTTTTACTCTGTAACCTGCTTATGTCCTGGATAAAGGCTGCTACATTGTTGCCCCATGAGACTCCTGCCATGGATGAGCTGGTTAAGCAGTTTGTGCAGCTCAGTGTTGCCCAGCAGGAAGCCAATCGTCTGTTGCTGGAACAGATCACAGTCCTGAGAGAGAGTGTGTCAGCTCAGCCAAGGAATATAGAAGAGTTAGCTGGGACTGTGAATGAAAAAAAAGCAGTGCACCGCGCCTTGCAAAAAAAAAATTGGGTTGACATTATACAATTTTTGCCGTGAATAAACCCCTGCTCTGCATAGGTGAGAGGGACCAAATTTTTTTAAAATAATCTGTTCCATTGGTGGGTGACATTGACCCATTTCTGGCAATGAAAAACCCCTGCTCTGCATAGGTGGCAGGGACTTAAATTTCTAAAATTCATCTTTAATTGGTCCTTTCCTTCGATCCTTCTGCTTTAATAATTTGTCCCACATTTCAGCTTCATCCCATTGCAGCCATTGACCTCCCTTGGATGTGGTCTCTCTTTCTCACGCTCCCTCTCTGGCGTGGAACCCTGATTCGCCGATAACCGTGATCAACATGGTAGGCACAGAAAAGAACATCGAAAGTTGATAGAGAAGATATCCATATGGATGGTGGACATCACAGGGACGTGCGATCAGACAGAAGTTAACAAAGCGGCAGCAGGGCCTCTCCTGTTTAACGTTTCCAAATCCAAAATACCCCAGTGACATTCCCTATAATTTTTTATTAATCATTCCAATACCAGGGCATCTTAAGAGTCCTGTATTGTTATTTATCGTCACTACCTCCCCGAGTTGGGAGTGGGTAATTGCCGCGCGCCCCCTCCTCTCCTTCAATTCTTCTGTTTTAATAGCTTCTCCCACATTTCCGCTCAATCACAATTAAATTTCATCTATTTATTTCCCTTGGATGTGGTCTCTCTTTCTCACGCTCCCTCTCTGGGGTGGAACCCTTATTCGCCGCTAACGGTGATTAACATGGTAGGCGCAGAAAAGAACATCGAAGGTTGATAGAGCAGATATCGAATTGGATCGTGGACATCACAGGGATGTGCGACATGGTGGAGCAGTATGTGTGCACACGCCTACACGAACTGACTGATGGTTCTGCCCCCTGCAACTTCTGGGTCTCCAAGTTGGGCACATGGCCTGAGCTTGCCGTTTACCCCTTGGAGGTGCTGGCTTTCCCTGCAGCCAGTGTATTGTCTGAACGTGTGTTTAGCATGACTGGAGGGGGTTATCACAGGTTATATTTCCCAATGTTTTGGTGTGTACCCTAATTTAAAAAAATAAAAATAAGTTTTAAACCAAAAAGCAGTGTTGGCTACCTCCTCCTCCTCCACCGACACTTCCACCTACACCGCCACATCCACTCAACCTCCTACTCCATATGGACCTCGTCCTCCTAAATCAAGATTATTATTTTTTATTTTTATGTATTTTATGTTATTTAAAGTCATTTCACTATCCACATTTGTTTTCAGAGCACTTGCCATGCTCTTAACCACATTTTGATGCTATTTGCAGCCCTCTAGCCCTTTCCATTACATTTTTACAGCCATTTTAGTGCTCAAAAGTTCGGTTCCCCATTGACTTCAATGGGGTTCGGGTTCGGGGGCAAGTTCGGGTACCGAACTCAAACTTTTTTTTTAAGTTCAGCCGAACCCGTCGAACCCGAACATCCAGGTGTCCGCTCAACTCTACTCAGCAGCAGCCCCTCACCCCTAATTTTTAGTGGGTCACTAGCAGGCCGCCTCACCCATGTTTTTGAGGTTCACCAGCAGGCTCTCACCTGTAATCTTTTAGATGGTCAGATCAGCAGCAGGCACTTGCCCCTAATGTTTTAGATGGTCAGCTCAGCAGCAGACCCTCACCCCTAATGTTTTAGATGGTCAGATCAGCAGCAGGCCCTTGCCCATAATGTTTTAGATGGTCAGATCAGCAGCAGGCCCTCGCCCATAATGTTTTAGATGGTCAGATCAGCAGCAGGCCCTCGCCCATAATGTTTTAGATGGTCAGATCAGCAGCAGGCACTCGCCCCTAATTCTTTAGAGGGTCAGCTCAGCAGCAGACCTTCACCCCAAATGTTTTAGATGGTCACATCAGCAGCAGGCCCTCGCCCCTAATGTTTTAGATGGTCACATCAGCAAGCCCTTGCTCCAATAGTTTTTGAGGGTCACCAGCAGGCCATCAATCATAATTTTTCAAGGGTGTGTTTGATGCCCTCCTTTATGTGTAACAAAGGGTGTTTTGGAGTGCCGGTTCCTTGTAATTTTGGCAGCCCTTTTACTTAGTACATAGGCTTTATGAGTGTATGAGTCCCATTACCTGAACTATTGTACCACAATGTAAATGAGGCCCTCCTTTATGTGATATACAGGTTGTATCGGAGTGCATCTTCAGAGAAGGGGGTGTCTGGTTTAATGCTTGGGTTCTCCGATTGACTTCTATTGTGCTCGGGTGCTCGGTAGAGCATCCGATCATCCTGATGTGTTCTACTCAAGCACCCGAGCAGTTTGGTGCTCAACCATCACTAATGAGAAGGCCAACAAAAAGAATAGAATCTCAAAAAAAACAAGGGCTGAAAAAGCTAAGGCCAGTGTTTTGGAGGATATGAAGACCCTAGGTGCTGTAGAGAACAAAGTTAAGACGAAAGGAGTGGCTGTTGAAGTGGGAAAAGCCACTGAAGACGCAGAAGACTCTGAATCTGGCCCCACACTCGAGGAAGCCCCTGCTGGAAAGAAGGGAAAAGTGGTCCTGATGCGTGGAAAACGGGCGAGCCTTAAGAAACATTCTCGGCTGAAGCAGCTATGCAAAATAAAGGGAGAGCGAGGTCAAAGAGCAGAAAGGGAGGGTCGGCCCGTGACATGGACACTGGAGTCCTTTAAACACTATCTGTTAGGCAGAACATCAGTTTTGGTGAGAAACCAAGCTCTGCTGAGATGCGTGTGGAAAAATAAAGGGAAAGGTGTGCGGCGGATGCCCTCTCACGAGCATCCGGGTATTACAAATGTTCACCCTCACAGGTGTGAACAGAGGGGGGATATGTCATAAGGTGGAAAGTGTGGGAAGGTGTGTATATCCCACTCAGGTACCGCAGTTGGGTGGGATAGCTAAAATCCGGGATGCAATAGTCTCAGCAGCATGTAGGTTGCTGAGACAATGTTGTTTTTGGTATATTCTGGGATGGATTTTAGTTGGATTGGCAGATAGCACTGGAAGTGGGATCTGCCAATCCACACCCTTCCAGGACAGGTGAACCCTTGGTCCAAAGAGGATCCTAGGTGAGGTCTGCAATAATCAGACTGGGATAAAGCACCTCCCAGTGTGTCAGTTAGGGGGGAGAGAGTGATTTGGATACAGAGACCTGCCGAGGCTCTGTGTTTGGTCTCAGTCAGGAGGACTGAGGGGCCATGAGGCTGTGTAGCCTAATCTCATGTGCTCATGTTATCACATTTTATCAGCCTGGAGGCTGCTGGACGTTTGGCTGAGGAAGCCAGACCTGATACTGTGTCTGAACAGTCCTTTATAGGTGAGTCAGGGAAATGTGTTATGTATTAGGTAGTGCCTAGCCAGACAGGTATTGTTTTGCTGTATTTATGTTTGTGAAGAGTGCCAAATAAATGCATGATTTGGACATTAAATCCGTTGTCTGGAAAGAAATCTGTGATTGAGACCCCCTGAAAGAAGGCGATCCCTTACAATATATATATATCTACATACCCTAAGCACAAGCCGAGGGCGGCTTGACAGTTAAGTAAGGGGGAATGTAATGACCCAGAGTGCCATTACCACTCTTTTCACCTACCTTACTACTTTCTCCAATGTGCTAACTAATGTCATCAAAATGTATTTTATGCCATCTCTGAATAATGTACAGTACAGACCAAAAGTTTGGACACACCTTCTCATTCAAAGAGTTTTCTTTATTTTTATGACTATGAAAATTGTAGATTCACACTGAAGGCATCAAAACTATGAATTAACACATGTGGAATTATATACATAACAAACAAGTGTGAAACAACTGAAAATATGTCATATTCTAGGTTCTTCAAAGTAGCCACCTTTTGCTTTGATTACTGCTTTGCACACTCTTGGCATTCTCTTGATGAGCTTCAAGAGGTAGTCCCCTGAAATGGTCTTCACTTCACAGGTGTGCCCTGTCAGGTTTAATAAGTGGGATTTCTTGCCTTATAAATGGGGTTGGGAACATCAGTTGCGTTGAGGAGAAGTCAGGTGGATACACAACTGATAGTCCTACTGAATAGACTGTTAGAATTTGTATTATAGCAAGAAAAAAGCAGCTAAGTAAAGAAAAACGAGTGGCCATCATTACTTTAAGAAATGAAGGTCAGTCAGTCAACCGAAATATTGGGAAAACGTTGAAAGTAAGGGCTATTTGACCATGAAGGAGAGTGATGGGGTGCTGCGCCAGATGACCTGGCCTCCACAGTCACCGGACCTGAACCCAATCGAGATGGTTTGGGGTGAGCTGGACCGCAGAGTGAAGGCAAAAGGGCCAACAAGTGCTAAGCATCTCTGGGAACTCCTTCAAGACTGTTGGAAGACCATTTCAGGGGACTACCTCTTGAAGCTCATCAAGAGAATCCCAAGAGTGTGCAAAGCAGTAACCAAAGCAAAAGGTGGCTACTTTGAAGAACCTAGAATATGACATATTTTAAGTTGTTTCACACTTGTTTGTTATGTATATAATTTCACATGTGTTAATTCATAGTTTTGATGCCTTCATAGTCATGAAAATAAAGAAAACTCTTTGAATGAGAAGATGTGTCCAAACTTTTGGTCTGTACTGTATATGCACAACCATGAGAAAAATCCGAAGGGTCTCCGTTTTACTGGTTTGGAATTAGTCCATACCCCTATCCGAGGAGGGGACTTCATTGCCATAATAAATAAAAAAGAGGTTGAGTGGATGTTCCGTTTGGGCACCATTCAACCACAAGGGCTTAACATTGAATGTGATATCAATGCTTGCTTATTTTAAAATTTATTCGCCGTTAGCTGTTCTGTCCTGTCCCAGTCTTTTTATTCACATATGTTTTTATTCATTTTTATTGTAGTTTTACTCTGCATGTATTTGTTTTACTTGTATTTTGGAAGTATAAATGACGTGGTGCAGGGGAGGCTCCCTGTCTATTTAAAACACAGCGGTATTCTATTACCAATCAACGCCCCAGACGAAGCATCACCGCGAAACCCGGGTCGGGCATTACTCCAGATATTTTATATGTTTTATAGTTGTACTTTCTGCTAGTATTAAATTAGTTTTACCTGACCTTTGGTGCGCACCTATTTCTCTTGCGACTTCATCCTTGAGAGCTTTTAACATCGATGTTGGCTGCTATCCAGGTTTTTGAGCTATCTATGAAAAATTCCACAAGATCTAATACACGCACCTGACAAGTGAAGCTCTGTGAGTATAATCTGTTTGCAGGCAGATCAAGTGCTGTGACATACTACACTATAGTTCTCTTTTTCCAGCAGAGTTCTACTTTTCCAGCAGAGTTCTACTGTGATACGAATAATATTTCTACACGCTTTGACAAATCAGGAATCTTGTGAGTATAATCTATTCACATGGTGCGTTTGTTACTTGGAACCTGCTACACCATAGTGCGTTTTTTTCATTACCTACAGGTTTCCATACACACGTTGGATTATAAGGTTGGCAAGTGATCCCACTAGTTGAAGATTTTTATAAGTGAACTTTTATACACAAAGAAGATTCCTCTCTTGCAGCGCAATCCTTTTTTTACATATTTTCTTCAAATTATAGACTTTTCCCACATTGTCTTCAGATCTGCAGCGCTTGAGGGGACTAGTATTTCTGAACAGAGACTCTATTTATTTATTTTCACAACTGCATGTGGGTTTGAGCACTTCCTGCTTGTTTAATGCCACGCCATTCTTTTCAGTTTGTATTTATAGAGATGCCTGGAGGTGTATAAACTCCAATTTTAATGTGCCTGCTTTCTATCTACAGGCTACATTTAGGTGCACCTGTGAGGCCTGGGCCTTATCAGCCAGTCTTGAGTGGGACTCGGAGACTCCTCCCTCCTCCCATTGCTAGCATGGTTACATGCTGGAGGTAACTAGTGAGTTGTTTGTGAGTCGGCCTCATGCTCCTGTAATTTGCCCACTGGCTCCTGGTAATGCCCATACGGCACAGGTAGGTGAGTGTTAGGTCCCCGAGCTACTTGAGAAACTTTGGCGCGGTGCTCGGGCTCAGACATGTCCTACACCATAGGATATGTTGGCTAATCTCTCAATTTTAACATCAGTTTGAGTGTTTAGTAAGACCGCAGAGTGCACCTGTCTTTGCTATTATTTTGTTATATTGCTATATTGATTATCACATCCACATAATTGCTAGCTTGTGTAGGATGTCTATTGTGGTACTTGTGGTTCGCTGCGGGCATCCTCCACTGTATGCATTTTTGCTGGGGATCGTCATTAGCAACGGGCCTCAAGTGCAGGATTTGCTTCCCTATATATATGCACAACTGCATGTGGGTTTGAGCACTTCCTGCTTGTTTAATGCCACGCCATTCTTTTCAGTTTGTATTTATAAAACCGTATCAAAATGTTATAAATGGGATATAAAGTGTTAATAAAAGCTTATCATTTGATATAAAATTTATATTAAACCATATAAAATGATATGAAAATCATATCAAAGTGGGAGGCATTTAGGCGTGGTTTGGGGAGCCGAGGGGAAAGAAATGGGTGGATCTGGGTGGGGTTAGGGCTTTTTCTTACCATTAGCATATGCAATAGGTGGTGGCGGTGATAAAGCCAATCACAATAATTTTGTTTACTGAAAAGAGATGCTATAAAAATATGGATAGATACTGCTTAGTGTTTGCCGCAGCTGTTGAAATGATACCAATAGTTTTTGTGTTAACTCTGCTATAGACAGATCCCAAGAATATTAACACCTCTCAGGTTGTAACAGTTGCTACCTGATACTCATGTGTGTGGTCTTGTAGGAAATGAAAAGTTTGATGTTAGGATGTATGGACTGTGAGTTTCAGGTAACAGCTGTCGTCCTGTGCTATGATCATAACCCACTTCAAGTTTCAATCTAATCTACGCTTGTGGACCTGTGGGAAAATGTATTGAGGGTGTTTAATGAAATGGTTGTATAGTTGATAGGATGTACTCATGACAGCTGCACATTTATGAGTACACAGACCAATAGTTCGTCATAAACTCGCACACTGGTAGTTGTTTGGCACGTGTAGTCAGGCCTTCACCATGGAATCAGGCCTTTTCGAATATACCCTTCATGTGACAGATGATTCCTTCTTTGCGACAGTCCAGTCAATTCTCCAGCTACCCAAATGGTCCAAAATTTGGGGTCCTGTCTAGGCTAGACGCGTTTCGGGGTATCACATTACCCCTTCCTCAGTTGCACCCTAATATATAAAAGGCATATCAAAATTATATTAAAGTGATATCAAATCACAAAATGATATAAAAGTGTTATAAAACCGTATCAAAATGTTATAAATGGGATATAAAGTGTTAATAAAAGCTTATCATTTGATATAAAATTTATATTAAACCATATAAAATAATATGAAAATCATATCAAAGTGGGAGGCATTTAGGCGTGGTTTGGGGCGGCGAGGGGAGAGAAATGGGTGGATCTGGGCGGGGTTAGGGCGTTTCTGGGAGGGGTTGGAACCAATGACAAAGTTAGAGGTAGGTATAGAGTCCTTAAAAATTATTTCAGGGATTTAGGTCAAAAGCTTAGGGCAAGGACCTCAAAGGTAGTATTTTCCGAAATACTGCCTGTACCACGAGCCACACAAGAAAGGCAGCGGGAGATTAGGGAGATTATCAAGTGTCTCCAGAACTGGTGTAGGAAGGAGGGGTTTGGGTTCCTGGAGAACTGGGCCGACTTCTCTATCGGCTACAGGCTCTATCGTAGGGACGGGCTGCACCTCAATGGGGAAGGGGCAGCTGTGCTGGGGAGAAAGATGGCTAGAAGGTTGGAGGATTGTTTAAACTAGGGACTGGGAGGGAGGGAAATTACATTATAGGAGGGGAAGATAGGGCAGATAGAGACCGGGGGCAAAATAGTGGGACTTAGGGAGGAATGGAAGGAGGGACTAGAACAGTTCAGAAGGAAAGGTGTAGGGTAAAAAATATACATAAACCTCTCAAATGTATGTATACCCTGTTTCCCCGAAAATAAGACAGTGTCTTATATTAATTTTTGCTCCAAAAGATGCGCTAGGTCTTATTTTCAGGGGATGTCTTATTTTTCCATGAAGAAAAATACGGTACACATTTATTGTTGAACAAAAAAAAAAGGAAATCAGGGTGGGGAGGGGGATCACTTAAAATGGCACAGGGTGATCAGAGAAGGGAATCAAAATGACACAGGGGTATCAGGGTGGGGAGGGGGATCACTTAAAATGACACAGGGGGATCAGAAGGGGGAATCAAAATGGTACAGGAGAAGCAGAGGGGTGGGATTACTATAGCATTTTAGTACCCCCTTCTGATCCTCCTGTGTCATTTTGATTCCCCCCTCTGATCCCCCTGTGTCATTTTAAATGATCCCCCTCCCCACCCTGATCACCCTGTGTCATTTTGATTCCCCCCTCTGATCACCCTGTGTCATTTTAATTACCGTTTTTAGTCTCCCCCCCCATCTTCACCAGACATCCCCACCTTCCATCAGATATTTCCCCCCCCTACCTGTCACCCCGTCCCCTGTGTGTCCGTGCCAGCCAAGTTGTGAGACTCCATCAGGGCAGAGCGAGCAGCGGGCGGAAGAAGGCGGCAGCTTGTCCTGGCGGCGGCTGCGGCCAATCAGTGAGCTCATTACATTCTGGGGTGGCTTGCTTTATAATCGGGGAGGCATACGGTATGTTCGGCCGATGCTTTATAATCGGGGAGGCCTTATTTTCGGGGGATGCTTTATTATCGGGGAGGCCTTATTTTCGGGGGGATGCCTTATATTACAGCTATAGGCAAAACTAGAGGTAGGTCTTATTTTCAGGGGGATGTCTTATTTTCGGGGAAACACGGTACTAATGCCAGAAGCCTAACTAATAAAACTGGGGAGCTGGAATTAGTGATGTGTGAGGAGGACTATGACATATTGGGAATAACTATGAGACATGGCTGGATGATAGCTATGACAGTGGGAATAACTGAGACATGGCTGGATGATAGCTATGACAGTGGGAATAACTGAGACATGGCTGGATGATAGCTATGACTGGGCAGTTAATGTACAAGGTTACAGTCGGTTTAGAAAGGATCGTCAAAACCGGAGAGGGGGAGGGGTCTGCCTTTATGTAAAGTCCTGTCTAAAGCCCACATTCCGTGAAGATATAAGTGAGGGACATGAACATGTGGAGTCACTGTGGGTAGAGATACATGGAGCTAAAAACAACAATAAATTACTAATAGTAGTTTACTATAAACCACCTAATATACCAGAGCCCACAGAAAATCTACTACTAAACGAGATAGACAAGGCGGCAAATCATAATAAGGTGGTTATTATGGGGGACTTCAACTACCCAGATATAGACTAGGAAACTGAAACTTGTATATCTCATAAAGGAAACAGGTTCTTGGCAATAACCAAAGTCAATTACCTCTCCCAACTGGTTCAGGACCCGACTAGAGGGACGGCCATACTGGACTTAGTATTAACCAATAGGCCTGACAGAACAACAGACGTGCAGGTTGGGGGACACCTGGGAAATAGTGACCATAAAGTAATAACATTCCAATTATCATTCAAAAGAGCGTTTCTACAGGGAGGAACAAAAATACCAAACTTCAAAAAAGCTAAATTTAGCCAACTAAGAGAGGCCATAGGCCTAACTAACTGGGACAAAGTTGTCAAAAATAAAAATACAGCCACAAAATGGGATATCTTTAAAAGCATCCTAAAATCTCATTGTGAGAGGTACATACCGTATGGGAATAAAAGGTTAAGGAACAAAAAGAAACCAATGTGGATAAATAGAGCTGTAAAGAAAGCAATAAATGACAAAAAGAGAGCATATAAATCACTAAAACAGGAGGGTAGCGAGGAAGCACTGAAAATCTATAAGGTAAAAAATAGAACATGTAAAAAACAAATAAAAGCGGCCAAACTAGAGACCGAGAGATTAATTGCCAAAGAGAGTAAAACTAACCCTAAAATGTTCTTCAATAATATAAATGTTAAAAAGTATAAATCTGAAGGTGTCGGCCCTTTAAAGAGTAATGAGGGGGGAGTCGCAGAGAGCGACGAGGAGAAAGCAAAGCTGTTAAATATTTTTTTCTCCTATGTATTCACTGAGGAAAATAAACTGTCAGATGACATGCAGAATGTAAAAATAAATTCCCCATTAAAAGTGTCCTGTCTGACCCAGGAAGAAGTACATCAGCGACTTAAAAAGATTAAAATAGACAAATCGCCAGGACCGGATGGCATACACCCCCGTATCCTAAGGGAATTAAGTAATGTCATAGCCAGACCCTTATTTCTGATATTTGTGGACTCTATACTGACAGGGAATGTCCCACAGGATTGGCGCATGGCAAATGTGGTGCCAATATTCAAAAAGGGTCCAAAAACAGAGCCTGGAAACTATAGGCCGGTAAATTTAACATCTGTTGTGGGTAAACTGTTTGAAGGTTTTCTGAGAGATGCTATCTTAGAGCATCTCAACGGAAATAAGCAAAAAAAGCCATATCAGCATGGCTTCGTGAGGGATCGGTCATGTCAGACTAATTTAATCAGTTTCTGTGAGGAGGTAAGTTCTAGACTTGACAGCGGCGAATCAATGGATGTCGTGTATCTGGACTTCTCCAAAGCATTTGACACTGTACCACATAAAAGGTTAGTATATAAAATGAGAATGCTCGGACTGGGAGAAAACGTCTGTATGTGGGTAAGTAACTGGCTGAGGGATAGAAAACAGAGGGTGGTTATTAACGGTACACACTTAGATTGGGTCACTGTCACTAGTAGAGTACCTCAGGGGTCAGTATTGGGCCCTATTCTCTTCAATATATTTATTAATGATCTTGTAGAAGGCTTGCATAGTAAAGTATCAATTTTCGCAGGTGACACTAAACTGTGTAAAGTAATTAACACTGAAGAGGACAGTATACTGTATATATACTACAGAGGACAGTATACTGTATATATATACTACAGAGGACAGCATACTATATATATACTACAGAGGACAGTATACTGTATATATACTACAGAGGACAGTATACTGTATATATACTACAGAGGACAGTATACTGTATATACACTACAGAGGACAGTATACTGTATATATACTACAGAGGACAGTATTGTCAAGGATGGTGTACAGGAAACAAGACAATGCAATACAATTAATGACACACTGGATCCACAACTAAGGAACAAAAGGGAGACCCCTACATGAGTCCTGCCACTCTTCCTAATTGCTCAGCCTATGCGAACACCCCAAAGGTGGATGGTGAGGAGACACGACCACCGGCTCCCTACACAAGACACGGAGGGAGTCAGGGTCACCTGAAAATCCAGCAGACAGAAAATCACAAATAAAGAAACTGCACTTATCTTGCAGAGGACTGAGGAATAGAAACAGCATGCACACACACTCCAGGAAGTTGTATAAGCCGCAACCTAATGCATCATGGGGAGGAACTTAAAGGGAAGCAATCAGTCCAACTGCATGACAGCTGAGATAGACTAACGAGATGAGGAACTTAACCAAAACAAAGAAACTCAAGGAGGAGGATCTGGAAAGCTCCTGTCAGAGCTTCTCAACTGTCTGGTTGTGACAGTACCCCTCCCTCTACGAGTGGACTCCGAACACTCAGGGCCCACCTTCTCAGGATGGGACCTATGAAAAGCCCTGATGAGACGAGTGGCCTTAATGTCCGTCACTGGGACCCACATCCTCTCCTCAGGACCATAACCCTCCCAATGAACGAGGTACAGGAGGGAACCGCGGACAAGACGAGAATCTACAATCCTAGAGACCTGAAATTCAAGATTTCCATCAACCATAATCGGAGGAGGAGGCAAAGGCGAGGGTACAATAGGTTGAACATAAGGTTTCAATAAGGACTTATGAAAAACATTATGGATCTTCCAAGTCTGAGGAAGATCAAGACGGTAGGCAACAGGATTGATGACAGACAGGATCTTGTAAGGCCCAATAAACCTAGGACCCAACTTCTAGGAGGGAACCTTCAATTTGATATTCTTGGTAGACAACCACACCAGATCACCAACATTCAGGTCTGGACCAGGCACACGTCTCTTATCTGCCACACGCTTATATCTCTCACTCATGCTCTTTAGATTATCCTGAATCTTTTGCCAAATAGATGACAAAGACGAGGAGAATCTGTCCTCATCAGGTAAACCAGAAGACCCCTCTCCCGAGAAAGTCCCAAACTGCGGATGAAACCCATATGCACCAAAAAATGGTGACTTATCAGAGGACTCCTGACGACGGTTATTTAAAGCAAACTCAGCAAGGGACAAAAAAGAACACCAATCCTCCTGATTCTCCGCCACAAAACAGCGCAGATATGTCTCCAGATTCTGATTGACGCGCTCTGTCTGGCCATTCGACTGCGGGTGGAAAGCAGAAGAGAATGACAACCGAACCCCCAAGCGAGAACAGAAAGCCTTCCAGAATCTGGAAAGAAACTGCGTGCCCCTATCAGAGACTATGTCTGAAGGAATACCATGCAATTTGACAATGTGGTCAATAAATGCCTGTGCCAGCGTCTTAGCATTGGGCAAACCAGGAAAAGGGATGAAATGCACCATTTTGCTAAAACGGTCCACCACCACCAGAATCACAGTCTTCCCCGAGGAACGAGGCAAGTCCGTTATGAAGTCCATGGACAGATGTGTCCAAGGACGGGAAGGAATGGGTAAGGGAAGGAGAGGACCTGATGGCCGTGAATGAGGGACTTTGGCACGAGCGCAAGTCTCGCAAGCTGCCACAAAACTGTCAACCGACTTACGAAGCGCAGGCCACCAGAATCTCCGAGCGATGAGATCCAGTGTGGCTCTTGCCCCCGGGTGCCCAGCAAGGACCGTATCGTGGTGTTCCTTAAAAATCTTGTGTCTCAAAGCGAGAGGCACAAACAACCTCCCAGGAGGACAAAGATCAGGAGCCTCTGACTGGGCTGCCTGCACCTCTGCCTCCAATTCAGGATAAAGAGCAGAGACCACCACACCTTCAGCCAAAATGGGACCCGGGTCTTCAAAATTCCCACCTCCCGGAAAACAACGTGACAGGGCATCTGCCTTCACATTCTTAACCCCAGGGCAGAACGTGACAACAAAATTAAACCTTGAAAAGAACAAAGACCATCTGGCCTGTCTCGGGTTCAGACGCTTGGCTGACTCCAAGTAGGCCAGATTTTTATGGTCAGTAAACACGGTAATAGGGTGTCTAGCTCTCTCTAGCCAATGGCGCCATTCCTCAAAAGCCAACTTGATGGCCAACAATTCCCTATCTCCCACATCATAATTTCTCTCTGCGGAGGAGAGTTTCTTCGAGAAAAAGGCACATGGTTGCCATTTGACAGGAGAGGAACCCTGAGACAAGACCGCACCCACCCCTACCTCAGAAGCATCAACCTCAACTATGAAGGGTAACGAAATATCAGGTTGTACCAGGATGGGAGCGGAAGCAAAACTCTCCTTGATATTAGAAAAGGCCTTACGCGCTTCTACCGACCAGGAAGAAAAATCTACCCCCTTTCTGGTCATATCAGTGAGTGGTTTAACAACAGAGGAATAATTCAAAATAAATTTCCTGTAATAATTGGCAAAGCCCAAAAAACGCATCAGCGCCTTCTGATTCTCAGGAAGCTCCCACTCAAGCACAGCGCGGACCTTCTCGGGGTCCATGCGAAAACCAGAAGCGGAGAGAAGAAACCCCAGAAATTGAATTTCTGGAACCGCAAACACACATTTTTCCAGTTTCGCGTATAATTTATTCTCCCGCAGGATGAGCAAGACCTGACGTAAATGTTCCCTATGAGTCTTGAAATCAGGAGAAAAAATCAAAATGTCATCCAAATACACTAATACAAATTTTCCCATTAAATGATAAAAAATGCTGTTCACGAAATGCTGAAAAACGGCTGGGGCATTCATCAAACCAAAAGGCATAACCAAATTCTCAAAATGGCCCTCAGGGGTATTGAAAGCCGTCTTCCATTCGTCTCCTTCTCTGACCCTGACCAGGTTGTATGCCCCTCTTAAGTCTAATTTGGAAAAGATTTTAGCCCCAACAACCTGGTTAAACAGGTCCGGGATCAGAGGAAGCGGATAAGGGTCACGAATAGTGATACTGTTCAGCTCCCTGAAATCCAGACAAGGTCTTAAAGAACCATCTTTTTTCTTAACAAAGAAAAAACCAGCGGCAACAGGTGACTTCGAGGGTCGTATGTGTCCTTTTCTCAGACTCTCAGAGATATAAGCACGCATAGCGACCCTCTCAGGTTGGGAAAGATTGTATAAACGAGATTTAGGCAGCTTGGCGCCTGGGATGAGATTAATAGGGCAATCGTACTCCCTGTGCGGGGGCAAATCCTGAACTCCACTCTCAGAGAAGACATCCGAAAATTCAGAGAGGAAAGGTCTTAGTAGAAACCTCAGAAACAGATGTCATGAGGCAATTCTCTCTGCAAAAGTCACTCCAACCATTTATTTGCCTCGCTTGCCAATCAATGGTGGGGTTATGTTTAGTGAGCCAGGGTAGCCCCAACACTAGAGGAGTAGGCAAACCGCTAAGGACGAAACATGACACATCCTCAACATGAGCATCACTCACAATTAAACGGATATTGTGAACTATGCCCTTTAATGATTTCCTAGAAAGTGGAGCGGAATCAATAGCAAAAACAGGAATATCCTTTCCCAAAGTGCATTCCTGGAAACCATGAGTTATTGCAAATTGATTATCAATGAGATTGACAGCTGCTCCACTATCCACAAAAATCTCACAAAAAATGATTTTGCTCTCTAGCGCCACCCTAGCAGGCAGGACAAAACGGGAACTACAAGCAAACGGAAAACCTTCAATTTCCGCCTCAACCCTGCCAATAGTAACAGACGGAACATTTTTAAAAGATTTTTTCCTTTTTGTTTCTTTATTACTCCCAGAAAACTGCCTGAATCTCCTAGAGGGACAAACATTTGCCAAATGATTTATACCTCCACAACAAAAACAAACCCTCCCATGCGGGCTGAATCTTCTATTGTCAGAGGCAATCAACCCCAGCTGCATGGGCTCCTGCTCAGAAGGGGCTGACAGCGACTGAGACCACTGCGCACAGAAAGAGACCACTGTACTGTCCCGGGACTGAGTATGACAGGAAGGAGAGATCTCTCCTCTCTCTCTAAGACGCCTGTCAATACGAACGGCCTGAGACATAGCAGAATCCAAGGAGGTAGGTCTCTCATGAAAGGCAAATGCATCTTTCAATCCCTCAGAAAGACCATGGCAAAATTGACTTCGGAGTGCAGCATCATTCCAACCAGTATCAGCTGCCCATCTCCGAAATTCTGAGCAGTATATCTGGATTGTTTACCCTGGCATAACAGACGTAGTCTAGACTCAGCCAGAGCAATACGATCCGGATCATCATATATCTGACCCAGGGCTAAAAAGAATTCATCCACTGAACGGAGGGGCCGTGCCCCCTCCGGCAGCGAAAAGGCCCAGGATTGAGCGTTACCCCTGAGCAGCGATATAATGATCCCCACCCTCCGTTCTTCATCACCAGAGGAATGGGGAAGAAGGCGAAAATGGAGTTTGCAAGCCTCTCTAAAACGCACAAAATACTCACTACCCACGGAGAACGTATCCGGGAGCGAGATCTTAGGCTCAGAACAAACTCCATGAACGCAAGCTGAACCGGTCACTTGAAACTGAGAAAAAGTCATACGGAGATCAGCTACCTCCAATGAAAGACCCTGGAATCGCTCAGCCAAAAGTGAAACCGGATCCATGCTTGAGACGTTTTGGCGGCTTATAATGTCACGGATGGTGTACAGGAAACAAGACAATGCAAAATAATCTATGACTCACTGGATCCACAACTAAGGAACAAAAGGGAGACCCCTACATGAGTCCTGCCACTCTCCCTAATTGCTCAGCCTATGCGAACACCCCAAAGGTGGATGGGCGCATATCCACGTACCTCGGCTATCTAATACCTGAAGACCCTACAATAGTGAGGGGACACGACCACCGGCTCCCTACACAAGACACGGAGGGAGTCAGGGTCACCTGAAAATCCAGAAGACAGAAAATCACAAATAAAGGAACAGCACTTATCTTGCAGAGGACTGAGGAATAGAAACAGCATGCACACACACTCCAGGAAGTTGTATAAGCCGCAACCTAATGCATCATGGGGAGGAACTTAAAGGGAAGCAATCAGTCCAACTGCATGACAGCTGAGATAGACTAACGAGATGAGGAACTTAACCAAAACAAAGAAACTCAAGGAGGAGGATCTGGAAAGCTCCTGTCAGAGCTTCTCAACTGTCTGGTTGTGACAAGTATACTGTATATATACTACAGAGTACAGTATACTGCATATATACTACAGAGGACAGTATACTATATATATACTACAGAGGACAGTATACTACTACAGAGGGATCTGGAAAGATTTGAGGCTTGGGCAGATAAGTGGCAGATGAGGTTTAACACTGACAAATGTAAGGTTATGCACATGGGAAGGAATAATGCAAGTCACCCGTACATACTAAATGGTAAAACACTCGGTAACACTGACATGGAAAAGGATCTAGGAATTTTAATAAACAGCAAACTAAGCTGGAAAAAACAGTGTCAGGCAGCTGCTGCCAAGGCCAATAAGATAATGGGTTGCATCAAAAGGGGCATAGATGCCCGTGATAAGAACATAGTCCTACCAATTTACACATCGCTAGTCAGACCACACATGGAGTACTGTGTACAGTTCTGGGCTCCTGTAAACAAGGCAGACATAGCCGAGCTGGAGAGGGTCCAGAGGAGGGCAACTAAAGTAATAACTGGAATGGGGCAACTAGAGTACCCTGAAAGACTTTTAAAATTAGGGTTATTCACTTTAGAAAAAAGACGACAGAGGGGAGATCTAAATACTATGTATAAATATATCAGGGGTCAGTACAGAGATCACTCCCATCGTCTATTTATCCCCAGGACTGTGACTGTGACGAGGGGACATCCTCTGCATCTGGAGGAAAGAAGGTTTGTACACAAACATAGAAGAGGATTCTTTTTGGTAAGAGCAGTGAGACTATGGAACTCTCTGCCTGAGGAGGAGGTGATGGTAAGTACAATAAAGGAATTCAAGAGGGGCCTGGATGTATTTCTGGAGTGTAATAATATTACAGGCTACAGCTACTAGAGAGGGGTCGTTGATCCAGGTAGTTATTCTGATTGTCTGATTGGAGTCGGGAAGGAATTTTTTATTCCCCTAAAGTGGGGAAAATTGGCTTCTACCTCACAGGTTTTTTTTGCCTTCCTCTGGATCAACTTGCAGGATGACAGGCCGAACTGGACAAATGTCTTTTTTTGGCCTTATGTACTATGTACTATGGTTATGGTGTGAAAAAGGGGCGGGGCAGCTGTCACTTTGAGTTTAACGAGACATGTCCCACTATACTACTCATATGGACTCACAGTATTATTTCACTACCACAGCAGACTCCCTATGTGTGTTACGGCAAGGCACAGTGTTCTACACCCCTATTCAGGCTCTCTGTAGCTTGGAAATAGCCATTTTTTTAATCAAGATTTGCCACGAATACATTCAGATCGAAGCAAATTTTTTATTTTATTTTTAAATCTATGAATCAGCCGAATCAAATTTTTTTAAAATTCGCTCATCTCTAGTGGCGACCTTTCCCCTTTCTCTAGTTTGCAGGCCTGGTACCTTCTCCCTCCCTCTTGTGTTTGGTGTGGAGTTCCCCTCCCACACCACGCCGTGACAACTCCATGTGTGGTCTGACCAGTGATTTTAAAAGTGGTCAGACTATGTTCTCATCATGGGGGGCATCTATGTCCTTTTTGATGCAACCCATTATCTTATTGGCCTTGGTTTTTAATGGGACCTGATGGCGTCTTCCTCTTGGATGTTAGTCGGGACAATTCCTTTTCTGGCCTGTAAGAAGGGTTTAAACAGACTTGGTTCTGCTGGGTGGTGGTCAGAGTCCCGTTGGGAAAACGGGTCTCCTTCATGGCGGCATTTGAGTACAGTAGAGATATGGTGGTAGCAGATGGCATACTTGCCCGGTGGGAGTCCAGCGTTTTGCATACCGGTCCGATATTACGGTTTATTAAGGTTTGCCGCTTTAATAAAGAAGCTGTGGCCGATCACCACCCAGCAATAAAGTGACATGTCTCTTATTTCTCAAAATGTAGACCTCGAATCCATAGAATTCAATGGATCTGCAAAAAAATGCGGATCTCACACGGACAGTGTACTTATCCACAACTTACAGACTGCAAAATGGATACGGTGGTGTGCATGAGACTTAATCCTATCTTTTTCGGTCCTGCCTGCTACAGTGTTTATCTTGTCCCCATAACAGTGACATCCACAGTGCCCCCATGTGCCATCCACAGTGTCCCCAAAGTACCATCCACAGTGTCCCTAATGCCATCCACAGTGTCCCCAAAGTACCATTCACAGTGTCCCTAATGCCATCCACAGTGTCCCCATGTGCAATTCACGGTACCCCTTATGCCATCCACAGTGTCCCTAATGCCAACTACATTGCCCCCATGTTCCGTCCACAGTGCCCCCATGTTGCAACCCCAATGTCCCTAATGCCATTTGCAGTGCCCCCATGTGGCTTGTACATTGCTCTTAATGCTGTCGACAGTGTTGCTAATGCCATCCACAGAGTCCCCAAAGTACCATCCACAGTGTCCCTAATGCCAACTACAGTGCCCCCATGTTTTATCCACAGTGCCCCCATGTGGCAACGCCAATGTCCCTAATGCCATTTGCAGTGCCCCTATGTGGCATCCACAGTGCCCCCATGTGGCTTGTACATTGCCCCCATGTGGCATCCACAGTGCCCCCATGTGCATTCCACTGTGCCTCATGTGGCATCAACAGTGTCCCTAATGCCATTCACAGTGCCCCCATTGTGGCATCCTCAGTTCCTCTAATGCCATCCATAATGCCCTTTATGCCATCCACAGTACTTACATCTGGCATCAACAATGCCCCCAAGTGGCATCTACAGTGCCCCTAATTCCATCCACAGTGTCCCCAAAGTGCCACCCACAGTGTCCCATTGTGCCATCCAGGGCCAGTGCAAGGATTTTTGCCAACACAAGCGAAGCTACATTTTGGCGCCCCCCACCCCTCGCAGCTCACCTGGCCCTGGTCCCGTCTGCAGCAGCTTCTCCTCTGTGTGGTCCTGGGATCTTCTCTCTGCTTCAGACAATCGCTGGTTTGAGGACCAGATTTTTCGCCCTCTAAGACGCACCGGCCCATAAGACGCACATAGGATTTAGAGGAGGATAATAAGAAAAAAATATTTTCCATTGCACCTCAGGTCAGACCATCAATCAGACCCCCAATGTTAATCAGACCTCAGATCAGACCCCCATGTCAGCCATAAGCCCCCTATGTCAGCCATCAACCCCCATTCATCAGCCCCCATGTCAGCCATCATGCCCTCCATGTCAGCCATCAACCCCCATTCATCAGCCCCCATGTCAGCCATAAGCCCCCCATGTCAGCCATCATGCCCCCATTCATCAGCCCCCATGTCAGTCATCATGCCCCCATGTCATTCATCATGCCCCCCATGTCATTCATCATGCCCCCCATGTCAGCCATCATGTTCCCATGTCAGCCATCATGCCCCCATGAAAGCCATCATGCCCCCCCCATGTTAGCCATCAGCGCAAATAACAGACATCCCAACCTGCAAAAACTCATTTCTCATTTCAGGGAGGTTTTCTTTTTTTTTCTTTCACAAACTTTTTATGACATTTCCCAGACATATGCAGTATCTGCACACTTTGCTCTATGGTGTGGAGGACGGGGCTCATTACCCTGCCCCAAATTATCCTATTTATGTATATGATTAAAGGGATTCTGTCACCACCTATAAGCCCTGTGAGCTAAACATCTGCTCATGTCCAGGGCAGCATTCTGATTTCTAAGGTGGCCTTATAAAAGCTATTTGTGGCTTTATTCTGCGGAAAAACAGGTTATACTAACCTGTCAATCATTGAATTAAGGTGCCCAAGCAGGGGGGGTCTGTGGATGCATGTTGCCCGGCCGCACGCATTGCCGTTCGTGCCCAGCGCCGCCTTCTACTCCTCAGTGCCGCCTCTCCCTCCCTCCCCCTCCTCCCGCTTTGAGATCCCGCGCGTGCGCACAGGCTCTGCCTGATGCGCCGTTGCGGACTGGCATCGGCTTCTTCTTGCACTGTGCGCACGCGCCGAGAAGGGGACGCTGCTACAGGTTGCCGGAAAGGTTTACTGCGAGTAAACTAGAGATGGGAAGTTCGGATCTTTTACATGAATCGGTTCATTCGCTGAGCCGACAAGAAGCAAGTGAACAGAAGCTTAGGTTGCTCAATGCGCATGCCCGGATGCTTGGATTCACTCGCTGAGTCGGCTCTTGGTCTGAGTCAGGAAGTTTATTCTTTAAAACCATGTGTGTAATTATCTACCCCACTGTAGGGAAAAACAAGCATCCAGGGGGGTGAATTTAACACTGGGATAAATAATATAATTAAAATGAAGGGTTAAATGTATTTAAAAAAAAATACATCTCTCTCAATAGTTCTAGAGCTACTGAATGAGACAGAAGGGATGCCTTTAACATATAGATCTCCTTGAGAAGCCAATTTGACCCTAATGGGTTAATTCAACCTGTAATGTAAACTCTGTCCTGTCACTTCTCTCATCTCTCTGCTCTGCTATCAGTAGGGTGGCCACTGGCTTCACCCTAGAAAGCCGGCCCGGCCCAAACCACACCCACAATGCCCAAAACCACTCCCACAATGACACAAACCACGCCTCCAAACCACAAAGCCACGCCCCGTGCCCGTGAAGCCACTCCCCCACCATCGGCTGGGGAAAAAACACGGGGGAGGAGAGGGAAGAAGTTTGTGAATGGAAGGTGAGCTGGGGGCAGCTGGGGTGCTTCTCTCCCCCTCAGTCATCCACAGGGAGCCATGTCTGCGGCTCTAGTGACTGACTGGGGGTGAGAGAAGCCTCAGTCAGTTGCTGCAGCTTACGCTCAGACAGCACAATGCTGCTGTCTGAGACGTGAGCTACTGAAAAGGAGGACATCCCTGTGTCCGTCCAGGCCCTGCGCCGGACGGAGGACAGGGAGCCTGAAAACCGGACGTCTGGCCACCCTATAAATAGCCAGTAAACCTTTCCGGGATATATTGTCTCACATGCGGGTGTCAGGGAGCCGCTATCTAATAGAGGGAGACTCCCTGAACCTCCGGGAGACTTGAGATCCCTGAAATAAAATTAAAAAAAATAACTTACCTCTCCTGCTCCTTGGCGCCTCCGGTCCTCACCACCAGGGCTCTTGTTCTTCTTCCTGGTTCTCGGCTGTCGGCTGTGAAGGCTGCGCACAGTGAGGTCACATGGTGCCCAGCCCTGCACAGCAGACAGCCGAGCGGAGGACCAGGAAGCGGTAAGTACAGATTTTTCACCGCTTCCCGGTCCTCCGGTACTAATGAAGTGCTTCCAAAATGGAAGTGCTTCATTAGTATTCGCCCCATAAGACCCAGGGTCGAAAAATACAGGGTATTTAAAAAAAAAAAAAAAAGTTTCATTTTCTTCCGCCCCCAGTCTCTGCGCCCTAAGGAAGCCGCTTGGTCTGCCTTATTATAGCACCGGCCGTGGTGCCATCCACAGTGTCCCTAATACGATCCACAGTGTCCCCAAAGTTCCATCCACAGTGTCCCCAAAGTGCTATCCACAATGTTTCCATGTGCCATCCACAGTGTCCCCAAAGTGCTATCCACAATGTTTCCATGTGCCATCCACAGTGTCCCTAATGCCATCCACAGAGTCCCTAATGCCATCCACAGTGTCCTCATATGCCATCCACAGTGTCTCATTGTGGCATCCACAGTGCCGCTAATGCCATCCACAGTGCCCCCAAAGTGCCATCTACAATATCCCTAATGCCATCCACAGTGTTCACATCTGCCATCCAAAGTGTCCTGAAAGTGCCATCCACAGTGTACCTAATAACATCCACAGTGTCCCCAAAGTGCCATCCACAGTGTCCCTAATGCCAACTACAGTGCACCCATGTTTTATCCACAGTGCCCCCATGTGGCAACGCCAATGTCCCTAATGCCATTTGCAGTCTTCTCATATGCCATCCACAGTGTCTCATTGTGGCATCCACAGTGCCGCTAATGCAATCCACAGTGCCCCCAAAGTGCCATCCACAGTGTTCCCAAAGTGCCATCCACAGTATCCCTAATGCCCCATTGTGGCATCCACAGCTTTCTTAATGCCATCCACAGTGTCCCCAAAGTGCCATCCACAGTGTCACCATGTGCTATCCAAATGTTCCTAATGCCATCCACTGTGCTCCTAATGAGATCCACAGTGCCCCATGTGCCACCCACAGTGTCCCTAATGCCAACTACATTGCCCCCATGTTCCGTCCACAGTGCCCCCATGTTGCAACCCCAATGTCCCTAATGCCATTTGCAGTGCCCCATGTGGCATCCACAGTGCCCCCATGTGCATTCCACTGTGCCCCTATGTGCATTCCACTGTGCCTCATGTGGCATCTACAGTGCCCATAATGCCATCCACAGTGCCCCCATGTGGCTTGTACATTGCTCCTAATGCTGTCGACAGTGTTGCTAATGCCATCCACAGAGTCCCCAAAGTACCATCCACAGTGCCCCTAATGCCAACTACAGTGCCCCCATGTTTTATCCACAGTGCCCCCATGTGGCAACGCCAATGTCCCTAATGCCATTTGCAGTGCCCCCATGTGGCATCCACAGTGCCCCCATGTGGCATCCACAGTGCCCCCATGTGCATTCCACTGTGCCCCTATGTGCATTCCACTGTGCCTCATGTGGCATCTACAGTGCCCCTAATGCCATTCACAGTGCTCCCATTGTGGCATCCTCAGTTCCTCTAATGCCATCCACAACGCCTACATGTGGCATCCACAATGCCTCCAAGTGCCATATACAGTGCCCCTAATTCCATTCACAGTGCCTCCATGTGACATGCACAGTGCCGATAATGCCATCCACAGTGTCCCCATGTGGCATCCATCTTACAACTTGTGGCATTCACAGTGCCCTTAATGCCATCCACCATGCCCCCATGTAGCATCCACAGTGACCCTAGGCACAGTAATTCTATGTATAAACTAACAGAGTAACTGCGAATGTGCCAGCAGTTGAACAAAATGCACATGGCGATACATTAGACCGCCCTTTAATGCTGAAGCTCACTAATTCTGTGTACACTGACGAGCAAAAGGGTAACAATGTTTTGATCCTTTGACTTTCCATATCTCACCATCCACTACAGCTTCGGACTTGAGACCACCATCTATTCAGCATATGATTAGTTATGAACATTCTTCTCATGTAAATGCATTGTTACAGTTTTGCTCCTGGTGGTGGAACAATCTTTTTCTTCTTGTATACTACAAATGATAACCTGTTTTCACCTTCCCTAATAGCTCATTGTATTATTAGTATTTGCCGCATCTACGGACATTGCTCGGTAATTACTTGTTGATGCCATGTCACAACATGCTCCGCCATGTTTGGTACCTATTTTATGTAAAGGTTACGTATTTCTTGTCATCTCATTGCCTTGGCGCTACGGGCTTACGTTTTTTCTCTCATACCATACCGGTTCCCGGTCGCGGTTCAGGCTGACGTTCAGTTCGTCAGAGCCGGGGTCAGGAACAAAAAAAAAAAAAAAAAAAAAAAAAAAGGGGCTTATTCTCATGTTTGCTGTCTATTTTCCGTTTACAGACTCACTGGTGGGGTTCTTTCTGTCGCCAGTTACGTTTCTGACTCACGTTTCTGTCATAACATGTCTGCTGCCTGTTACGTTCCAGGCTTACGTTTTCTCTGTCTAGCGTCAGTCACTTTCCTGACTCACATTTCCCGTTATTTCATGTCTGTTGCCCGCCACGTCGGCGGGCTTACGTTTTTCCGTTTTTTCTTCTCTTGCCGGTTCCTCTCCGGTTCACGTTTCTATACATGTCCTGCTGCCTGTCACGATTCAGGCTTACGTTTTTCCAATTGTTGCCTGTTACGCTTCAGGCTTACGTATCTACTGTACCCCGTCTGTTGCCTATCACGTCGTCAGGCGTACGTTTCCCCCATGTTTTTATTCCCCGTCACGCCGACGGTTTTACGTAGTCCATTACCGGTTACAGGTCAGGTTCATGCGGTTAATCACTATTTTTTGTCGCTATCATTGTTTTTCAGGTTCGATCGATATTATTTTCTACGGTACGACCCCAGGTTTGGTGTTTTTCCATGTGTTTACTCCATGTCAATGACCACGTCCTCATAGCGCTTACGTCTTGTTTTTCACTTCAGGTTGGTAAGGTCTTCCACAGTAGTCCCCCCTTCATAGCTCTAGGCACTCGCCCGCCCCAAGTTCGCTCTTCATCACCATTCACGGCTCGGGTGTCGTCGTTCTGTCACTTGGGGTCTCCAGCTCAGATGTTAATTTTTGTTTATCACCTCACAGCCACGAAATGTCGCAGATTTCCAATATCGAGGAAGCTCTGTCCGTCCCGGAGACACCCGCATCCGAACGGCCCTGCTCCTCATCCCTGAGGAGTTGGACGATCGCCAAGCTAATTGCGGAGCTTAACAGAAGAGGGATCCAACACCCCGCTTCCGCCCGGAAAGCCGAACTTTTCAGGCTACTCACGGCGGAGCCAGCAGCCCAGGACTTGGAGCAAGTCTCCATGTCCACTATGCAAGTGTCTCTGACACAACTACACGCTATGATGAACACTATCGCCTCCTCAGTCTCGGACGTGCAGTCCAGACTCCAGGCAGTGGAGTCTCACCAGGGACTGTCATCTGAGCGGGTCGCCTCTCCACTGCCGGTGGCCCCCGTGGCAGGGTTGGTTCCCCCAGGTAGAGTTCTTTGCGCACCCGTGGTAGCTCCGGCCCATTTCATCCCCAGCAACATCAAGAAGGACATTTTAGAGGGCAAGGACGTCAACCTGGCGTCTATTTTGATAGCAACCCATGACACAGTGGAGAGCAAGACCATTGCTTGCGGCGATATGTCCATCGTCCTCAAAGCGAGGGATCCCCGCCTCAACAGGAAGCTAACCCCCATGGAGTTTGTCCTGGCGTTTAGCTTATACAGAGATGTCATCTGCTCCGTCCACCCTGAGAGGCGGGAAGAGTTGGACACTTACTTATACAGGGTCACGGAGTTGGGCCACAAGTACGGTGGGCAGGCTTTTTACGATTACCATCGTTCGTTCTCAGCTAAAGCCGCCGCCTCGCTGGTCCAATTCCAGCACCTTACGAACTGGGCGGTAATGGACATGGAACTCTTTTGCCGACATTTCGCGTGCCTCAGGGCACCGGCATGTACGTCATGCCAGTCCATTACTCACTCGTCGGACTGGTGCCCCAACTCAGGTCCCTCCACATCCCAGGGCAGATCCCTCCGTAGCAGCTCCGGGCCCCTCCCACGTCCTGGCGCCACCACGGATAAATTAGGTCGGCCAATAGTTTTTCTGGGCAACAGCCAGGTTTGTAATAATTTTAATCAGGAGGCTTGTTATTACAACAAGTGCAGGGCTCTCCACGTCTGCACAGGCTGTTTCAGGGCTCACCCGCAGACGGCGTGTCCTCAAAGAACAAGGCCATCCTGACTAAGCGGGGTCAACGTGGTCTTGTTAGAGTCCCTTTTGCGCGAGCACCATAGGCCGCATTGGGTGCAGTTCTTGGTCTCCGGGTTCACCACAGGGTTCCACACGGGGCTAGTAGCCCTCCCACAAACTTCCTGGGAAGGGCCCAATCTACTGTCAGCGAGCAGGGACCCTGAGTCGGTGGGGAATCTGATCAATTCAGAGTTGGAGAAGGGGTTTCTCATCGGCCCCTTCCCCTTCATTCCATTCGACCTCTGGAGGATCAACCCTATCGGTATTGTGACCAAGCAGTTCACAAATAAAGCACGGTTAATCTATGACTTGTCGGCGCCTCATGGCTCCAGTGTACCCAGTCTCAACTCCTTAGTGCCTTCTGAGGAGTTCTCCATGAGCTACGCCACCATAGACGAAGCCATACAGCTGATCCTCCAGGTAGGTCGGGGGGCGTGGTTGGCAAAGGCAGATATCGCCGACGCCTTCAAGCTGCTGCCCATTCATCCACGGCTCTGGGGGTTCTACGGTATCAAGTGGCAAGATCAGTACTTCTTTGCCAATCGCCTGACGTTCGGGTCCAAGAGCAGTCCCTGGCTGTTCGACCAGTTCGCGCAGGCATTGCATTGGATCCTGGTCAACCACTGTGGTTGCCCTATGACCATCCACTACTTGGATGATTTTCTCATCATTGAGTGCCCAGACCGCCAGCCTTGCAAACTCCAGGCTCTGCTGCACATGTTCGGCCGACTTAATGTTCCGGTGGCAGCTGCAAAAACCGAAGGACCCGCCACGGTAATCACCTTCCTAGGTATAACGCTAGATACAGGAGGCCAGGCTTCCAGGAGGCCAGAAGATGGAGGCCAGGCTTCCAGCCGAGAAATTGGCAAAGATCAAGACAGCCATTTCAACCGCGGCGGGCTGCAGGTCCTGCACCAAGGTCGAGTTGCAGTCCCTTTTAGGCATGCTCAACTTTGCCACCAAAGTCATGCCCCAGGGCAGGGCCTTCATGTCCAGGCTTCTCCAATTGCTCCCCTCAGCCCCAGAGCAGGACAGTCTCGTCACCTTAGACGCACAAGCCATGGCCGACTTGTCCATGTGGGAGAACTTCCTGGCCTCTTGGAACGGTGTCTCGTTGTTCGTTCCTCGGCTAGGGCCAGAGTCCACCTTGATTTTCTCAGACGCCGCCGCCTCCGGGGGGTTCGTGGCGATCTGTGGGAACCAATGGTTCGCGGGCCCTTGGCCACCCGAGGTATCAACAGCCAGAGACGCTTTGCGGTCATCCCCTTTGCTGGAGTTCTATCCAGTGGTGGCGGCTGCCCAGGTCTGGGGCGGCCAGTGGGCCAACTCTTCGGTGGCGTTCATCACTGATAACCAAACGGTGGTGGACATCATCACCAGGGGCAGGTCTCAGTCGCCCCAGATCATGTCATTTGTCCGCAGGCTGGTCTGGCTCTCGCTGGTGCACAATTTCCACGTAACATGCAAGCACATCCAGGGGGTTCACAATGTGGCCGCAGATGCCCTATCTCGTTTTAATTATGAAACTTTCTTCCAGGTCATGCCAGCGGCAGACCGTGTGGGGCTTCCTCCTCCGAGGTACCAATTGCTAGTGTTGGATTAAACCTTTTTATTAATTCAGCAAAAACATTGATGCAGAAGTCTTTGTCTCACAACACCGCCAGGAATTACAGGACCGCCTGGAACACCTTCAACAAGTTCAGGGGCCTACACCCAAGTCGAGACACCAACAAAACCACGTACATCACAGCTTTCATAGCCTTCTGTCATTTCGTTCTCAAGCTGTCCTTCAGCACCATCAAAGTGTATTTGGCCGGAGTCCAACATTTTTTCATGTTGGAAGACCCCGAAAGCAGGTCGGTCTTCCTATCCCAAGCAGTCAGGGCAACCCTTAGGGGGGTTCAGAAAAATAGTATCACAGCCACCCCAAGCAGGCAGCCCGTATCGGGGGAACTATTTAGGAAACTTTCAACCTCCCTAGATAGTCTTCCTTTTGGGCTCCTTCCCAGCATAGTCATCAAGGCCGCCATGTACCTTAGTTTCTACGGGTTCTTAAGACCCGGCGAAGTCACCCGCACTTCAGCTAGGTCCAAGGGTCTCACCAGGGGTCAACTAGTCTGGCACCACGACCATTTCTCCCTGCACCTCCTTACTTCCAAAACCTCGCAGGTAGGTCCACCAGTGGAGGTGGATTTCTTCCCTTCCGCCAACACATGGTGCCCGGTCCAGGTACTCAAGAGTCTGCTGTCGGCTCTGGGGGACTCCGCCCCTGACCAACCATTGCTCCCGTTTCAGGCCACAGGCCTCACCGCTTCGCAATTCATTTCACACGTCCGCACTCTGGCCATGGGTTGGGGTCTCGACCCCAAGACCATTTCAGGGCACTCATTCCGCATTGGTGCCGCATCCGCAGCATCAAAACACAACGTCCCCAGCCACATCATCCGGAAAATGGGTCGCTGGCGCTCCTCTTGCTTCACACGATACATACCTAACCCCCAGGTCGAGATATCCCAGGCTTTCCACAAGTTGGTTTTGTAAATTGGTTCACTGCCCAATAAAGGTTTTTCCTCCCTACCTGTTTGTCTTTTTGCCCCCTTTTAGGCTTACCCGCGGCATGGCTAAGGGCACATCTCCAGCCATATCAGGTAGGCATGGTGGTTTTCCTCTGTCAGGTTCGGCACGTTCAGGCACGAGCTCGGCCGTAGCCTTGACCACAAGTAGGTTAAGGCTGACATGTCAGCCTGCATTTGTGGGAGGGGCGTAGGCACCCTTAAAAGGAGGCATGCCCTCTCCCCATTTGCGTGCGTTTCTGGTGCCCCACCCACCCTCCCCTTTTCTATTCATACTCATCAGGGTATGCCCCCTTTTAGGCTTACCCGCGGCATGGCTAAGGGCACATCTCCAGCCATATCAGGTAGGCATGGTGGTTTTCCTCTGTCCGGTTCGGCACGTTCAGGCACGAGCTCGGCCGTAGCCTTGACCACAAGTCAGTAAAACACGAATATGAGTTATGAATTGGGGACAGGTAAGGTGAGTATTATTGAATGGTAGCAAAGGACTGCCGGGCGGCTTGTTTGGCAGAGAGGACAGAAGCTGTTGTAGCACGCGCACGGGACACCAATGATGAGAGGTCGGGAAGAAAAACACCTGGGTCGGGGGGCCTACCTGAGAGGTCTTGGTGGTGAGTAGAGAGAGTATGAAACCATCTCTGGAAGCCGAGAGCTGACCGAGAGTGACGTACCTGCTGCTATTAGCCGGGGAAGTAAACTCGGCTGGTCTCAAAAACCCGTAAAAGGACAGGTACATGGCAGCTTTTATTATCAAACTATGCAGGGCACCAAATGGTTTTTTGTCTAACAATTCGGAAAGGTCACGGAAAAGCTGGCCAGTGACGGGTAGCCGGCGAGTGCGTGACTCGCAGTCGCTTTTCTCGAGACCCCTCAGAGTAGCTTTAATGACATGGATAGAAAACAATGAACCTGGCTGGGTGAAACTCATGGCTCTAAAATGTTGCACCCCTGCGAGGTAGGACTTGACCGTGGCGTGGGATAGTTTCAGATTGGTGTGACAGTAACCTATGAACGCCAGGATGTATGGAACGAACTCGGTGTCACCTTGCGGATGAGAGTCCTGAAATCTCTGGAAGGCTCTCCAACCTGTCTGGTAGGCTCTGGCTGTATTGGGTGAGAGGGACTTGAGTAACAGTGACCGAGCGGTGGCGAGATGAGCGTCTATGGAAGGATTAGAGCAGCGTATGGAGGGACTGGGCTCCCGATGGCGTCTGCTTCTGGACAGATCTGTGAAAAGAGGGTAAAATGAAAACGAGATAACGCGTCGGCTGCTGCGTTGTGGTTACCGGCTATATGTGAAGCTATGTAACGAAACTGGTGTTGTAATGACAGAAGGACCAAGCGCCTAAGAAATAACATGACATACGGAGACTTAGAAGACCCACTATTGAGAATCTCGATGACAGCTGCATTATCGGACACGAAGGACACAGTCTGACCTGACCAACTTTGACCCCAGGTATAGGATGCTGCCACTAAGGGGTAGAGCTCAAAAACTGCTGAGGTACGGAAAAACCCAGGAACGGAACTAACTTCGATTGGCCATCTGTCTGCTAACCAATGGTTGCCAAAAATAGCTGCGAAACCAGTATTGGCGGCGGCGTCGGACAAAATTACGGGGGAGTTGGCGGATATTGTGGGAACAAAGAGCGAGATGCCATTCCATTGCGTGAGAAAATGATCCCACATGTTTAAGTCAGGCATGACCATATCGTCCAGACCTATGCTGCTATCCTGGGAAGGGGCTGTAGGAAGGAGAGAAAGTAATCGAGATACAAATGCCCTAACTTGCGGAATTATGCGCATCGCAAAGTTCAGCATACCTAACAGGGACTGTAGCTGAACTTTTTTGACCACTCTAGTAGATGTGAAATTATGAACGGCTTCCCTGATTCTCTGTAATTTGTCCTTTGGCAACCTGGCAACCATGTTCTGGGTGTCCAAGACTATACCAAGGAATGTGATGACTGCGGAGGGACCTTCCACTTTCTTGGGAGAGACAGGAACCCCTAGTTGTCTGAAACACTCCAGTAGCAAATGAAGGTCTTTGGGGGGAGTGTCAGGACGCTCAACAATTAAAAGATCATCCAGATAGTGAAAACATTGCTACAGTGGAACTCATGGACTAAAATCCAGTGGAGAGCCTTGGCTAATTGGTCAAATAACCACGGGCTACTCTTAGACCCGAATGTGAGATTGGAAGCAAAATAATAAAGGCCCCTCCATTTGACACCATACCACTGCCAGAGGGACGGTTTGATCGGTAGTAATTTGAAGGCGTCTGCAATATCGGCTTTAGAAAGGATTGTGCTGGGACCTAACTGTAAGATAAGAGCGATGGCTTGATCTATGGTGGCATATCTCATGCTAACCTCTATTGATGGAATTAGAGAGTTGATGCTAGGTGTAGGGGTACCATGCAGGGCGGACAGGTCGATAATCAACCTCTCTTTGTTACTAAATTTGCCAAACACGACTCCTATCGGGCTGATTCTCCACCTATCAGGAAACCTTTAACTAACTCCGCTGCTATTAACCTATCGGAGACATCAGGGTGTTGGTCAGCGGACTGTAGGTTCCTGCATTCGTGTGTGGAATCTGGAAGGGCCACCACCCCAGTGTGGAAACCGAACGTGAATCCTGAACTAAGGAACTTCACAAAGCCTGGGTCAGGATACCTGCGTAGGAACTGCTGCAACCGAACTATATTAACAACACACATGTAATTATTATCTGCTTTTAATGAACAAACTACTTTAGGGTGGGCTCTGAAGCAGTTAGTACATATGTGTAGCAAGCGGCACTGACTGAAGTTACAGGATGCATAGTTGAAATTGTTACAGATCTGTGACCTGCCGAGAAATTTGATGGGTCTGCCCAACTTGTCAACTAAACCCGAGGATCTGAGAGAATCGGACGGGCCGGGAACAGGACCTGCAGAACTAGACCCCTCACTCTGAGCGGCCTTATGACACCATGCCGTGGAATGGTCAATCGATTGGCACAAGGAGCATGAAGGCGCCTTAAGCCCGGTGAAGTGCCTACAAAAAATCTCTGTATCAATGTTGGCCCAGTTAGTAAGAAACTGGAACTGACTTAAGGTGGCAGCTGCCTTGGCCGAGAAAGAACAATGGTAGTCGTAGAAGGAACTACCACCATACTTGTACCCCAACTCCGTTATTCTGAACAAGTACAAGTCAAGTTCTTCCCTTCTCGCGGGACGAACTGAACAGATTACTTCTCTGTACAAACTAAATGCGAGCACAAATTCAGGTACCGTGAGCTTGCGGTTCAGCCTATGGTCACGGCCTTTCAGGATCACTGACACATCCCCACAGGCAATTACCCTACTATCAGACAGATCCCGGGTAGCGACCAGTAAGGATGCTAGATTGACATCTCTACCTTCCAGGATGTCCTTCTTTAGATTGGCAGGAACAAAATGTGCCGGCATAATACTGGGTGCAGTCACAGGGATACCTGTCCCTGTCGCCGTAGAAGTGGATGGAACAGCGGCATCGATGGTATGCGGAGTAGTAGCAAAACAACGAGACTCAACCGCTTGCACATCCGTGACGGACGAAGTCAAGTTATTCAGCAACAGATGGATTTGTGTCAGCGAGTTCTGAACAGTGACCGTGGAGACTTCTTCCTGCTGCTGAGGGCCTGAGTTAATGACCAATAACTGGTATAACTCAGCCTTCCTAGCAGTAGCGGGATAAGCAATACTCCGTCTGGACAACTCCGACATCAGCCTAGGGACGGTCCAGGTGCGAAGAGACGACACACTGCCCCCTTCCGACATCCTGGCGGGGCTCTGGTCGACCGAAGCCTCCACTATGTCTGAAGCATGTGACATACCCTGTGGATACAGTATGCATAAATCAACTCCCGACTGTCAACCGACACTGGGACGACGTGACGTGGCTGTGAGTAGGCCTAGACCCATGCAACTGTGAAGAAAACGAGTGAAAAAAGGACGAGAGAACCTGAGCCAAGGAGAAGCGATAGCTGGACCTAGAACACCCCAGTGAATGGTGAGTCTGACCGTGGCACAACTGACCCATTACCAGAAGGAGAGAATGGAATAGTATCACGACAAAGCTACTGCCATACTGTACCCTGATGGTTGAACAACGTGCAGAATGTGTATGAAGAAGGATGAGACAAATCCTGGAATAAAATCACATGTAAGATCCTTGCGTACGTCATAGCGCCAATCGTAGAGGCGTGCGACCAACAATGCAGATATCCTCTAACTAGCACTAAACAAGTATATCGCACCTTCCCTAAAACTCCACCAATCAAGCATGAGTAACACTCTTATAATCATTTCCTTTTCTCTTTTTTTCTATATATATATATATATATTTATATATACAGTATATATGTTTTATTAATTTATTTATATTTTTTACCATTTTTAAAAAATTATAATATTTTTTTTTGGTCATAACCCCTGGTGGCCACTAGATGGAGCCAACACAGGGCACAGAACCATGGACTGCACAGCCGGCAGTCGCCACCAGAGTGAGCCTGTGACATCCAACACTGCTCCATGGACTGCATTGACTCCAGCAGCCACCAGGGGGAGCCCACACAGTGCCGGCCACCTGCAGCACGGGCAGACAGCGGAGGAGACAGCAAGCAGGACGCTGAGGTGAGTGTGCGGCCGACATGACAAGGGCCAGTACGGGCATGAGGGGCATGAGGGGAGAAGAACCAATCTACAGCTGCCGTGAGCCCTACCTAGCTAATGGCACAGCGGCCCGTGCCAGACATTAAGTAAAGAGAGACGTACGAATCGGGATCGCGCTGATCCCTGCACCCTACGATTCATGCCACGTGGGAGTCGGAGCTCCTGGCAGACGCTCCGGTGCAGTGTGGCCCCCTCTTACCTAGGGAGCCGGCACTGCCGGCCGGACTTGTTGAGCCGAGACTGCAATGTGGCAGCCACTTACCTGATCTAGTAGCTTGCTTTGCGTGGAAACGAACTTCTAGGACCAGACGCAACTTCACACACGGAACGAGGCCAGCGTTTGACACAACGTTCATTGAAGGAGGGGCAAAGGTGCCATGATATAGGCAACCGTGCCCCTCCCACAAATACAGGCCAATGAATCGGCCTTAACACTTACCGGTAATTGGTTTTCTCGATACCCATGACGGCACCCCATGCGACCAGGGACCTCCCATCCGGGACAGGAAAGCTGAGAAAATAAAAAGTTCACACCCCCACCAAGCACCAGTGAGAGTAATAAACAGTACTCCGGAGGTGAACACACTTAAGAAAAGAGAGAGAGAGATCCAATACGGTACATTATATCTCTTCTGAATTAGACTGTTCATTAGGGAATTTCCCTAAGAATTTTACCGAGGAGTAGAAGGCTACTCCATATTAAACCTATTAAGGTAACTATAATACCTATATATCTTTCTTTTTTTTTGGGGGGGGGGGGGAGGGAAAAATTTTGGCGGTGCCGTCATGGGTATCAAGAAAACCAATTACCGGTAAGCAATGTTGTTTTCCCCTCACCCATGATGGCACCCTATGCGAGATAGACTATTAATGAGGAAATTAGGGTGGGACCACCGCCTAAAGCACCTTCCTACCAAAGGCGGTATCCACGTGAAGTTGGAGCCTGTAATGCTTTAAGAACGTATGTGGGGAACTCCACGTTGCTGCTCTACAAATTTGGGCCAGAGAGGCATCCAAACCCTGAAGGGGGAGAGAGACCCTGTGCTAGGTAGGCCTTGGAAATGGCCCTTTTGACCCATCTGGCAATGACTGCCGTGGACACTTTTCGCCCCTTATTTTTACCCCAAAACTGAATAAGGAGGTTTTCTTCTAACCTCCAGGCCGAGGTAGACTCCAAATAAGCTAACAGACATCTTTTAACGTCCAGACAATGATACTCCCTTTCTAAATCATTGGAAGGATTTGTGCAAAAGGATGAAAGGATAATATCTTGACTTCTGTGGAAGTCCGTAACCACTTTTGGCTGAAAGGACGGGCCTGATGATAACCTTGTCATCTAAAATCTGGGTATACGGTGGAAAAAGCCGAGAAGGCTTGTATCTCTGAAATCCTTCTAGCCGATGTAATGGCCAGTAAAAAGGACATTTTAAAGGAGAGCATGTCTATGGGAATCTCTGACAGGGGTTCAAAAGGTTTCTGTGACAGGGCCCCAAGGCGGGGACAAAGGGTCTTATCGAAGGGCGGATCCTGGAGGCCGCTGAAAGAAACCTCTTTACCCAAGGATGAAGGGCCAACTGTACATCAAAAAAGTAACTTAAAGCCGCCACTTGCACTCTCAGGGTGGAAGCCTTAAGCCCCTTGTCCAGACCAGCTTGTAGAAAGTCTAGGACTCTAGAGACATTTGGAGGAGAGAAAGGGTCAGGACTGATCCCTAAGAAGGAGGAGAAGACTTCCCAGATCTTATTGTATTTTCCTAGCCGTAGTAGATTTCCTACTTCCCAAAATGGTGGTAACTACAGACTGGGAAAGGCCCCGACCTAACCATATCCCTCTTTCAGTCTCCACACTGCCAGGTGCAAGATTTTTGGATTGGGATGCAGGATTGGGCCTTGATACAATAGATCCTCCCGAGGAGGCAGAATCCAGGGGGGGGGGCTATCGTTAAGTTTAGGTGGTTGGAGTACCAGGATCTTTTCGGCCATAATAGGGTAATCAGGGTAATTATCTCTTTAGGACCTGCGGAATTAGGGAAAAAGGAGGGAAGGCATAACCCTCCTCCTGAGACCAGTCCTGTGCCAATCCGTCTAGGGCTGTTGGATTGTCCGAACGATTCAGAGAGAAGAATCTCTCTACTTTTTTGTTCTTCCTGGAGGCAAATAGGTCTACCGTGGGAGGCCAAATTTTTGAGCTAACTGGGAGAATACCTCTGGGTTTAGACACCAATCTCCCTGTTTTAGCTGGACGCGGCTCAGAAAATCAGCCACTATGTTCTCCTTCCCTTTTATGTGGACTGCCGACAGGGACAGATGTTTCTGTTCTGCCAGTTGGAAAATCTGCTGGCAAAGTTTTGCCAGAGAGGGTACCCTCGTTCCCCCTTGATGGTTGACGTATGCGACTGTTGTTGAGTTGTCCGAGTATAGAATTATTTTCTTGTGGGATATGCCTGGAACTATTGATTTTAATGCCATTTCCACTGCCTTTAGCTTTTTGAAGTTTGAGGTGGCTTTCCTGGTGTTCAAATCCCACCTCCTTTGCCAGCCTTTGTTCTCAGAGTGAGCCCCCCACCCCCATGGGCTGGCATCCGTAGTTATTAGTATCGTATCCTGAAAAGACCAGGGTACCCCTGCTGAAAGATTCTCTGGCACCGTCCACCAAAGGAGAGACATCCTCGCTTCAGAGGATAAATGGAAAGTCTAATCTAATTCCGAGGAACTTCCTATCCGAAGGACAGGAAACCTGAACTGGTGCTTGGTGGGGGTGTGAACCTTTTATCTTCTCAGGTTTCCTGTCCCGGATGGGAGGTCCCTGGTCGCATGGGGTGCCGTCATGGGTGATGGGAAATTGAACTCCATCCATCCATTCCAAAGCCAAAGTCTATCAGTTCTGGTGCGACAAACACGCCAGTGGAGGCGGCTCGAATGCTTCGCAATAGTGAGTTAATAGACATCCGTGCAAGCAGCGGGCGACACGCATTACACAAGTCTGGAATGGTGGCCCGATAAAAGGTGAAGAAGTTTTGACTTAAAAAATCATCATAAGAAGTGTCCGCTTGAGTTTGCAAAAATGTACGAATAGTGGGCAGTAGAAGATTGGAAACGGGTGATTTGGAGCGATTAGATGAAAGCCAATAGATTGGAAGAAACAAGGGAAAAGGGAAGATGACGGATTGAGAAATTGAAGGAACTGTCAAGTTTGTTGGAGGAAGCTTGATCATATGGGGTTGTTTCACAGCCAAAGGTGTTGGATACTTAACCAGGATCGATGGTGGTCTCAATGCTAATCATGTGAGTATCCTACTAGACAAGTTACTTCGTACACTCGAGTACGATTTAATGATCCTGCAGGACAATGACCCAAAGTATACGTCAAGATTGGAGAAGAATTGGTTCAATGACAATGAAGTAGAGGTGCTGGATTGACCCCCACAGTCCCCAAACGTTAACCTAATTGAACTCTGGTGGTTAGCGTTGAAGAAAAAGCGATATTCGTACCCAAATGAGTCAACCAGTGTGCACCAACATTGGGAATGTGTAGAAGAGACCTGAGAACGGATTTTGGTCAAGACTAGAGATGTCGCGAACATAAAATTTTCCGTTCGTGAACGGCGAATGCGAATTTTTCCGCAAATGTTCGAACTGGTGAACCGGGCGAACCACCATAGACTTCAATAGGCAGGCGAATTTTAAAACCCACAGGGACTCTTTCTGGCCACAATAGTGATGGAAAAGTTGTTTCAAGGGGACCAACACCTGGACTGTGGCATGCCGGAGGGGGATCCATGGCAAAACTACCATGGAAAATTACGTAGTTGACGCAGAGTCTGGTTTTAATCCATAAAGGGCATAAAACACCTAACATTCCTAAATTGTTTGGAATAACGTGCTTTAAAACATCAGGTATGATGTTGTATCGATGAGGTAGTGTAAGGGTTACGCCCGCTTCACAGCGACAGACCAAACTCCCCGTTTAACGCACCGCGAACAACCGCAAACAGTCCATTTGCATAACCGCAAACTCCCCATTTGCACAAGGTTGGATACCAAGCTAGCCATGTCCCGTTCCTTGTCCTCACTGATGTCATTGAAGGTCTCTCCCTCCACCCAGCCACGTACAACACCAAGGGTCCCCGAAAGGTGACAACAAGCCCCCTGGGACGCCTGCTGTGGTTGGTCTTCCACCTCCTCAAAGCCACCTTCCTCCTCTGACTCCTCTTTTTCAGACTCCTCTCTCTGCGTTATTATAAGGTGTGTTAAGTAGTACTATTCCTATCAGTTTAATCCCATGTGTATATGGAATCGATTTTAGGAACCGGGAGATGGAAAAAGATGCTTGGTCTGTCCTCCTGCTTCCAATTTGGGGCACTGCGCGTGCAATCTACTGTGCCACCAGATAGGAATAGTACTACTTAACACACCACTCCTATCAGTTTAATCCCTGTTACATCCCCTATCAGGTGACGTGTATGGAATAGATTTTAGACAACCGCAAAGAGTTGTCAATAGTTGACACACTCATGACATAAATTTTATACCTCTATGCGTCAATCTTGGTGTAGTGATGACTGTGCTCGTGCGCACGTTTGGGAGATTGCAGTCGATGGCGGTTTTTGAAAGCCTATGGTCGTGCTGAGGTAGTTCAGTGACAGTTAAGTGACCCAGAAAACAATGATTCTGCAGTGTGGGCCCATTGTTGGCCTAGTAGGCTTTAATGATCACCTTAGATGATCACAAAGAAAATTAATGTTTTTTCTATGCAAAATTATCCAGCCGATCGCTTTTGGTCTGTTCACAATGAAGCAACGACCTTATCATCTGGGGTGTGCCAACATTGCCATTGCCAACACACTCATAGAGGTGGTCGCTTCATTGTGATACGCAAGCCCCTTTACCACAACAAGGTAACGATCACGAAGGGGAATTGACACATGTATGTGCATTTTTTTTGTTTGGTTTTTGAAGCCACAGTGCAGCACCAGAGGCCAGAAAAATTAGGCATGTACACATGCCTGAAAAATTATGTATTGTCACTCAGAAGAGAAGTCGCTTAGGTCAAAAAAGTCTATATAACCTCACCTTTATTAAGATGAATGAGGGATGGATCCCGACGGGACTGACCGTGGGCGATACATTAGACTAAAAAAGGCCTGATGAGATGAGCTGCCTTGGGCTAAAAATAGTCCACACGCTGCTGTATTTTATCTCTGAATGCCGGATGACTTGCGTGACTTATCCGCCACCAACTAGGGTTCAAGCGACCATGTTTTAGGGCACTTTCTGCCTGGGAAACATCCATTTTTCTGGCCGCTGCTACAGCAGCGGCCAGACTAGGTTTGTCACCTCCTCAAAAGGACACATGAGTCTACAGGCATTGCGCATGAACGTCCAGTAATGTGGCAAAAAAATTCCCAGCTCCGCAGTGGCTGTCCTAGCACCCCGGTCATACAAATACTCTTTGATGGCTTTTTCTTGTTGGAGCAGGTGGTCGAACATTAGGAGTGTTGAATTCCAACGTGTCGGGCTGTCCCAAATCAAGCGCCTCACTAGCATGTTGTTTCGCCGCTGGATATCTGAAAAGTGCGCCATGGCCGTGTAGGAACACCTGAAATGGCCACACACCTTCCTAGCCTGCTTGAGGACGTCCTGTAAGGCTGGGTACTTATGCACAAAGCGTTGTATGATCAGATTACACACATGTGCCATGCACGGCACATGTGTCAACTTGCCCAAATTCATTGCCACCAACAAATTGCTTCTGTTGTCACACACCACTTTGCCGATCTCCAGTTGGTGCGGAGTCAGCCACTGATCCACCTGTGCGTTCAGGGCGGACAGGAGTGCTGGTCCGGTGTGACTCTCTGCTTTCAGGCAAGTCAACCCCAAGACGGCATGACACTGTCGTATCCGGGATGTGGAATAGCCCCTGGGGAGTTGGGGGGGGGGGGGTGCCGTTGATGTGGAGCAAGACGCAGCAGCATAAGAGGACTCAGCCAAGGAGGTTATGAAGAGGATGGAGTAGGAGGAGTAGAGGAGGTGGCAGCAGGCCTGCCTGCAAGTCATGGCGGTGTCACCAACTCCTCTGCAGAGCCACGCATTCCATGCTTGGCAGCCATCAGCAGGTTTACCCAATGCGCAGTGTAGGTGATATACCTGCCTTGACCGTGCTTTGCAGACCAGGTATCAGTGGTCAGATGGACCCTTGCCCCAACACTGTGTGCCAAACATGCCATTACTTCCTTTTGCACAATCGAGTACAGGTTGGGGATTGCCTTTTGTGCAAAGAAATTTCGGCCGGGTACCCCCCACTGCGGTGTCCCAATAGCTACAAATTTTTGGAAGGCCTCAGACTCCACCAGCTTGTATGGTAAAAGCTGGCGGGCTAAGAGTTCAGACAAGCCAGCTGTCAGACGCCGGGCAAGGGGGTGACTCTGTGACATTAGCTTCTTACGCTCAAACATTTCCTTGACAGACACCTGACTGTGGGCAGATGAGCAGGAACTGCTCAAGGCGAGAGACGGAGTGGCGGATGGTCGAGAGGGGGCAAGGAGGACAGCAGTAGTTGACGTGGCTGAAGATGCTGGACCAGGAGGAGGATGGCGGCTTTGAGTTTGTGTGCTGCTTGTACTCATGTGTTGATCCCATAGGCGTTTGTGATGTGCGATCATGTGCCTTCGCAAAGCAGTTGTACCTAGGTGGGTGTTGGACTTCCCACGACTCAGTTTCTTTTGGCACAGGTTGCAAATGGCATCGCTGTTGTCAGAGGCAGACACACAAAAAAAATGCCACACTGCTGAGCTCTGCAATGACGGCATTCTGGTGGTGGAAACAGCATGCGTTGATTGGCGTGCTGTCTGGCTGACCCCGGGTGCCGATGCATGCTGTCTGACTGTGCCACTAGCTCCTTGCGACGACCTCCCCCTGCTTCCAACTCGTCTCCTCCTCCTCTCTGTCTCCCCATCAGAACTTTAAATGTTTTTCTTTAAATGTAATCTACTGTGACACCAGATATGAGTTGCGCTGAAGTGACACTATGCACTTGCAGGGCATGAAACACACGCGCGTGCCGGCAACTGACTGCTATTATATTACAGTCCAAAAAGTTTTTTTTTTCGTTTTTTTAAATGCAAGCTACTGTGACACCAGATATGAGTGGTGGCACTGGGCAAGTGGGCACAGTACACGCTGTGAGACTGACACACACGCTGGCAGGCAACTGCTATTCTGCCACAGATGTACGTTAGAGATTATCCCCTGATTGGTTGTGAGTGATAGCCCCTGTACAAGCAATGGTAGATAGCTGAACTCACTAATATCTCCAGATATAGGCACCAGTTGCATGTGATGATCCAGTGAGGAGAATACAATGGTGAAGCTTTGATCATTTATTGATTTGCCTTGAAAACAAATGCAGGGAAATGAGGGTATGCTGGGAGGATATTAGAGGTCAAAAAGAATAGCTCTCACCAGGTTGAAGGTCTGCGACAAAGAGGAAGTACGAAGGACCTTACAGAGGATGTGATGTCACAAAAGAGGGAGGAGAGCAATGCAATGGAAATTTACATAACACATTATAAATGGTATTATAAGAATAACCACAGGGTGGCAGCGTTATACAACATAGTAAATGATAATATAATGCAAACACAAACAATTGTAGAATACAAAAATAAAGGCTGGAACAGCACACTCCCCTTCTGAAATCCTTGGATTTCACTATATATGCAACTACAAAATGTCCATGAAATGTTGGAACCTGAAAGACAAAAAACAAACAAAGAGAACATATTGGAAATGGTGAACTGGAACAGTCCAACGCCTTGAGTCTTCTGGTTGCCAGGAATAAAGTTCCTCAAGTAAAGAATCATTCCTCTACGGGTAAGAGGAGAACAATCTCAGATGCAGGCCTGATAAAGGATTTGGGATGGCCTTGTTTTGCGATGGTCACTTCCACCTTGCGAGCTTTGCCATCTTCACTGATGAAGACCTTTGAGATGAGTCCCATGGGCCAAGAGTTTCTTTCCACGTTCTGGTCTTTCATGAGTACAAGATCTCCTATCTGTAAGTTTGGCTTGACCTGTTGCCACTTTCTACGTGCTTGCAAAAGCGTTAAGTACTCTTTTTTCCACCTGCTCCAGAAACAGTTGGCCAGATGTTGAACGTGCTTCCACTGTTTCAGATATATGTTACTAGAAGAAGACTCTTCAGGTGGATTAGGAACAGATCCAAACTTCTGAGTGAGAAGAGTTGCTGGAGTGAGAATGGCAGGGGATTCTGGATCCATAGATACAGGTACAAGAGGTCTTGAGTTGACAATAGCGGATACCTCAGCCAGGAAGGTAGTCAAAGTCTCATGGGTGAGCATTGAGAAGTTTGAGTCCATCAGCATACAGTCCAATATTTTGCGGGTGATGCCTATCATTCTTTCCCATGAACCGCCCATATGAGAGGCATGCGGGGGGTTAAAGATCCATGTACAACCATTTCTGGCTAAGTAGTCTTGAACTGGTTTAGAGTCAATTTGCAACTCTCGACAGGCTCCTATGAAGTTGGTTCCACAGTCAGATCTTATTTGCTTTACTGGTCCTCTGATGGCGAGGAATCGTCTTAAAGCATTGATGAAGCTAGAAGCGTCCATGGATTCTATTGCTTCAATGTGTATAGCACGTACACTTAAGCATGTAAACAACACTGCCCATCGTTTGCTTTCTGCATGACCACCTCTGGTCTTACGTGCAGTGACTGTCCATGGCCCAAAGACGTCCAGACCAACATAAGTAAACGGTGGTTCGGTGCTTGTCCTATCAACTGGCAAATCAGACATTTGTTGATGTTGTAATTTTCCTCTCGCCTTGCGACAGTTAATGCAATGGTGAATAATATGAGCAACCTGTCTTTTTGCTCCCACTATCCAAAGACCTGCGGCTCTTAAAGCGCCCTCAGTGAAATGTCGGCCTTGATGCTGGACTCTTTCGTGATAATGCCGTATCAACAGTGTAGTAACGTGGTGTTTGGCAGAAATAATGAGGGGATTCATTTCTGCAATCTCTAGCTTAGCCTTGTTTAGGCGACCACCAACTCTCAGCATGCCACGATCATCAATTACTGGTTTCAAGTTGACAATGGGGCTGCCTTTTGGTATATCTTGCTTGTCATGTATACATTTCAGTTCCATTTTAAAGGCACTCTGCTGTACGTTATGTATCACAAGCAATTCACTTAGAATAATGTCTTCTGCCGTTAGAGGTTTATGGCACAGGTGCCAACTGCGACAGTCAGTGTTATGCTTCTCAGCATGAAAACAGTGAACAATGTGGACTAACCTTGCAATGATGTGAATGAGTCTTGACCATCTAGAGAAGCGTTCAAAGCGATGACAGCCCAAGCCAGCGCTCCTTTCAGACTTGGTGATGAAGGTACTAACTTCAGGCCGAATCTCTGGATCTTCATGAGGGTCCTGGAGACTGAAGACGTCTTGGATAGGAGTTTCTTCATTCTGGTTCAGCAGAAAATCTGGACCTGTCAATCAAGAAGAAGTTGCAGAGACTCTTCTAGATGCCGGTCTGGTGGCGCAATCTGCGGGATTGAGATGAGATGGAACATAGTGCCACTGTTCAGGTTTAGAGGATCTTCTAAACCTTTCGATGCGGTTACTGACATAAACGTAGAAGCGTTTTGACTGGTTGTAGATGTAACCCAGGACAACCTTACTGTCTGTGTAAAATTGAATGTCATCCACCCGAATATCCAGCTCACGTTGTATAAAGTCGCAATCTCTACGGCTAGCACAGTCCCACAAAGTTCGAGTCTAGGAATGGTGTGCTCAGGTTTTGGAGCTAATTTTGCCTTTCCAAACAGAAATCCAACATGTGCTTGATTGGAATAGTCTATTACCTTTAAATAAGCAACAGCTGCGATGGCTTCAGTAGACGCATCTGAGAAGATGTGGATTTCTCTCCTCCGGGTGGCTGTAAGGGATGTTGGAGTGTAACACCTTGGTATGTGAATACTGTCTAATGCATGCAAGCATTCCTTCCACAACTCCCACTTTTGTTGTTTGTCAGAGGGCAGTGGAGCATCCCAGTCAGATACAGACTCTGAGAACTCCCCGTTTAGTAAATGGTTTATCTGCACAGTTAACTTGAAATCCAAGGGAGTCATTTGCTAGGTCCCACCTCAGGCCCAGACTTCTCTGTACTGGTGGATTGTCTATCCCTAGATTCAAATCTCTGAATTCTGTGGCATGATCGCTGGGCTGGAAGGCTTTCATTACGGCAGCACAGTTAGAGGCTATCTTATGTAACCTTAGACGAGACTTTGAAAGCATACCTTGTGTCCTTTTGAGCAGATCTATGGCCTCCTCCGCTGTAGGGAAGGATTTGAGTGCGTCGTCCACATAGAAGTCTCTGACGACAAAGTTTCTTGCATGTTCCCCAAATTCTGACTCACCATCTAAGGCAGCCCTACGTAGGCCATATGTAGCAACAGCAGGTGAAGGACTGTTACCAAACACGTGCACCTTCATGCGGCATTCAACCATTTCTTTGCTGGTGTCATTGTCTCTATGCCAAAGAAACCTGAGGTAGTTTCTATGATCTTGCCGCACGATAAAGCAATGGAACATTTGTTCAATGTCAGCAGTAATGGCAACTGGCTCCTTTCTGAATCTCATGAGCACTCCCACCAGATTATTGGTCAGATTTGGACCGGTAAGAAGGACGTCGTTCAGAGATACGCCGTTATGTTTGGCACTTGAATCGAATACCACTCTTATTTGGTTTGGCTTCCGTGGGTGATATACCCCAAAGGATGGAAGGTACCAGCATTCTTCATGCTCTTGTAAGGGTGGAGCCAGCTCTGCATGATCATTGCGAAATATTTTTTCCATGAAGGCCACAAAATGACTTTTCATTTCTGGTTTGTTTTTTAACGTACGTTGCAAGGAGATGAATCTGGAGAGTGCTTGTTCCCGGTTGTCAGGGAGTCTGGCTCTTACAGCACGGAAAGGTAAAGGTGCAACCCAGTGGTTAGATGCATCTTTGAAGAATTCATCGTCCATTATTTTAATAAACTCTTTGTCATCCATGGACAAGGCCAGTTTGTCGTCGTCTGGTGTTGTACAAAACACAGTTTTTCCTAAGTTGTCATAACTGGTAGGAATGATGTCTGGTGTCTTTAAGAGGTTAGAAAGCCTTTCCTTCACCTCATAATGATGAACACATGGCTTAAAATGAGATGTGCGACCATTGTTGAGCACAAAGGTTTTGAAGGAGTTCACTTGAGATGGTTTGTGGCTCTTATTTATACATACATCGCCCACGATTACCCAGCCTAAATCGAGTCTCTGTGCATATGGGGCATTATCAGGACCGTTGCATTGTTGACGCACCTTGTGGACCCTCAGAATGTCTCTCCCAAGCAGAAGTAGGATGTCAGCATTCATGTCCATAGGGAGGATCTCACTAGCTAGATGTTTCAAGTGGGAATGATGATATGCAGCTTCTGGAGTAGGAATTTCATCTCTTTCATCTGGTATTTGGTCGCATTCAATTAACGTTGGCAAGGGTATATGAACGTTCCCTTTTATGGAGGAGATAAGGTATCCAGTGGCTCTTCTGCCATAAGTCTCTACACGACCAGAACAAGTGTTGAGTGTATATGGTGTTGCTTCTCCTGCTATGCCGAAAATCTCAAAGAATTTAGGTTTTGCCAGAGACCTATTGCTTTGTTCATCAATAATTGCGTACATTCTGATGGCTCTTTCAGATTGCCCTTCTGGGTAGACGTTGACCAAACACACCTTTGCACAGCACTTAGAATCAGCCTCCTTGCCACATATCGCCATACAGGAAGAGGAAATAGTAGTTGTAGCTAATTCTTGAGCCGGTGGCTCCCCGCCATGAAGTGCGACGGCATTGGTTGCAGCTTGAGATGGTGCGTTGTCTGAAGGCAAGGTAGGATGCATTGCTGTAACGTGCTTGTCACTGTTGCATTCTGCACACTTGATAATAACCTTACAGTCTTTCGCCATATGATTAGATAAGGCACAACACTTGTAACACACTCCAAGCTCTTTGAGTATCTCTCTGCGTTCTTGCAAGGTCTTTGCCCTGAGCCCACGACACTCCTTTAAAGGATGAGGTCTTTTATGGATGGGGCACATGCGGTTAGGGTCCTTTTCTTTGAGGACAGGGTATTCCTTCCTAGTAGTGCAGGTTGAAATGAGTGGAACATTGGTTTTTCTAACGGATACTTTCCCCCTTAAGTCTCTACGTTTATTTGTGGTGTTGTCATACCTTGAACATGAGGATGAAGCAGGTAGAGTGGATTCAGTGAAGTCAAAGCTGGGGTCGTTCTTCTTCCGAGCTTGGTCACTGATGAATCTGGTAAAATAAGAGAAAGAGGGAAAAGACACATTGTGTTCTAGAAAGGAGAAGTTATCATTATGGGAGATTTCAATCTTCCAGATATAAACTGGAAAACCAAAATAGCAAGTTCTACCAGGAGTACAGATATTCTAAATTCCCTACTGGGGTTATCTCTACAACAAGTGGTTGAGGAGCCAACCCGGAGGGAGGCCATTTTGGATTTGGTATTCACAAACGGGGATTCGGTATATGATGTCATTGTAGGCGAAACCTTGGGATCTAGTGATCACCAGTCAGTGTGGTTTAATATAAGAACTGTGAAAGAGTCCCACCACACAAAAACAAAAGTTTTAGATTTTAGAAAAACAGACTTTTCAAAAATGAAATTAGTCATAAATGAGTCCTTATCAGACTGGAACGGATTACATGGAGTCCAGGAGAAATGGGACTACTTAAAAGGTGCATTATTGAAGGCAACAGAAAATTGCATTAGACTTGTCAGTAAAAGCAAAAAAAGGAGGAGACCACTGTGGTACTCAGCAGAAGTGGCCCAAATCATTAAAAATAAAAAGCTAGCATTTTGTAATTCTAAAAAAAACCAGAGCAATGAAGATAAGGAAATCTACAAGATTAGGCAGAGAGAGGCCAAGCAAGTTATAAGAACTTCTAAAGCGCAGGCAGAAGAAAAACTAGCTCAGTCTATGAAAAAAGGGGATAAGACATTCTTCAGATATATAAATGAAAAAAGGAAATTAAAACAAGGAATAACTAAATTAAAAACAAAGGACGGAAGGTATGTAGAAGAGAATAAAGGGCTAGCCGACTGCCTTAATGAATACTTCTGTTCAGTTTTTACAAAAGAAAAAGGAGAAGGACCTCCACTAGAAAGAATGACTAATAAATCGTTTGATGCATGTATCTTTACAGAGGAAGATGTTCTAAGTTTGCTGTCTAAGGTGAAGACAAATAAGTCACAGGGGCCTGATGAGATACACCCAAAATTATTAAAAGAGCTTAGTGGTGAGCTGGCAAAACCGTTAACAGATTTATTTAACCAATCATTAGTAACAGGAGTCGTCCCGGAAGATTGGAAATTGGCAAATGTCGTGCCCATTCACAAGAAAGGTAGTAGGGAGGAATCGAGCAACTATAGACCAGTGAGTCTGACATCAATAGTAGGCAAATTAATGGAAACCCTATTAAAGGATAGGATTGTGGAACATCTAAAATCCCATGGATTGCAAGATGAAAAACAACATGGGTTTACTTCAGGGAGATCATGTCAAACAAATCTTATAGATTTTTTTGACTGGGTGAATAAAATAATAGACGGTGGAGGTGCAGTAGACATCGCATATCTAGATTTTAGTAAGGCTTTTGACACTGTCCCACATAGAAGACTTATCAATAAACTGCAGTCATTGAGCATGGACTCCCATATTGTTGAGTGGATTAGGCAGTGGCTGAGTGACAGACAACAGAGGGTTGTAGTCAATGGAGAACATTCAAAACAAGGTCATGTTACCAGTGGGGTTCCACAGGGATCTGTACTGGGACCGATTTTGTTTAATATCTTCATAAGTGATATTGCAAAAGGCCTCGCTGGTAAGGTTTGTCTTTTTGCTGATGACACAAAGATATGTAACAGGGTTGATGTTCCTGGAGGGAAACGCCAAATGGAAAAGGATTTAGGAAAACTAGAAGAATGGTCAGAACTCTGGAAACTGAAATGTAATGTGGATAAGTGCAAGATAATGCACCTGGGGCGTAAAAACCCAAGGGCAGAATATAGAATATTTGACACAGTCCTGACCTCAGTATCTGAGGAAAGGGATTTAGGAGTAATTATTTCAGAAGACTTAAAGGTGGGAAGACAATGTAATAGAGCAGCACGAAATGCCAGCAGAATGCTTGGATGTATAGGGAGAGGTATAAGCAGTAGAAAGAGTGAAGTGCTTATGCCGCTGTACAGAACACTGGTGAGACCTCACTTGGAGTATTGTGCGCAGTACTGGAGGCCATATCTCCAGAAGGATATAGATACTCTAGAGAGAGTTCAGAGAAGAGCTACTAAACTAGTACATGGATTGCAGGATAAAACTTACCAGGAAAGGTTAAAGGACCTTAATATGTATAGCTTGGAAGAAAGAAGAGACAGAGGGGATATGATAGAAACTTTTAAATACATAAAGGGAATCAACTCGGTAAAGGAAGAGAGCATATTTAAAAGAAGAAAAACTACCACAAGAGGACACAGTTTTAAATTAGAGGGGCAAAGGTTTAAAAGTAATATAAGGAAGTATTACTTTACTGAGAGAGTAGTGGATGCATGGAATAGCCTTCCTGCAGAAGTGGTAGCTGCAAATACAGTGAAGGGGTTTAAGCATGCATGGGATAGGCATAAGGCCATCCTTCATATAAGATAGGGCCGGGGGCTATCCATAGTATTCAGTATATTGGGCAGACTAGATGGGCCAAATGGTTCTTATCTGCCGACACATTCTATGTTTCTATGTTTCTATGTTTCTCTCTTGTATCTGGAGCCCTGGTCTGCCCATTTCTCTTGCATGCCATGTGGTAGTTTCGACACTATTGGATTAACGCCATGTGCGGTATCAAGGTAACTCAGTCCTGGCAGACGTGGGTCCATTTTTGCCAATTCAAGTTCTTTTAGTAGGTCGCTCAGATCCTGGAGTTTGCGATTGTCTTTGCCAGTTATCCTTGGGAAGGCTTGAAGTCTCCTGAATAAGGCACTTTCTATAGCTTCTGGACTGCCATAGGTCTGTTCAAGTCTCTCCCATGCTGCAGCGAGACCTTCCTCTGAGTGGCCTGCATGAACCACTCTTAATGTCTTTATGCGTTCTGCAGATTCTGTGCCTAACCATTTGATGAGCAAGTCAAGTTCCTCCATGGCAGTGAGGTTTATGTCACCGATTACTGCTTTAACCACCTCAGCCCCCAGTGCTTAAACACCCTGAAAGACCAGGCCACTTTTTACACTTCTGACCTACACTACTTTCACCGTTTATTGCTCGGTCATGCAACTTACCACCCAAATGAATTTTACCTCCTTTTCTTCTCACTAATAGAGCTTTCATTTGGTGGTATTTCATTGTTGCTGACATTTTTACTTTTTTTGTTATTAATCGAAATTTAACGATTTTTTTGCAAAAAAATGACATTTTTCACTTTCAGTTGTAAAATTTTGCAAAAAAAAACGACATCCATATAGAAATTTTGCTCTAAATTTATAGTTCTACATGTCTTTGATAAAAAAAATGTTTGGGTAAAAAAAAAATGGTTTGGGTAAAAGTTATAGCGTTTACAAACTATGGTACAAAAATGTGAATTTCCGCTTTTTGAAGCAGCTCTGACTTTCTGAGCACCTGTCATGTTTCCTGAGGTTCTACAATGGCCAGACAGTACAAACACCCCACAAATGACCCCATTTCGGAAAGTACACACCCTAAGGTATTCGCTGATGGGCATAGTGAGTTCATAGAACTTTTTATTTTTTGTCACAAGTTAGCGGAAAATGATGATTTTTTTTTTTTTTTTTTTTCTTACAAAGTCTCATATTCCACTAACTTGTGACAAAAAATAAAAAGTTCTATGAACTCACTATGCCCATCAGCGAATACCTTGGGGTCTCTTCTTTCCAAAATGGGGTCACTTGTGGGGTAGTTATACTGCCCTTGCATTCTAGGGGCCCAAATGTGTGGTAAGGAGTTTGAAATCAAATTCTGTAAAAAATGACCTGTGAAATCCGAAAGGTGCTCTTTGGAATATGGGCCCCTTTGCCCACCTAGGCTGCAAAAAAGTGTCACACATCTGGTATCTCCGTACTCAGGAGAAGGTGGGGAATGTGTTTTGGGGTGTCATTTTATATATACCCATGCTGGGTGAGAGAAATATCTTGGCAAAAGACAACTTTTCCAATTTTTTTATACAAAGTTGTCATTTGACCAAGATATTTATCTCACCCAGCATGGGTATATGTAAAAAGACACCCCAAAACACATTCCTCAACTTCTCCTGAGTACGGGGATACCAGATGTGTGACACTTTTTTGCAGCCTAGGTGGGCAAAGGGGCCCATATTCCAAAGAGCACCTTTCGGATTTCACAGGTCATTTTTTACTGAATTTGATTTCAAACTCCTTACCACACATTTGGGCCCCTAGAAAGACCAGGGCAGTATAACTACCCCACAAGTGACCCAATTTTGGAAAGAAGACACCCCAAGGTATTCTGTGAGGGGCATGGCGAGTTCCTAGAATTTTTTATTTTTTGTCACAAGTTAGTGGAAAATGATGATTTTTTTTTTTTTTTTCATACAAAGTCTCATATTCCACAAACTTGTGACAAAAAATAAAAACTTCCATGAACTCACTATGCCCATCAGCGAATACCTTGGGGTCTCTTCTTTCCAAAATGGGGTCACTTGTGGGGTAGTTATACTGCCCTGGGATTCTAGGGGCCCAAATGTGTGGTAAGGAGTTTGAAATCAAATTCAGTAAAAAATGACCTGTGAAATCCGAAAGGTGCTCTTTGGAATATGGGCCCCTTTGCCCACCTAGGCTGCAAAAAAGTGTCACACATCTGGTATCTCTGTATTCAGGAGAAGTTGAGGAATGTGTTTTGTGGTGTCTTTTTACATATACCCATGCTGGGTGAGATAAATATCTTGGTCAAATGCCAACTTTGTATAAAAAAATGGGAAAAGTTGTCTTTTGCCAAGATATTTCTCTCACCCAGCATGGGTATATGTAAAATGACACCCCAAAACACATTCCCCAACTTCTCCCGATTACGGAGATACCAGATGTGTGACACTTTTTTGCAGCCTAGGTGGGCAAAGGGGCCCATATTCAAAAGAGCACCTTTCGGATTTCACAGGTCATTTTTTACAGAATTTGATTTCAAACTCCTTACCACACATTTGGGCCCCTAGAATGCCAGGGCAGTATAACTACCCCACAAGTGACCCCATTTTGGAAAGAAGAGACCCCAAGGTATTCGCTGATGGGCATAGTGAGTTCATGGAAGTTTTTATTTTTTGTCACAAGTTAGTGGAATATGAGACTTTGTATGAAAAAAAAAAAAAAAAAAAAATAGGCATTTTCCACTAACTTGTGACAAAAAATAAAAAATTCTAGGAACTCGCCATGCCCCTCACGGAATACCTTGGGGTGTCTTCTTTCCAAAATGGGGTCACTTGTGGGGTAGTTATACTGCCCTGGCATTTTCCAGGGGCCCTAATGTGTGGTAAGTAGGTAAATGACCTGTGAAATCCTAAAGGTGCTCTTTGGAATATGGGCCCCTTTGCCCACCTAGGCTGCAAAAAAGTGTCACACATGTGGTATCGCCGTATTCAGGAGAAGTTGGGGAATGTGTTTTGGGGTGTCATTTTACATATACCCTTGCTGGGTGAGAGAAATATCTTGGCAAAAGACAACTTTTCCCATTTTTTTATACAAAGTTGGCATTTGACCAAGATATTTCTCTCACCCAGCATGGGTATATGTAAAATGACACCCCAAAACACATTCCCCAACTTCTCCTGAGTACGGCGATACCAGATGTGTGACACTTTTTTGCAGCCTAGATGCGCAAAGGTGCCCAAATTCCTTTTAGGAGTGCATTTTTAGACATTTGGATACCAGACTTCTTCTCACGCTTTGGGGCCCCTAGAATGCCAGGGCAGTATAAATACCCCACATGTGACCCCATTTTGGAAAGAAGACACCCCAAGGTATTCAATGAGGGGCATGGCAAGTTCATAGAAATTTTTTTTTTTTGGCACAAGTTAGCGGAAATTGATATTTTTAATTTTTTTCTCACAAAGTCTCCCGTTCCGCTAACTTGGGACAAAAATTTCAATCTTTCATGGACTCAATATGCCCCTCTCGGAATACCTGGGGGTGTCTTCTTTCCGAAATGGGGTCACATGTGGGGTATTTATACTGCCCTGGCATTCTAGGGGCCCTAAAGCGTGAGAAGAAGTCTGGAATATAAATGTCTAAAAAATTTTACGCATTTGGATTCCGTGAGGGGTATGGTGAGTTCATGTGAGATTTAATTTTTTGACACAAGTTAGTGGAATATGAGACTTTGTAAGAAAAAAAATAAAAAATTCCGCTAACTTGGGCCAAAAAAATATCTGAATGGAGCCTTACAGAGGGTGATCAATGACAGGGGTGTGATCAGGGAGTCTATATGGGGTGATAACCACAGTCATTGATCACGCCCGTGTAAGGCTTCATTCAGACGTCCGGATGCGTTTTGCGGATCCGATCCATCTATCAGTGCATCCGTAAAAATCATGCGGACGTCTGAATGGAGCTTTACAGGGGGGTAATCAATGACAGGGGGGTGATCAGGGAGTCTATATGGGGTGATCACCACAGTCATTGATCACCCCCCTGTAAGGCTTCATTCAGACGACCGGATGCGTTTTGCGGATCCGATCCATGTATCAGTGCATCCGTAAAAATCATGCGGACATCTGAATGGAGCTTTACAGGGGGGTGATCAGGGAGTCTATATGGGGTGATCACCACAGTCATTGATCATGCCCCTGTAAGGCTTCATTCAGACGTCCGGATGCGTTTTGCGGATCCGATCCATCTATCAGTGGATCCGTAAAAATCATGCGGACGTCTGAATGGAGCTTTACAGGGGGGTAATCAATGACAGGGGGGTAATCAATGACAGGGGGGTGATCAGGGAGTCTATATGGGGTGATCACCACAGTCATTGATCATGCCCCTGTAAGGCTTCATTCAGACGTCCGGATGCGTTTTGCGGATCCGATCCATCTATCAGTGCATCCGTAAAAATCATGCGGACGTCTGAATGGAGCTTTACAGGGGGGTAATCAATGACAGGGGGGTGATCAGGGAGTCTATATGGGGTGATCACCACAGTCATTGATCACCCCCCTGTAAGGCTTCATTCAGACGACCGGATGCGTTTTGCGGATCCGATCCATGTATCAGTGCATCCGTAAAAATCATGCGGACATCTGAATGGAGCTTTACAGGGGGGTGATCAGGGAGTCTATATGGGGTGATCACCACAGTCATTGATCATGCCCCTGTAAGGCTTCATTCAGACGTCCGGATGCGTTTTGCGGATCCGATCCATCTATCAGTGCATCCGTAAAAATCATGCGGACGTCTGAATGGAGCTTTACAGGGGGGTAATCAATGACAGGGGGGTAATCAATGACAGGGGGGTGATCAGGGAGTCTATATGGGGTGATCACCACAGTCATTGATCACGCCCCTGTAAGGCTTCATTCAGACGCCCGTATGCGTTTTGCGGATCCGATCCATCCATCAGTGGATCCGTAAAAATCATGCGGACATCTGAATGGAGCTTTACAGGGGGTTGATCAATGACAGGGGTGTAATCAATGACAGGGGGGTGATCAGGGAGTCTATATGGGGTGATCAGGGGCTAATAAGGGGTTAATAAGTGACGGGGGGGGTGTAGTGTAGTGTAGTGGTGCTTGGTGGGACTTTACTGAGCTACCTGTGTCCTCTGGTGGTCGATCCAAACAAAGGGGACCACCAGAGGACCAGGTAGCAGGTATATTAGACGCTGTTATCAAAACAGCGTCTAATATACCTGTTAGGGGTTAAAAAAAACACATCTCCAGCCTGCCAGCGAACGATCGCCGCTGGCAGGCTGGAGATCAACTCTCTTACCTTCCGTTCCTGTGAGCGCGCGCGCCTGTGTGCGTGAGTTCACAGGAAGTCTCGCGTCTCGCGAGATGACGCGTATATGCGTGACTGTGCGCAGCGCTGCCACCTCCGGAACGCGATCCTGCATTAGGCGGTCCGGAGGTGGTTAAAGGTCGATTTCCAGGCCCTGTAGTTTTTGGCACGGTCATCAAACCTTGAGAGACTAATGTTAATCAGCTCCCTGCGCATCATGTATCTGGCAAAGTCTGACATGTCTGATCTCCCATTCCGTATTGCGGTATTGCATTGTGGTGTCTCTAGAGCATGTGGGGGCTCTGGCAGATAAGGTTGAGATTGATCAGGATGGAATGATGTGGCATAAGGATTAAGCTGCGGTTTAGTCTCTGGATGGTCAGCCCGCTTGGTGCTAGATATTACCTTATTACTGGGCTGTGATTATTTCTGGTACTCTGTGGGTTCGCCCAGTTGGTGAGCTAGGAGTGGCGTTGGTGCATGTGATTTAGCAGGAGGAGTAGGCGATGGTTGCCTTAGCACATACCTGGCAGTGCGGTCGGCTGGGTCTTCCTCTTCTCCTGGAACGAAACAGTCTGGGCCGGTACCTTGGCCTAATGCTTGTTCGAGGACCTTTAGTTTAGCCAAGGTAGCTGCTTCTTCCCTTTCTGTCTGGAGGATCTTTAGCTGGGCTTCTGTCTCAGCCTCCATTTCTGCTATCTTAGCCTCCATTTCTGCTTTCTTAGCCTCCATTTCTGCTTTCCTAGCCTCCATTTCTGCTTTCTTCTCCGCCTGTCACTACCAGAGCTTTGGGACGTTCTCACAGCTCTGTTTCTCCACCCCTGTGATGATGTCACTACTAGAGCTGGGAGGAGTTCTCACTACTCTGTTTACTTTTGGTTTCTTTCACCACAGCTGTTCTTCATGTGTTTGATTTCCCTCCCTTTATATCACCCCTCCTCCTATGATAGGATGTGGATTATAGTTCTCACTTCAGTTGTAGCTCTTGCTTTAGTTTCTCCACTTGTAGCTATCAGTTCACTGGCCCTGTGTTCTGCTGCAGCTAGCACTCCGGATATTGCCAGCCTGTCCTTGGATCCGTCTAATCTGCGGCTGCAACACCTTCAGCTAAGTCTGCAGACATTGTTGTGTTCCTGTTTGTTTTCTGACTGGATCTGAGGTGGCCACGGTTCCCTCCATATACTGAGTAGGGCACTGGTGGCCGTGCCCCTTCCACTATTGTAGGGGTTACAGTGGTCATTAGTCTTAGGCACGTGGGCATGCCTCGTTCCGCCATTGGGATCCGGGCATGTGCTTTAGCAGAATAGGGAGAGCGTTGAGGGTCTGACAGGGGTCACCCTTTATCCTCCCTAGTTCTGGGTCCAGTCAGTTGCTCTGTACTGTGTATTACTATTGTTGCTCACATACAGCCGTGACATTATAATCCACCAAAACCGTCCTTTTTTGACATGGATCCGCTTTCTGGCCTGGTTGACCGCATGCAGGGTCTTTCTTTGGAAGTAGCGGATCTCCGTCAATCTATGACTCAGCTTCAAGCATTGGGCTCTGCTCCGGCTCATGGAGTCTGTTGCGAGCCAAAGGTCTCACTTCCGGAGACGTTCTCCGGGGGCAGTGAGAATTTTGTTCGTTTCAGAGAGGCATGCAAACTCCATTTTTGCTTGTGTTCTCACTCTTCTGGTGATCAGGAGCAGAGGGTGAGGATTGTCATTTCCCTGCTCAGGGGTAATGCTCAGACTTGGGCTTTTTCGCTGCCATCAGGGGATCCCTCCCTTCGATCCGTGGAGGGATTTTTTGTGGCCCTGGGGCAGATTTATGAAGACCCGGATCGTGTTGCTCTGGCCGAGTCTAACCTACATGTTTTATGCCAGAACAAACGGTCTGCGGAGCTTTATTGTTCTGAATTTCGGAGATGGGCAGCTGATTCGGGTTGGAATGATGCTGCACTCCGGAGTCAGTTCTGTCATGGTCTCTCGGAGAGATTAAAAGATGCGTTTGCTTTCCATGAGAGACCAACGTCCTTAGAGTCTGCCATGTCATTGGCGGTACGCCTTGACAGGCGTCTAAGAGAAAGAAACGAGACCTCTCTGTCCAGCCATTGTCAGTCTAGGGGCAATGGTGCGGACTCATTCAGTGTGCAGGGGCCTCCTCCTGTCTCGCTCCCCTCTGAGGAGGAGCCCATGCAGCTAGCTCGACTTGCCCCTGATAAAAGAGGATTTAGTCCTCAGAGTATGGTCTGTTTTTGTTGTGGGGGCATAGGTCATTTGGCAAATGTTTGTCCGTCTAGGAGATTCTTGAACCGTACTAAGAGCGATAATAAGAGAAAAATCTCAAAAGGTAAATCATCAGGTTCTGCTTCATCTGCTACTTTGGGCAAAGTTGATGTAGGATTTGATGCTTTTCCTCTGACCTGCAGTTCCCGTTTTCTCCTGTCTGCCAGGGTGGCGCTAGAGAGCAAAGTCATTTCTTGTGAGATTTTTGTCGATAGTGGAGCGGCCGTCAATCTTATTGACACTCAATTTGTAGCCATGCATGGTTTTCAGGTTTGCACATTAGATAAAGATATACCTGTTTTTGCTATTGACTCTGCTCCACTCTCACAGAGATCTCTGAAGGGCATTGTTCACAATATCCGGCTAGCTGTAGGTGACACTCATGTGGAGGATATATCTTGTTTTGTCCTTAACGGATTGCCGTCTCCTCTAGTTTTGGGGTTACCCTGGCTCACTAGACATAACCCCACTATTGATTGGCAAGGAAGGCAAATAAATGAGTGGAGTGATTTTTGTAGAGAGAATTGTCTCACAGCAACTTTTGCAGAGGTGTCTACTAAAACGGTGCTATCATTTCTCTCTGATTTCTCGGACGTGTTTTCCGAGAGCGGTGTTCAGGAGCTACCTCCTCACCGGGAGTTTGACTGTCCCATTAACCTCATTCCCGGCGCCAAGCTGCCAAAAGCACGCCTCTACAATCTCTCACAACCGGAAAGAATCGCTATGCGAACTTACATCTCCGAGAGTCTCGATAAGGGGCATATTCGTCCCTAAAAGTCACCTGTGGCCGCCGGTTTTTTTTTTGTTAAAAAGAAAGATGGCTCTCTGAGACCTTGCCTAGATTTTAGGGAGCTGAACCGTATCACGATTCGCGATCCCTATCCCCTTCCTCTGATCCCGGACCTCTTCAATCAAATTGTTGGGGCCAAGGTGTTTTCCAAATTGGATTTGAGAGGCGCGTACAACCTGGTCAGGGTCAGAGAGGGGGATGAATGGAAAACGGCCTTTAATACCCCTGACGGGCATTTCGAGAATCTCGTTATGCCTTTCGGCCTGATGAATGCTCCGGCCGTCTTTCAGCATTTTGTTAATAGTATTTTCTATCATTTAATGGGGAAATTTGTATTGGTGTATCTTAAAGATATTTTGGTTTTTTCCCCTGATGTTCAGACCCATCAGGATCATCTTTTTCAGGTTCTGCAGATTCTGCGGGAAAATAAATTGTACGCCAAGCTGGAGAAATGTCTTTTTATGGTATCGGAGATTCAATTTCTGGGTTTTCTCCTCTCTGCTTCTGGTTTTCGCATGGATCCCGAGAAGGTCCGTGCTGTACTTGAGTGGGAGCTTCCTGAGAATCAGAAGGCATTGATGCGCTTTCTGGGTTTTGCGAACTATTACAGAAAGTTCATTTTGAATTATTCCTCTGTTGTCAAACCCCTCACTGACATGACAAAAAAGGGGGCGGATTTTTCCTCTTGGTCGGAGAAGGCGCTTACAGCCTTTTCTAAGATTAAAGAGAATTTTGCGTCTGCTCCCGTCTTGGTGCATCCCGATGTTTCCTTACCTTTTATTGTTGAGGTGGATGCTTCCGAGGTGGGTGTGGGTGCGGTTTTGTCCCAGGGCCCTTCCCCTGCCAAGTGGCGACCCTGTGCCTTTTTCTCTAAAAAACTCTCCCCGGCAGAGAGAAACTATGATGTGGGAGATAGGGAGTTGTTGGCTTTCGAGGAATGGCGCCATTGGTTGGAGGGGGCCAGGCACCCTATCACCGTTTTTACCGACCATAAGAATCTGGCATACTTGGAGTCGGCCAGGCGTATGAATCCGAGACAGGCCAGATGGTCTCTGTTCTTCTCCAGATTCAATTTTGTTGTTACATTCCGACCTGGGATAAAAAATGGGAAGGCTGATGCTCTCTCTCGCTGTTTTCCGGGAGGAGGAAACTCCGAGGACCCGGGTCCCATTTTGGCGGAGGGGGTTGTTGTTTCTGCTCTATATTCGGATTTGGAGGCCGAGGTCCAGGCTGCCCAGACTGAGACACCTGCCCGTTGTCCTTCTGGGAAGTTGTTCGTGCCTCCTGAGCTACGTCACAAACTCTTTAAGGAGCATCATGATACGGTTCTTGCTGGTCACCCCGGGAGTAGAGCCACGGTAGATCTCATTGCTCGGAGATTTTGGTGGCCGGCTCTTCGTAAGTCGGTGGAGGGTTTTGTGGCTGCTTGTGAGACGTGCGCTCGCGCTAAGGTCCCTCGTTCACGGCCTTCAGGTTCCCTTCTCCCGTTACCCATTCCTTCCCGTCCTTGGACACACCTGTCCATGGACTTTATCACGGATCTTCCTCGTTCCTCGGGGAAGTCGGTGATCCTGGTGGTGGTGGACCGTTTTAGCAAGATGGCTCATTTCGTACCTTTCCCTGGTTTACCCAATGCTAAAACGTTGGCGCAAGCTTTTGTCGACCATATTGTTAAATTGCACGGCATTCCCTCTGATATTGTTTCCGATAGAGGCACGCAGTTTGTGTCCAGGTTCTGGAAGGCTTTCTGTTCTCGCCTGGGGGTTCGGCTGTCCTTCTCTTCTGCTTTTCATCCGCAGTCGAATGGTCAGACTGAGCGCCTCAATCAGAATCTGGAGACATATTTGCGCTGTTTTGTGGCAGAGAACCAGGAGGATTGGTGTTCATTTCTCCCTCTTGCTGAGTTTGCTCTGAACAACCGTCGTCAGGAATCTTCTGATAAGTCACCATTCTTTGGTGCATATGGGTTCCATCCGCAGTTTGGGACATTCTCGGGAGGGGCTCTTTCTGGTTTACCTGAGGAGGAGAGATTTTCCTCGTCTTTGTCTACCATTTGGCAAAAGATTCAGAGTAATCTTAGAAAGATGAGTGAGAGGTATAGGCGTGTGGCTGATAAGAGACGTGTGCCTGGTCCGGACCTGAATGTGGGTGATCTGGTGTGGTTGTCTACTAGAAACATTAAGTTGAAGGTTCCCTCCTGGAAATTGGGTCCCAAGTTTATTGGCCCTTATAAAATCTTGTCAGTCATCAATCCTGTTGCCTTCCGTCTTGATCTTCCACGGGTTTGGAAGATACATAATGTATTTCACAGATCTCTCTTAAAACCATATGTCCAGCCCACGGTACCCTCCTCTTTGCCTCCTCCTCCGATTTTGGTTGATGGCAATCTGGAGTTTGAGGTTTCCAGAATTGTGGACTCTCGCATTGTCCGCGGTTCTCTTCAGTACCTCGTTCATTGGAAGGGTTATGGTCCTGAGGAGAGGATGTGGGTTCCGGTGTCGGACATTAAAGCCACTCGCCTCATCAGGGCATTTCATAGGGCTCATCCTGAGAAGGTGGGTCCTGGGTGTCCGGAGTCCACCCGTAGAGGGGGGGGTACTGTCACTACCAGAGCTTTGGGACGTTCTCACAGCTCTGTTTCTCCACCCCTGTGATGATGTCACTACTAGAGCTGGGAGGAGTTCTCACTACTCTGTTTACTTTTGGTTTCTTTCACCACAGCTGTTCTTCATGTGTTTGATTTCCCTCCCTTTATATCACCCCTCCTCCTATGATAGGATGTGGATTATAGTTCTCACTTCAGTTGTAGCTCTTGCTTTAGTTTCTCCACTTGTAGCTATCAGTTCACTGGACCTGTGTTCTGCTGCAGCTAGCACTCCGGATATTGCCAGCCTGTCCTTGGATCCGTCTAATCTGCGGCTGCAACACCTTCAGCTAAGTCTGCAGACATTGTTGTGTTCCTGTTTGTTTTCTGACTGGATCTGAGGTGGCCACGGTTCCCTCCATATACTGAGTAGGGCACTGGTGGCCGTGCCCCTTCCACTATTGTAGGGGTTACAGTGGTCATTAGTCTTAGGCACGTGGGCATGCCTCGTTCCGCCATTGGGATCCGGGCATGTGCTTTAGCAGAATAGGGAGAGCGTTGAGGGTCGGACAGGGGTCACCCTTTATCCTCCCTAGTTCTGGGTCCAGTCAGTTGCTCTGTACTGTGTATTACTATTGTTGCTCACATACAGCCGTGACACCGCCTCCTTCTTAGCAAAGGAACTTCTTACGCTAGCTTCCTCTGCTTCTGCCCGGACTTCTATAAGCTTGTCATGCAAGGCTGACCTTCCGGAACCAGAGGTTTTGGAAGATTAAAGGGTATGTTTACTTGAAGTTGATCGAATGGATCTCGCCTCCTGTAAATGTGCGATGCGGAGTTCTGCCTTGCTCTTAGCATCTTGTACTAGGGCATCCTTCTCTTCAAGGAGATTCTTTCTCTCACTCAGCTCCTCTGAGGCTTCGTCAAAATCAGAGTCGCTCAGGAAAGTGATGTACTTAGCAGAGAGTCGTTGATAGTGGACATAGGAGTTAGTTAAGCGATTCAAAGTTGTGGTTAACTTTGTTGGGTCGTTGTTATATCGTAAAAGAGCTGCTATATAGTGTTCAGTTCTCTGCCATAAATCGTTTAAATTGTCACTGAACTCTTCTTTGGTCGTCTCAAAGTTCTCTCTCTAATCTTTTGTGTTGGCTTGATAACACGTTTAGATCGTACTGCTTGTTCTTCAGTTAACATGGACTCTGTTTCCTGCATATCTGAGTTTTTGGGAGCAGGGTGACTTTCTGTATGTTCAGTTACTGAGAGATCCACTAAGCCTCTTGTGGACATGTTGTTCCTATTTAAGCGGTACTGTCTCTTTAAGAGGATATTCCAGCTTGTGCACTGTGCTTATGAAGCCACGTGCGTGTAAGATGGCGGACAGCTCTAAGCTCGCTGGCAGACTGTGTGTAGACATGCAAGACTGTAGATTTAAGCTTCTTTTTGACTATTCTGCCACAGATGTACGTTAGAGATTATCCCCTGATTGGTTGTGAGTGATAGCCCCTGTACAAGCAATGGTAGATAGCTGAACTCACTAATATCTCCAGATATAGGCACCAGTTGCATGTGATGATCCAGTGAGGAGAATACAATGGTGAAGCTTTGATCATTTATTGATTTGCCTTGAAAACAAATGCAGGGAAATGAGGGTATGCTGGGAGGATATTAGAGGTCAAAAAGAATAGCTCTCACCAGGTTGAAGGTCTGCGACAAAGAGGAAGTATGAAGGACCTTACAGAGGATGTGATGTCACAAACGAGGGAGGAGAGCAATGCAATGGAAATTTACATAACACATTATAAATGGTATTATAAGAATAACCACAGGGTGGCAGCGTTATACAACATAGTAAATGATAATATAATGCAAACACAAACAATTGTAGAATACAAAAATAAAGGCTGGAACAGCACAACTGCAATTAGATTACACAGGGGAAAAAAAGCAGACTGATGTTCTAGCCTTAAAAAGGGCTTTTTGGGGTGCTGTCCTTACAGCAGAGATCAGATGAGTCTTTCAGGACTGTAGTGGACACTGAATACACTGGCCTAGCTATCGATTTCCCTATTGAATCAGCAGCAGCAGCACTGTCCCTCCTCTCACTAAGAATGCAGCTTCTGAATGAATCTATAATCGATGCTGTCCAGGAGGAGGGAGGGTCTGGGAGGGAGGGTCTGCTGCTGATTGGCTGGAATGTGTCTGCTGACTGTGAGGTACAGGGTCAAAGTTTACACAATGATGACAAATAGGGGGTGGACCGAACATCGCATATGTTCGCCCGCTGCGGCGAACGCGAACAAGCTATGTTCGCCAGCGAATAGTTTGGGACATCTCTAGTCAAGACATGCTTGAATCTAATAGAGAGCAGATTCAGAAGGATTCAAGAAATGTTGAAAGCCAAAAGGTGGATTTACAAAATAATAAATATTAAAATGTAGCATTTAGGAGCAAAACAGTAACAATGCAGTCAATAGCTTCAAGTCCATTTTATGTATGAGATAGCCAAGATGATTGTCTATAAAATTATGGGAGTCTCACGATCGAAGCTGTAGTGGATGGTCAGATATAGAGCCTGAATGTCAAAAGTCCAAAACATTGTTATCCTTTTGCTTGTCAGTGTATAAACTATCTGATTAGTGGGGATTGTGGCAGCAGTTACATTAAAGGGGTTATCCGAGTTATGAAAAAAAATAATATAGCACTGAATATCTGATATATAATCGTTAATTTCTAACGATAATTTGTTTTCCCTTAGTCCTAACAGCAGCACAGATGGGGTTAACTGCCCCTGTGGACTGGTAGGACCGGCGGAATTTTAATGAGCCCAAAGAACCAATAAACGATCTTCAGCTCCCTGAAAGGGAGGAGATCACCCCCCAGCCCACCGTGTTTTTAACAAGCATAATGTATTTAGGGTGGGATATTTGTGTGCTGCTGTTAGGACTAAGGTAAAACAAATTATCGTTAGAAATTAACGATTCCCTTACGTCCTACCAGTAGAGTTGAGCGAACACCTGGATGTTCGGGTTCGAGAAGTTCGGCCGAACTCCCCGGAAATGTTCGGGTTCGGGATCCGAACCCGATCCGAACTTCGTCCCGAACCCGAACCCCATTGAAGTCAATGGGGACCCGAACTTTTCGGCACTAAAAAGGCTGTAAAACAGCCCAGGAAAGAGCTAGAGGGCTGCAAAAGGCAGCAACATGTAGGTAAATCCCCTGCAAACAAATGTGGATAGGGAAATGAATTAAAATTAAAATAAAAAAAATAAAAATGAACCAATATCAATTGGACAGAGGTCCCATAGCAGAGAATCTGGTTTCACGTCAGCAGAGAATCAGTCTCTTCATGCCATAGCAAAGAATCTGGCTTCATGTCAGCACAGAATCAGTCTCTTCATGCCATAGCAGAGAATCTGGCTTCATGTCAGCACAGAATCTGTCTTCATGTCATAGCAGAGAATCAGGCTTCACGTCACCCACCACTGGAACAGGCCACTGTCACACATTTAGGCCCAGGCAGAGGAGAGAGGTCCCGTAACAGAGAATCTGGCCTTATGTCAGCACAGAATCTGTCTTCATGTCATAGCAGAGAATCAGGCTTCACGTCACCCACCACTGGAACAAGCCACTGTCACATATTTAGGCCCCGGCACCCAGACAGAGGAGAGAGGTCCCGTAACAGAGAATCTGGCCTTATGTCAGCGCAGAATCTGTATTCATGTCATAGCAGAGAATCAGGCTTCACGTCACCCACCACTGGAACAGGCCACTGTCACATATTTAGGCCCAGGCACCCAGTCAGAGGAGAGAGGTCCCGTAACAGAGAATCTGGCTTGATGTCAGCACAGAATCTGTCTTCATGTCATAGCAGAGAATCAGGCTTCATGTCACCCACCACTGGAACAGGCAACTGTCACACATTTAGGCCCAGGCACCCAGGCAGAGGAGAGAGGTCCCGTAACAGAGAATCTGGCCTTATGTCAGCGCAGAATCAGTCTTCATGTCATAGCAGAGAATCAGGCTTCACGTCACCCACCACTGGAACAGGCCACTGTCACACATTTAGGCCCCGGCACCCAGACAGAGGAGAGCGGTCCCGTAACAGAGAATCTGGCCTTATGTCAGCGCAGAATCTGTATTCATGTCATAGCAGAGAATCAGGCTTCACGTCACCCACCACTGGAACAGGCCACTGTCACACATTTAGGCCCAGGTACCCAGGCAGAGGAGAGAGGTCTGCAGCGTACTCAAGTTGTGTTTGTAAATGTCCCTGGGTGTTGTAGTGCAATAGTCACTAACCTGGTACGGCTGACTCTCTGCAAGGGTAGGTGATGATAGGAGATGTTCGTGACGCCAGTGCCAATTAAACGGTGGCACGCCGTTTGCTGATAGCAGGAATAACTGAGGAACACGTGAGGTTAAAGCAGAACTCCAACTTTAGTAGTTATCATGAATACAGGGACAATAACGGAAACACAGTTCCCTTGCATACAGTCGATCTTTCAATACGGTTGATGCAGGCAATACAGGTGTAGCAAGGTGACTTCAGAGTGTGAAACACAGGACTTGCAGTACAGGCAGCTTGCACTATATTCCTGTCTGATCCTGGAGCATAGAAATTCTTCTCCAAGGTCCAATGCCCTGCTCTGGCGTATATCCTTGGTTTTATTCTATTAAAGTACCTCCTCTGTGGACTTAAGTACCTCTTGCTTTCCTTGGCTTGCCTCTGTCCCTCTCAGCTTCCTCAGGCTCTAGAAACTTCTGAACTCTAGACTGACTTTCCCTTCCCTGACTGGGCCTTATATAAACTAGGGCTCCCTAGCTCCCTCTAATGACCAGAAGCTGGAATGATACCCCTAGCAGGCCTGTACATGCAAGTTTCACAGTAACAGGGAAATACATAGCATTACATTCAATTACATTTTATAACCAACCTCCCCATAAACAAGGGGACACGACAGCACACAAGGTGACCCTTTTGTAGTGACGGGCATTACCGTCCCCGTACACTACAGGTCCCGTAACAGAGAATCTGGCCTGATGTCAGCGCAGAATCTGTCTTCATGTCATAGCAGAGAATCAGGCTTCACGTCACCCACCACTGGAACAGGCCACTGTCACACATTTAGGCCCAGGCACCCAGGCAGAGGAGAGAGGTCGCGTAACAGAGAATCTGGATTCATGTCAGCACAGAATAAGTCTTCATGTCATAGCAGAGAATCAGGCTTCATGTCACCCACCACTGGAACAGGCCACTGTCACACATTTAGGCCCCGGCACCCAGGCAGAGGAGAGGTTCATTCAACTTTGGGTTGACCCGCAATATAATGGTAAAATGAAATTTAAAATAGTATTGAATGAGGAAGTGCCCTGGAGTAGAATAATATATTGTTAAGGGGAGGTAGTTATTATCTAATCTGCACAAGGGATGGACAGGTCCTGTGGGATCCATGCCTGGTTCATTTTTATGAACGTCAGCTTGTCCACATTGGCTGTAGACAGGCGGCTGCGTTTGTCTGTAATGACGCCCCCTGCCGTGCTGAATACACGTTCAGACAAAACGCTGGCCGCCGGGCAGGCCAGCACCTCCAAGGCATAAAAGGCTAGCTCTGGCCACGTGGACAATTTGGAGACCCAGAAGTTGAATGGGGCCGAACCATCAGTCAGTACGTGGAGGGGTGTGCACAGGTACTGTTCCACCATGTTAGTGAAATGTTGCCTCCTGCTAACACGTTCCGTATCAGGTGGTGGTGCAATTAGCTGTGGCGTGGTGACAAAACTTTTCCACATCTCTGCCATGCTAACCCTGCCCTCAGAGGAGCTGGCCGTGACACAGCTGCGTTGGCGACCTCTTGCTCCTCCTCTGCCTTCGCCTTGGGCTTCCACTTGTTCCCCTGTGACATTTGGGAATGCTCTCAGTAGCGCGTCTACCAACGTGCGTTTGTACTCGCGCATCTTCCTATCACGCTCCAGTGTAGGAAGTAAGGTGGGCACATTGTCTTTGTACCGGGGATCCAGCAGGGTGGCAACCCAGTAGTCCGCACACGTTAAAATGTGGGCAACTCTGCTGTCGTTGCGCAGGCACTGCAGCATGTAGTCGCTCATGTGTGCCAGGCTGCCCAGAGGTAAGGACAAGCTGTCCTCTGTGGGAGGCGTATCGTCATCGTCCTGTGTTTCCCCCCAGCCGCGCACCAGTGATGGGCCCGAGCTGCTTTGGGTGCCACCTCGCTGTGAACATGCTTCATCCTCATCCTCCTCCACCTCCTCCTCATCCTCGTCCTCCTCGTCCTCCAGTAGTGGGCCCTGTCTGGCCACATTTGTACCTGGCCTCTGGTGTTGCAAAAAACCTCCCTCTGAGTCACTTTGAAGAGACTGGCCTGAAAGTGCTAAAAATGACCCCTCTTCCTCCTCTTCCTCCTGGGCCACCTCCTCTTCCATCATCGCCCTAAGTGTTTTCTCAAGGAGACATAGAAGTGGTATTGTAACGCTGATAACGGCGTCATCGCCACTGGCCATGTTGGTGGAGTACTCGAAACAGCGCAACAGGGCACACAGGTCTCGCATGGAGGCCCAGTCATTGGTGGTGAAGTGTGTCTGATCCGCAGTGCGACTGACCCGTGCGTGCTGCAGCTGAAACTCCACTATGGCCTGCTGCTGCTCGCACAGTCTGTCCAGCATATGCAAGGTGGAGTTCCACCTGGTGGGTACGTCGCATATGAGGCGGTGAGCGGGAAGGCCGAAGTTACGCTGTAGCGCAGACAGGCGAGCAGCGGCAGGGTGTGAACGCCGGAAGCACGAACAGACGGCCCGCACTTTATGCAGCAGCTCTGACATGTCGGGGTAGTTGCGAATGAACTTCTGCACCACCAAATTCAGCACATGCGCCAGGCAAGGGATGTGCGTCAAACCGGCTAGTCCCAGAGCTGCAACGAGATTTCGCCCATTATCGCACACCACCAGGCCGGGCTTGAGGCTCACCGGCAGCAACCACTCATCGGTCTGTTGTTCTATACCCCGCCACAACTCCTGTGCGGTGTGGGGCCTGTCCCCCAAACATATGAGTTTCAGAATGGCCTGCTGACGTTTACCCCGGGCTGTGCTGAAGTTGGTGGTGAAGGTGTGTGGCTGACTGGATGAGCAGGTGGAAGAAGAGGAGGAGGAAGCTGAGTAGGAGGAGGAGGAGACAGGAGGCAAAGAATGTTGCCCTGCGATCCTTGGCGGCGGAAGGACGTGCGCCAAACAGCTCTCCGCCTGGGGCCCAGCCGCCACTACATTTACCCAGTGTGCAGTTAGGGAGATATAGCGTCCCTGGCTGTGCTTACTGGTCCACGTATCTGTGGTTAGGTGGACCTTGCCACAGATGGCGTTGCGCAGTGCACACTTGATTTTATCGGACACTTGGTTGTGCAGGGAAGGCACGGCTCTCTTGGAGAAGTAGTGGCGGCTGGGAACAACATACTGTGGGACAGCAAGTGACATGAGCTGTTTGAAGCTGTGTGTGTCCACCAGCCTAAATGACAGCATTTCATAGGCCAGTAGTTTAGAAATGCTGGCATTCAGGGCCAGGGATCGAGGGTGGCTAGGTGGGAATTTACGCTTTCTCTCAAATGTTTGTGAGATGGAGAGCTGAACGCTGCCGTGTGACATGGTTGAGATGCTTGGTGACGCAGGTGGTGGTGTTGGTGGTACATCCCATGTTTGCTGGGCGGCAGGTGCCAACGTTCCTCCAGAGGCAGAGGAAGAGGCCGAGGCGGCGGCAGCAGCAGCAGAAGAGGCCGAGGCGGCAGCAGCAGAAGAGGCAGCAGGGGGAGCCTGAGTGACTTCCTTGTTTTTAAGGTGTTTACTCCACTGCAGTTCATGCTTTGCATGCAGGTGCCTGGTCATGCAGGTTGTGCTAAGGTTCAGAATGTTAATGCCTCGCTTCAGGCTCTGATGGAACAGCGTGCAAACCACTCGGGTCTTGTCGTCAGCACATTGTTTGAAGAAGTGCCATGCCAGGGAACTCCTTGAAGCTTCCTTTGGGGTGCTCGGTCCCAGATGGCGGCGGTCAGTAGCAGGCGAAGTCTCTTGGCGGCGGGTGTTCTGATTTTGCCAACTGCTCCCTCTTTTGCTACGCTGTTGGCTCGGTCTCACCACTGCCTCTTCCTCCGAACTGTGAAAGTCAGTGGCACGACTTTCATTTAATGTGGGGTCTAGGACCTCATCGTCCCCTGCATCGTCTTCCACCCAGTCTTGACCCCTGAACTCCTGTTCAGTCTGCACACTGCAGAAAGACGCAGCAGTTGGCACCTGTGTTTCGTCATCATCAGAGACGTGCTGAGGTGGTATTCCCATGTCCTCATCATCAGGAAAAATAAGTGGTTGTGTGTTAGTGCATTCTATCTCTTCCACCCCTGGGGAAGGGCTAGGTGGATGCCCTTGGGAAACCCTGGCAGCAGAGTCTTCAAACAGCATAAGAGACTGCTGCATAACTTGAGGCTCAGACAGTTTCCCTGATATGCATGGGGGTGATGTGACAGACCGATGGGCTTGGTTTTCATGCGCCATCTGTGCGCTTTCTGCAGAAGACTGGGTGGGAGATAATGTGAACGTGCTGGATCCACTGTCGGCCACCCAATTGACTAATGCCTGCACCTGCTCAGGCCTTACCATCCTTAGAACGGCATTGGGCCCCACCAAATATCGCTGTAAATTCTGCTGGCTACTGGGACCTGAGGTAGTTGGTTCACTAGGACGTGTGGCTGTGGCAGAACGGCCACGTCCTCTCCCAGCACCAGAGGGTACACTAACACCACCACGACCATGTCCACGTCCGCGTCCCTTATTAGATGTTTTCCTCATTGTTCCCGTTCACAACAATTTTGAGAATGGCAAATTTGGGAATGCTTTTTCAACCCAGAACAAAAAGTCTGCTTTTACGGTCACTACAAATAACTTGACCAGCTAAAACTGTGCAGATTTGGTTGAATAGAAATGTCAGGTCTATTTTTTAGGCGCTGGGTGACAGGCTCAACTTGCCCCTGATGTAATATATGGCCAAAAAATAACCACACTGTTGATGGTTAAATGCACTTGGGTGACACAGGCTCAGCCTGCACCAGATGTAGTATACGGCCAAAAAATAACCAGACTGTTGATGGTTAAATGCACTTCGGTGACACAGGCTCAGCCTGCAGCTGATGTAGGATATAGCACAAAATAACCACACTATCGATGGTTAAATACACTTGGTGATAGCTCGTGCTGGCGCACCACAAGTCACAAAATGGCCGCCGATCACCCCAGAAAAAAGTGATCTAAAAACGCTCTGGGCAACCTCAAAAAAGTGAGCAAGTCAATAATAGCACTTCAATGATCCACAGCTGCAGATCGATCACAGAATACAGTCTTTTGGAGGAGTTAATCTGCCTAATCTCGCCCTAACGTCGCAGCTGCAACCTCTCCCTATACTGATCATAGCAGAGTGATGTGCGGCGCTACGTGACTCCAGCTTAAATAGAGGCTGGGTCACATGGTGCACTGGCCAATCACAGCCATGCCAATAGTAGGCCTCTTGGGCCAAGTAGTATGACGCTTGTTGATTGGCTGCTTTGCAGCCTTTCAAAAAGCGCCAAGAAAGCGCCGAACACCGAACCCGGACTTTTACGAAAATGTTCGTGTCCGTGTCACGGACACCCCAAAATTCGGTACGAACCCGAACTATACAGTTCGTGTTCGCTCATCCCTACCTACCAGCAGCACAGATGGGGAGATAGCAAGAAGAATCCCCTAGGGAGGGTCCTCATGCCTGGCAGAACTAAGAACAGTCTGCCCAAAAGCCGAAAACTCTGCCATCCTAGCATCTATCCTATAATGGGAGATGAAGGTTGACTCAGAGCTCCAGGAGGCCGCCTTACAGATCAACTCTAAGGGGAGGAGTCTTCTCTCCGCAACCGAGGTGGAGACCGCCCTAGTAGAATGGGCTCTCACAAACTCAGGAGGATCTAAGGATTGGGAGACGAAAGCTTCCATAATGGCCTCCTTAATCCAGCGACTAATGGTAGCTTTAGACGCTTTATGGCCTTTAGACTTACCGGCAAACAGGATAAGAAGATTCTCATCTATCCTGAACTCTCTAGATCTATCCACATAGATCTGGAGGCATCTTGAAATATCCAGCGGGTTTCTAGCTGGAGTATCAGAGGAGGAGGCTGTAAACAAAACTGGTAAAGAGATTACCTGATTGATGTTCTGGAAAGTAGGCACCTTAGGCCTGAAGTAGGGTAAAAACTTCAGGAGTACTCTATCCTGTAGGAAAATAATGTACGGGTGAATTGCGGAGAGAGCCTGCAATTCAGAAATTCTTTTGGCTGAAGCTATAGCCAGAAGAAAGACCATCTTTAAAGTCAAAAATTTGAAATTTACCTCCTCCAAGGGCTCAAAGGGGGGAGATGCTAGCCCCCTGAGCACTACTGAAAGATCCCACTGGGGGATAGGTTTCAGTATAGTAGGCTTTAGTCTTTCAGCTCCCTTCAGGAAGCGTTTAATGAGTTGGTCCCGAGAATGTGGCCTGTTGAGACAGGCCGAGATGGCATAAACCTGTACCTTCAAGGTAGCTGGAGATAGGCCTCTATCTAATCCATCTTGAAGAAATTGAAGTATCGCAGGAAGGGGCGGATCTGCGGACGCCACCTGTCTGGAATCACACCATGCCACGAAGATTCTCATGATCCTGGAGTAGGCCTTCTTTGTAGACTCTGCTCGGGAATGCGACAAAGTTCTCAGGACCGACTCGGAAAGCCCTTCTATGTTGGGAAGGGACTGATCAACCTCCAGGCTGTCAGGTTGAACCTGTGCAGATCTGGGCAGAGGTGAGTGTCCCACGACACCAGGGTCTGCTCCGGGGGAGTCTCCAGTATTGTCCCCGACTCATCTGAATGAGCTTGGTAAACCAGGATCTTCTGGGCCAAAACGGTATGATGGCTATTACCGAGGCCTGATCCTGACGGATTTTCATCAATACCCTCGGTATCATGGAAAACGGAGGGAAGATGTAAGCCAGCCTGAACCTCCACGGTATTGACAGAGCATCTATCGCCAGGGGGTTGTCTTCCCTGTAGAGGAAACAGAACCTCAGCACCTTGGCGTTGAACCTGGTTGCCATGAGATCCACTTCTGGCATACCCCATCTGTGAACTAGCTGCCTGAAGATCTACGGATGCAGAGACCACTCCATGGTCGGTAATCCTCGACTTAAGCGGTCCGCTATCATATTGAGGGAGCCTCGAATATGAACGGCAGATAGATGGGAAAGGTTCGTCTCTGCCCACCGAAGAATCACCCCGATCTCTGACAGAAGGGGCAATGATCTTGTGCCTCCCTGTTTGTTTATATAGAGAACTGCAGTCATATTGTCTGACTGGACTTTCACTGCTTTGCCCCGGATCTGAGGGGCAAAGTGAAGGAGGGCTAGCCGGACAGCTCGCATCTCGCGAAGATTGGAAGAAAGACGCCGCTCCAGAGGAGACCAAGATCCCTGTATTGGGGATCCGTCCAGGTGAGCGCCCCAGCCTACAAGGGACGCGTCTGTAGTCAATATGACCCAAGCTGGTTGGGTCATAGACTTCCCTGGTGGTAGCTGAAACCACCATCTGAGGGAATTCCGGGTTTGACCGGACAGGGAGCACAGGGAATCTAGCCCCGCAGGGCTGCCGTTCCATAGGTGTAAGACCTCCGACTGAAGAGGACGGAGGTGCCATAGCGCCCAAGGGACTGCATCCGCAGCCGCTGACATGAGCCCCAGCATCTTCATGAGAGTCCGGATAGAGACTCGACGAGGGACATAAAGGACCTTTGCTAGGTCCTGAATCCGCGCTCTCCTTTCTGGAGTCAACCGGAGGGACATCTCCATAGAGTCGACCACGAATCCTAAGTAATGGATTGAAGTCGATGGGCTCACATTCGACTTCTGCCAGTTGATAATCCAGCCTAGGCGGAAGAGAAAAGAGATTGCGACCTGAAGATGGTGGGTAAGGATCGGAACTGAAGAGGCTATGAAAAGCCAATCGTCCAGATAAGGAATAATAGTCAGTCCTTGAAGTCTCAAAGCTGCCACCACCGACACCACCACCTTGGTGAAGATAAGGGGGGCAGAAGAGATTCCGAAGGGAAGCGCGGCGAACTGAAAGTGCCTGCGAACCCCTGAAATCTGGACCGCGATCCGGAGGAGTTTCCGGGACGCGGAATGGATCGGAATGTGAAGATACGCATCCTTGAGGTCCAGAGTAGCCATGACGTCCCCAGGGTTGAGGATATGGCTGACTGACCTTATGGTTTCCATGCGAAACCTTGTTTTCCTTATAAATCGATTGAGAAATCTCAAGTCGATGATCATCCGGAGATCTCCGGTCTTTTTGGGAACCAGGAACACTGGTGAATAAATCCCTAGGCCCCTCTCCCCTGCCGGCACCTCCTCTAGGGCTCCCTTGGAAATATAGTCCTGAATGTAAGCTTCTAGGACCACTTGTTTGGCAGACCCGAAGTTTCGTGTGGCGATGAATCTCTCTGGGGGGAGAGAGATAAGATCTACCCGGTACCCGAGGGAAACTATGTCCTGGACCCAGGGGTCTGCAATCAACCGGCTCCAAGAGTCTTTGAAATGGGTAAGACGACCCCCCACGGGAATCTGGGGGAGGGGTACGGGAAAAACTAGGGGAGATACTGCAGGGGCAGCAGGGCTTATCCAAGAGCCTCGAAGAGGCCCATAGTCAGGAGGGTTTTGCCTCCCTGGTGGGTTTACGGGAGCGTCTCGAATATTTACGAGATGGTCCCCCCCAATCTCTGCGCCTAGACTGCTGCCCTGGATGACCTCTGCCTTTCTTCTCCTGCCTGGGGCGTCCCCGAAAGGGCTGCTGGGGGAGGCTCTTCCCCTTTTTATCGGAGAGCCCCTCCATTATCTTGTCCAATTCGGACCCGAATAGCCTATCCGGTTCGAAGGGGAGCCCACAAAGATTGAACTTGGACGCGTTATCAGCGATCCAAGGTTTCAACCAGAGTGGTCTGCGGGCAGCCGAAACTAGGGCCATAGTTTTGGCGGCCAGCTTCAGCTGCATCTGGGTAGAATCGACCAGAAAGTCCATGGCCAGATTGGCCGACTTGAAGGCTGCCAGGATATCATCCCTTGATACGCTCTGATCAACGTCCGTCTGGATTCGGTTAAGCTTAGAGCGTAAATAGGTGGCTACCTCCGTGGCCGCAATAGAAGTTGATGCGGAGGCAGCAGCCGCCACGTAACTCCTCCTAAGGGTGCACTCTGCCCTCCGGTCTAGAGGGTCCTGCAGACTAGACCCATCGTCTGCAGGAACTAGAGTGCGCCGGGACAACTTGGCAATAGCCATGTCCACCTTGGGAACGGAACCCCACGATTCCACTAAGGGTTTAGCCATCGGGTACATCAGTTTGAATTTTCTAGTGAGAACTGGACCTTTCTCAGGCTTTCTCCATTCCGTGCGCATCACGGAGAGAAGGGTCTCATCCGCTCTAAAGACACGCTGTGTCCGTCCGGTGGGATCGGAGGACTCCCCCATGTCAACATCATGGTCCCCCGACCTGATGGACTTGAGTAACTTCTGCGTCTTTTCTGGAGGGAAAAAACAAGAAGTAGATTCTTCTTCCTCAGAAGAAGAAGACCCCGGAGAACAGGGGGTAGGTCTTTAAACCGGTGCGACCACCTCCATGGGAGTCTGAGAGGGTCCTGGTAGCCTCTCATTCAGCAGCTGCACCACTCCCTTAATGGAGTCATCCACGTATGTCTTCGTCCACTGAAACATTTCTTGCATCGTAAGTTCCGTGGATGCTGTGCGAAAACTCTCACATCTAGAGTACGGACAGCTGTCGTCTAAGGGGGTGTTACATTCGTAACACGCCAGATGCTTCCTCTTGGCCCCAGCTTTACGCTGATCCGGATCCTTGGGGGAAGCCATAGTCTGTAATTAGAAAGAACACAGGTCATAACACCTTCAATTTTACCTGGAGGTGGTGAAACAAGACCTTATGGGCGCCCACCAGCACTAGCAGAAAATAGAGCTGTAAAAGAGGAAACCACAATCCCAAGCCAAGCAATATTAAATATCTCAAGGCAATAGGGAACTCTGGAGCTAACTTGTGAAAGCGACGCAACCAGAGCACTGACTGACAGGCTCTGGGCGCTTAAGAGGAGGAAGCCCCGCCCCCTGGGCGGGGCCTCACTCGTAACTAGCCCAGAGGGATAACAGAGCCTAAACAGGCTCAGCAAGCCCTAAATGTCTGCCCCACCTAATCCTGGATCCCAGGGTGACATGGGGAGAAAGTTTTAATAAAGTAGTGAGGTTTAAACCCTCACGGCATCGCAAAAAAAAAAACGGAAGTGACGTAGCGCACCTAGTGCACATCACTTCCGGAGATGGCGGCGCCCATAGCGCCGCCACATGCGGTGAGAGAAGGACGGGATACCGCAGCACTCGAGTGGAAGAAGAGGGGAGGGGACACCCCCCTCCCCGACAGTACCCCAGCGGCACCCGACGGCCATAGCGCCGCTCACATGCGGCGAGGGAGGACGGGATACCACAGCTGGTTCAAAGAAGAGGGGAGGGGACACCCCTCACCCCGACGGTACCCCAGATAGAAACGCTGACCAGCCTATAATAAAGGCAATGAGAGGCCATGGAGGGCAAACTTTAGATCTAACAAAAAAATAGAGCCCCTAGCACTCTTCAGCTCCCAGAGGGGGAGCGACACCGCCAGTCCACCTGTCCAGAGGACAGAAAAAAACACGGTGGGCTGGGGGGTGATCTCCTCCCTTTCAGGGAGCTGAAAATCGTTTATTGGTTCTTTGGGCTCATTAAAATTCCGCCGGTCCTACCAGTCCACAGGGGCAGTTAACCCCATCTGTGCTGCTGGTAGGACGTAAGGGAACTGAGCTAAGCAAGTTTTATGCAAAAAAATATATATATTTCCTCATTTCCCGGGTTCTTTTCTGGCCCTTTCTTTACATGCAATAAAAACAATCTCTGGCCCTCACCCCGCCCCCCACCCGCTCTGCTAAGGGAGCGGATACAAGAGCTGCCCTGAGTGACATGTCCGCCTGCTGGGAGACTCTGCAGCATGTTGTATGTGTAGGACTACAAGTCCCAGCTGTATAATGACACTGCTAAGGGTGTGGATACAAGAGCTGCCTTGAGTGACATGTCTGCCTGCTGAGAGACTCTGCAGCCTGTTGTATGTGTAGGACTACAAGTCCCAGCTGTATAATGAGACTGCTAAGGGAGTGGATACAAGTGCTGCCCTGAGTGACATGTCTGCCTGCTGGGAGACTCTGCAGCATGTTGTATGTGTAGGACTACAAGTCCCAGCTGTATAATGAGACTGCTAAGGGAGTGGATACAAGAGCTGCCCTGAGTGACATGTCTGCCTGCTGGGAGACTCTGCAGCATGTTGTATGTGTAGGACTACAAGTCCCAGCTGTATAATGACACTGCTAAGGGAGTGGATACAAGAGCTGCCCTGAGTGACATGTCTGCCTGCTGGGAGACTCTGCAGCATGTTGTATGTGTAGGACTACAAGTCCCAGCTGTATAATGACACTGCTAAGGGAGTGGATACAAGAGCTGCCCTGAGTGACATGTCTGTGCAGCATACGGGTAGGTTACCCGACACTGCTAGATTACAAGGTGTAGGTCCCTTTAAGCCAGTTAGGCCTGTTGCAGGCAATCTTTATTCCAGCCAGCAGAGGGAGCCCCCAGTTCAATATAAATAGGCTAGAGCCTAGCCAGGAAGTGAGTTCAGAAGTTTCTAGAGCCTGAGGAAGCTGAGAGAGACAGAGGCAAGCCAAGGAAAGCAAGAGGTACTTAAGACAACAGAGGAGGTACTTTATAAAGATAAAACCAAGGATATACGCCAGAGCAGGGCATTGGACCTTGGAGAAGAGTTTCTATGTTCCAGGATCAGTCAGGAATAGAGTGCAAGCTGCCTGTACTGCAAGTCCTGTGTTTAACACTCTGAAGTCACCTTGCTATAACTGTATTGCCTGCATCAACTGTATTGAAAAATCGACTGTATGCAAAGGAACTGCGTTTCCGTTAATGTCCCTATATATGATAACTACTAAAGTTGGAGTTCTACTTTAACATCACGTGTTCCTCAGTTATTCCTGCTATCAGCAAACGGCGTGCCACCGTTTAATTGGCACTGGCGTCACGAACATTTCCTATCATCACCTGCCCTTGCAGAGAGTCAGCCGTCTCAGGTTAGTGTCTATTGCACTACAACACCCAGGAACATTTCTAAACACAACTTGAGTACGCTGCACCCTTCTCTTTTGGCGTCACGAACAGGATACGCACGCTTTCTAGTGCAAGAAGCGTGAACTTTGTGCCTTATACCGTTGCCCTGTGACCAAAGTGACCAACTACCTGTTTTCTTAAAGTGGACTTTGTGGACTGAAAAACATACCCAAAGTGTGCCTAAAACCTCCAAAAAGCGCTGTGCAGTGTTGCGCTATCAAGAGGAAGAAAATCGCCACATTGGAGTGTGGTTTTATGGACTTTTCAACAACCCTGCTTGCTGTCAGGGAATGGTGACCAAGATGGCCACCGGCCGCCTGGAGTAAAGTTTCCAGCGCTGCTGAGGACCTTCGTTGGCGGATCCCTGCAAAGACACCGAGAATCCCGCCCCTCGTCATCATCGCACCGCCGCGGCCCTGCTTCTCCTACGTCACCGCGTTCTCAGGACGTCCGGAATCTCGCGAGACTTGGCCTGCGCAAGCCCGGCGATACCGGTAAGCACCTATAACTGGAGGGGAGGGGAGTGTTCCGGCCCCTTTAGTCGCCAGCGGCCACCTCTCAATAGACTACCATGTCAGAGCCGGGAGTGCCTGAGCAGCCGGCCCCGGGAGAGCTAGCGGCTCCTAATCACCCTACAGCCCCCGGCATGATGCCCTTTACCATGCCTTACTATTTCGGGGCCCCATGGTTCCCCCGCTACAGAGGGGAGACCCATACCCTAAGAGACTTTAAAGAAAAGTTGCTGGCACTATTCCGACTGTACCCTATAAATGCCGACCAGCAAATGGAAATCCTGCTAGCGCAGCTGGAGGGAGCTGCCCGCAGGGAGGTATTATCCTGGCCTGCTACTGAGCGGAGTACTCTAGAACAGATATTCACCCGCCTCAGAGCCACTTTTGAAACTAGGACTGCCTCAGAGATAAAGATGCACTTCTTTGGCAAGAAACAGAAGTCCGGTGAGTCCCTCCGTGACTATGCCCTATCACTTCAGGAGGCTTTAGGGGCTGTAATTCAGATAGATCCCAAAGAGGCTGATAACCGGGACCAGACCCTAAGGGAACAATTTATCACTGGGGTGTCTAGTGAGCAAATAAGGACCCAGTTAAAGATGCTGTCCGCCCAGCACCCTAACAGTGCCTTTCTGGACTTTAAAAAACTGGCTATAAAAATTCTGGGGTCAGCAGTATCTACGGAGTTAAGCACCCCACCTTAGTCATCAGCCTGCAGGCCAAAACCGCTTATCACTAACCGAGCTCAGGCCGGTCAAGCTGTTCAAGCTTCAGCTACCGATACTATCGCCATGCTGATAGAGCAAGTAAATCACCTCACTAAAAGTCTAGAGAAAGTGTGCAGAAAACTAGAGGAATGGGAAAAACCCATAATGACAGAAGAAGAATTCCTTTCACCTCCTAGGCCGTTCCCACCTCCTTACCAAGAGACTCACCCCAGGGATCCTGGGAGGCGTAATAGAGATCGTAAGCGGCCCGTGTGTACATACTGCAAAAAGCTGGGACACACAGAATCCACGTGCTGGCAGTTAAACGGGCAACCCCTGAGGCTGAGGACCACCCCTCGGGAGGTAGAACACTAGGTCCAGAGGATCCAAATTGGATGCCACGGTATGTAGGATCCCATCCTAAAATCAATATAGAGATCAACGGGGTCCCCTTTGAAGCCCTATTAGATACTGGGTCTCAAGTCACTACTATTCAGCTGCCTGCATTTGAAAAGTTCTGGGACACCAACCAGTTAACCCAGCCGCCTGAATCCTGGGTGGAGATTATCGCCAGCAATGGCAAACCAGTAAAGATTCACGGATACTGGGAACCCACCCTGCAGGTGGGAGAAGTAACCTTACCACAACAGGGGGTGATAGTAGTGCAGGCCGGCGACAGAGGAGGACATCCTGTCATCCTAGGCACCAATGTCTTCAGAAACTGTTATTCAGAAATACTTGCCGTATTACATCAGACTTTGCCCACTGCTTCCTCTGCTTCCAGGAGGGTGATTCAAAAGACTATTACTGTGTTAAGTGCCCAGCAGAGGTTTGCTAATGGGAAAGGAGAAATTTGTACTGCCAGGATTAGTGATATTAAGCCTGTGACTTTGCCTCCTAATTCTCAAACTCTTTTATGGTGTCGTGCTGTCCTGGGAGTCCAAGGCCGAGATTATCCAGCCCTGGTGGAACCAATCCAGATGGAGGATTACCCTTATGTGAGAGCTGCCAAGTCCCTGGTGAACGTCTCCCAAGGTAAAGTACCTGTCCGTCTGATTAACCTGAGTGATCATCCTGTGGCGCTTAGTAAGCATTACCCTGTTGCCCAGCTTTCTCAGGTATCCTTCCAAGACATCATTCGTCTTCCAATGACAGAAAAGCCGCCAGCCGCAGTCAGCGGATGCTCGCCGGTGACCCAGCCACAGGTGCCCTGGTGGGAAGAGCTCCACGTCGGGGACGAGACTACCCCCCAACAACAACAAGAAGGGATTATACAGCTTGTCAAGGAGCACCACCAGGCCTTCAGTAAGCATGCCACTGATTATGGAGAGGTGAGTGCCATACAACACAACATACCTACTGGCTCTCACCCTCCTATCAAGGAGAGGTACAGACCTTTACCGCCTACTTCATATCAGACTGTAAAGGAAATGATCCAAGAGATGAAAGACTCTAATGTAATCCGGGACAGCCGTAGTCCGTGGGCGGCACCCCTGGTCCTAGTAAAGAAGAAGGACGGTGGTATCCGTTTTTGTGTGGATTATAGGAAAATTAATCAAATAACCCACAAAGATGCATACCCACTGCCCCGCATTGAGGAGTCACTAACTGCTTTTGGCTCCTCTGCCTATTTCTCCACGTTGGACTTGACCAGTGGCTACTGGCAAGTGCCCATGGCCCCTGCAGATAGGGAAAAGACTGCTTTCACTACTCCCATGGGCCTGTTCGAATTCAATTGTATGCCGTTCGGGCTATGTAATGCCCCAGGAACTTTCCAGAGACTAATGGAACGGTGTTTGGGTCACAAAAACTTCGAAACAGTGCTGCTGTATCTAGATGATGTCATTGTGTACTCAAAAACATATGAAGACCATCTGAAACATTTGGCAGAAGTATTTGAAATCCTTATCAAATATGGCTTGAAGGTAAAGCCATCCAAGTGTCACTTGCTCAAACCTGCAGTAAGATACCTGGGGCATGTGGTAAGCGGAGAGGGCGTGCAACCTGACCCTGATAAGTTAGCGGCTGTCCGTAATTGGCCGGTCCCTACTACCGTCAAGGAAGTGAGGGGTTTCCTTGGTTTTGCCGGCTACTATAGACGTTTTATCCCCCATTTTGCTCAAATAGCTGATCCTATCCAGGAACTCCTGAGGGGGCAACCCAAGAAAAGTCCTAGAACTCCTGTACCCATTGAGTGGAATGAGGAAAGAGAGATAGCGTTCCAATTGCTAAAAAAGAAACTGACAGAGCCTCCTGTGTTAGGTTATCCAGATTATAGCAAGCCTTTCCATCTTTATACCGATGCTAGCAAGCGAGGCCTGGGAGCTGTGTTAGCCCAAATCCAAGAGGGAAAAGAGAGAGTGATAGCATATGCAAGCCGCTACCTGAAAGGAGCTGAGAAAAATGACCAGAATTATAGTTCCTTCAAACTAGAGTTCCTGGCATTAGTGTGGGCGGTGACAGAAAAATTCAAGGATTATCTAGCCGCCACCCCGTTCATTGCATTCACTGACAATAACCCTCTGGCGCATCTAAATACAGCTAAATTAGGGGCCTTGGAGCAGAGATGGGCCTCTCGCCTCGCCAACTATGATTTCTCTGTAAAATATCGTGCTGGACGTACTAATGATAATGCTGATGCTTTATCCAGGCTTCCCACAGAGACAGCTCCTGATGATGTGCGAGATGCTTGGGAAGATGTAGAGATGCCGGCTTTCTATAACAAATTTGCTCAACAGGATCAGGCTCGAGCTACCAATAACAGAGCTGCAGTTCCTTCATCCTCCAGTAGGCCTGAACCTAAAGAAGAAAGGTGGGTGAAACTACAGTCTGAAAGTAGAGTGCTGGGTGAGTTGTTGGACTTCATTACTAGTGGCAGAGCCCCTGAGAGGATCCGGCGTAAGAGTGCAGATCCTGAGTTCATCAAACTGTGGAGACAGCGCCATCAACTCTTCATACAAAAGGGCCTATTGCTACGGAGAAGCCTAGACCCAGTGTCCAACGAGAGAGTGCACCAGATTCTCATACCCCGACGAGATGCAGGTATGGTGTTGGAGATGTACCACAATCAATCCGGTCACTTTGGGGTCCAAAAGACTGAGGCTAATATCCGCCAGCGGTTTTACTGGGTGGGCATGAGAGAAGACATTGAGAAATGGTGTCGGGAGTGTGTAGCCTGTGCCTTAAAACGGAGTGAGCACCATGATCAGAGGGCACCACTGAGACCCATTGTAAGTACCCGTCCTCTTGAACTTGTCGCCATCGACCATGTGAAATTGGAGCCTAGTCGCTCAGGGTATGCTTATGCCATGACTATTATTGATCATTTCACTAAGTTTGTTGTAGCGGTGCCTGTGAGAGACCAGACAGCCAAGACTACAGCCGAACTGTTCTGGAAGCACTTCCTCCTGCCCTACGGATGTCCAGAAAAGATCCTCACCGATCAAGGACCTGCCTTTGAGTCCCATCTATTCCATGAACTGTGCCGCTTACACAACTGTAAGAAGATCCGGACAACGGCCTACCATCCTCAAGGTAATGGATTATGTGAAAAAATGAATCAGACCTTGATAGAGATGCTGAGGGCCGTGCCTCCTGAAAACAGAGGAGATTAGGCCAATCTGTTGCCACAGCTCATGTACACGTACAATCATACCATACATTGTTCCACTGGGTATACCCCTTTTTACTTGATGTTTGGGCGCCAAGGGACATTGCCTGCTGATCACTCCTTGGACATACATGTACCTGATTGCATCAACCCATTACCTAATACTGACTGGGTTGCTGAGCACCAAAGGCGATTGAATACAGCCAAAGCCATTGTTCAGGAACGTATGGACTTTGCTAGAGACCGACAGCAGAGAGACTATGATCAGGCAGCCCATGCAGAACCCTTGACAATAGGGGCCGTGGTATGGTTAAAGAATAACCGCCGTACAAGTAAACTGGACAGTAAATGGGAGCAAAGTCCCTATGTTGTCACTGCAATCCCAAATGTGGGAACTCACACTTATGAGATCACCCGGGAAGGCAAGGGATCCCAAATTGTACACAGAAACCGGTTAAAGCTCTGCCTGACACCAGAACCCAGTGCCGAGAGTTCTGGATCTGAATTCCCTGTGTCAGAGTCAGCAATACAGCCCGAGGATCCTATGCAGGCTGTCAGTAATCTAAGGTATGACGCTGATCCCATGCATTGGCTTCTGACACCATGGTTTAACTTGCTGGTGCCTGCTCCGGCACCTACTGTCTCTTCACCTCCAGAAGAGCCGGTTCAAGATGCCCCGGATCCAGTTCCCCCTCTAGTGGATATTGTTGTTCCTGTTGTTCCTGACCAAGGTCTCACTTATGGAGACCCTCCTGTTGTTCCTCTCTCTTCTACCTCGTTGCTAAGGGAAGAGGAGACCCCTGTATTGAGAAGGTCTACCCGGATGACCAGGGGACGCCCGCCAGTCCGTTTAGGAGACTTTGACTATTCTGGTGGTGTCTCCTCCCAAACAGTTGCTACTGGTAATACCTTGTTGGACATTTGTGCACAAGAATGGACTCCCCCACGTGAGCCCTTGCCTGTGATACACCCACAGGAAACTCCTGGGTAGTTCCGTTATTATGCTGTCACCAAAGACAATGGACTAACCTGGTTCACCCTAAGTTCGCTGTGCCAGGTCAGCGGCCGTGCCTAAGAAGCAAGAAGACGCCCCTTTCCATTGTGTCATTTGTTCATGAAGTTACCACTGTTATGTTTTTATGTGTGAAATAATTATTTATCATATTATAATGTAATGCCAATGTTATGTATCATGTTATGCCGGTTCAGGAAGGCGAGTGTGAGTACGAGGCCTTACTCACGTTAAAGTCTGGGGGTGTGCAGCATACGGGTAGGTTACCCGACACTGCTAGATTACAAGGTGTAGGTCCCTTTAAGCCAGTTAGGCCTGTTGCAGGCAATCTTTATTCCAGCCAGCAGGGGGAGCCCCCAGTTCAATATAAATAGGCTAGAGCCTAGCCAGGAAGTGAGTTCAGAAGTTTCTAGAGCCTGAGGAAGCTGAGAGAGACAGAGGCAAGCCAAGGAAAGCAAGAGGTACTTAAGACAACAGAGGAGGTACTTTATAAAGATAAAACCAAGGATATACGCCAGAGCTAGGGTATCGGGCCTTGGAGAAGAGTTTCTATGTTCCAGGATCAGTCAGGAATAGAGTGCAAGCTGCCTGTACTGCAAGTCCTGTGTTTAACACTCTGAAGTCACCTTGCTATAACTGTATTGCCTGCATCAACTGTATTGAAAAATCGACTGTATGCAAAGGAACTGCGTTTCCGTTAATGTCCCTATATATGATAACTACTAAAGTTGGAGTTCTGCTTTAACATCACGTGTTCCTCAGTTATTCCTGCTATCAGCAAACGGCGTGCCACCGTTTAATTGGCACTGGCGTCACGAACATTTCCTATCATCACCTGCCCTTGCAGAGAGTCAGCCGTCTCAGGTTAGTGTCTATTGCACTACAACACCCAGGAACATTTCTAAACACAACTTGAGTACGCTGCATCTGCCTGCTGGGAGACTCTGCAGCATGTTGTATGTGTAGGACTACAAGTCCCAGCTGTATAATGACACTGCTAAGGGAGTGGATACAAGTGCTGCCCTGAGTGACATGTCTGCCTGCTGGGAGACTCTGCAGCATGTTGTATGTGTAGGACTACAAGTCCCAGCTGTATAATGACACTGCTAAGGGAGTGGATACAAGAGCTGCCCTGAGTGCTGGGAGAAAACAGCAACTTGTAAGTGTAGAACTATAAGTTCCACTTATATAATGACACTGCTAATACACACAGGATCTTCCCCCTACCTGTAATGCTTTGCAGAACTTCTCTTTCAGCTCCTGTGCCCAGCATTTGTCTCCTCACTGCCTGCAGAGCTGTGCAGCTGAAGGGGTTAAGATTCCTAGGATAGAGCACACAGCCGGCAGTGAAGGGGGCTTGGCCAGCACAGTGACATCTCGTTTACAGGCTTGTAAACGACCTTTATCAGAGCAGGGAGAGAAGCTGACATCACAGGTCATGTGACCCTCAGTGAAATCTGAGAAACCGGCCACTGGAGATAAAGTGAGTTAATTGGAAAGCTGTTACATTTGCCCAGTTAGGAACATAGAAAGAACAAAAAATAACTCGGATAACCCCTTTAAGTGAAACAAATTGACTTTGATCCAAACTTGAAGAAAAAATTAGATCCACCACAAATCCGAATTTCCTTGCGTTTCATGGTAGCAAATTGTTTTTTCATAAAAATACATGTGTTACAAAGTGAAAGTAAGAAGCTTGGCACATCGCGGTGTTCGGGCGAATATCGCATGTGCTCGAGCGCGATGCTCAAGTCAGTGTATTTAAATCTAATTTTGCCTCTATTTCTCAAAAGTTTCTGGCGGGATTCGAACTCACAAACTTCTACAGTACATCCAAAAATGTGAACCACTACACTATAGAGCTGCATGGCCAGTTACTTAAACAAAAAAGAGACTTCTGCTGTATAGGTATACCTAATACTAGTAAGTATTGACATACAGCAGAAGTCTCATATTTTTTATATATATACACTGCTCAAAAAAATAAAGGGAACACAAAAATAATACATCCTAGATCTGAATTAATTAAATATTCTTCTGAAATACTTTGTTCTTTACATAGTTGAATGTGCTGACAACAAAATCACACAAAAATAAAAAAAATGGAAATCAAATTTTTTAACCCATGGAGGTCTGGATTTGGAGTCACACTCAAAATTAAAGTGGAAAAACACACTACAGGCTGATCCAACTTTGATGTAATGTCCTTAAAACAAGTCAAAATGAGGCTGAGTAGTGTGTGTGGCCTCCACGTGCCTGTATGACCTCCCTACAACGCCTGTGCATGCTCCTGATGAGGTGGTGGACTGTCTCCTGAGGGATCTCCTCCCAGACCTGGACTAAAGCATCTGCCAACTCCTGGACAGTCTGTGGTGCAACGTGACGTTGGTGGATAGAGCAAGACATGATGTCCCAGATGTGCTCAATTGGATTCAGGTCTGGGGAACGGGCGGGCCAGTCCATAGCATCAATGCCTTCGTCTTGCAGGAACTTCTGACACACTCCAGCCACATGAGGTCTAGCATTGTCTTGCATTAAGAGGAACCCAGGGCCAACCGCACCAGCATATGGTCTCACAAGGGGTCTGAGGATCTCATCTCATAGAAACATAGAAACATAGAATGTGTCGGCAGATAAGAACCATTTGGCCCATCTAGTCTGCCCAATATACTAAATACTATGGATAGCCCCTGGCCCTATCTTATATGAAGGATGGCCTTATGCCTATCCCATGCATGCTTAACCTCCTTCACTGTATTTGCAGCTGCCACTTCTGCAGGAAGGCTATTCCATGCATCCACTACTCTCTCAGTAAAGTAATACTTCCTGATATTACTTTTAAACCTTTGCCCCTCTAATTTAAAACTATGTCCTCTTGTAGCAGTTTTTCTTCTTTTAAATATTCTTTCCTCTTTTACCTTGTTGATTCCCTTTATGTATTTAAAAGTTTCTATCATATCCCCTCTGTCTCGTCTTTCTTCCAAGCTATACATGTTAAGGTCCTTTAATCTTTCCTGGTAAGTTTTATCCTGCAATCCATGTACCAGCTTAGTAGCTCTTCTCTGAACTCTCTCCAAAGTATTAATATCCTTCTGGAGATATGGTCTCCAGTACTGAGCACAATACTCCAAATGAGGTCTCACTAGTGCTCTGTAGAGCGGCATGAGCGCCTCCCTCTGTCTACTAGTAATGCCTCTCCCTATACACCCAAGCATTCTGCTAGCATTTCCTGCTGCTCTGTGACATTGTCTGCCTACCTTTAAGTCTTCTGAAATAATGATCCCTAAATCCCTTTCCTCAGATACTGAGGTTAGGACTGTATCACTGATTTTATATTCTGCTCTTGGGTTTTTACGTCCCAGGTGCATTATCTTGCACTTATCAACATTAAATTTTAGTTGCCAGATTTTTGACCATTCCTCTAGTTTTCCTAAGTCCTTTTCCATTTGGTGTATTCCTCCAGGAACGTCAACCCTGTTACAAATCTTTGTGTCATCAGCAAAAAGACACACCTTACCATTGAGGCCTTCTGCAATTTCGCTGATAAATATATTAAACAATATGGGTCCCAGAACAGATCCCTGAGGTACCCCACTGGTAACATGACCTTGGTCTGAATATACTCCATTGACTACAACCCTCTGTTGCCTGTCCCTCAGCCACTGCCTAATCCATTCAACAATATGGGAGTCCAAGCCCAATGACTGCACTTTATTGATAAGCCTTCTATGTGGGACAGTATCAAAAGCCTTACTAAAGTCTAGATAAGCGATGTCTACTGCACCTCCTCCATCTATTATTTTAGTCACCCAATCAAAAAAATCAATAAGATTAGTTTGACATGATCTCCCTGAAGTAAACCCATGCTGTTTTTGATCTTTCAATCCATGGGATTTTAGATGGTCCACAATCCTCTCCTTAAGTATGGTTTCCATTAATTTCCCCACTATTGATGTCAGGCTTACTGGCCTATAGTTGCCCGATTCCTCCCTACTACCTTTCTTGTGAATGGGCACAACATTTGCTAATTTCCAATCTTCTGGGACGACTCCTGTTGCCAGTGATTGGTTAAATAAATCTGTTAATGGTTTTGCTAGTTCACCGCTGAGCTCTTTTAATAGCTTTGGGTGTATCCCATCAGGCCCCTGTGACTTATTTGTATTAATTTTAGACAGTTGACTTAGAACCTCTTCCTCTGTAAAGACACATGCGTCAAAAGATTCATTAGTCTTCTTTCCCAACTGAGGTCCTTCTCCTTCATTTTCCTTTGTAAAAACTGAACAGAAGTATTCATTGAGGCAGTCAGCTAGTTCTTTATCTTCTTCCATATATCTTCCTTCTTTAGATTTAATTTGGTAATTCCTTGTTTTAGTTTCTTTTTTTCATTTATGTATCTGAAGAATGCCTTATCGCTAGAGTTGAGCGAACACCTGGATGTTCGGGTTCGAGAAGTTCGGCCGAACTTCCCGAAAAATGTTCGGGTTCGGGATCCGAACCCGATCCGAACTTCGTCCCGAACCCGAACCCCATTGAAGTCAATGGGGACCCGAACTTTTCGGCACTAAAAAGGCTGTAAAACAGCCCAGGAAAGAGCTAGAGGGCTGCAAAAGGGAGCAACATGTAGGTAAATCCCCTGCAAACAAATGTGGATAGGGAAATGAATTAAAATTAAAATTAAAAAAATAAAAATGAACCAATATCAATTGGACAGAGGTCCCATAGCAGAGAATCTGGTTTCACGTCAGCAGAGAATCAGTCTCTTCATGTCATAGCAAAGAATCTGGCTTCATGTCAGCACAGAATCAGTCTCTTCATGCCATAGCAGAGAATCTGGCTTCATGTCAGCACAGAATCTGTCTTCATGTCATAGCAGAGAATCAGGCTTCATGTCACCCACCACTGGAACAGGCCACTGTCACACATTTAGGCCCTGGCACCCAGGCAGAGGAGAGAGGTCCCGTAACAGAGAATCTGGCCTTCTGTCAGCGCAGAATCAGTCTTCATGTCATAGCAGAGAATCAGGCTTCACGTCACCCACCACTGGAACAGGCCACTGTCACACATTTAGGCCCCGGCACCCAGACAGAGGAGAGCGGTCCCGTAACAGAGAATCTGGCCTTATGTCAGCACAGAATCTGTCTTCATGTCATAGCAGAGAATCAGGCTTCACGTCACCCACCACTGGAACAAGCCACTGTCACATATTTAGGCCCCGGCACCCAGACAGAGGAGAGAGGTCCCGTAACAGAGAATCTGGCCTTATGTCAGCGCAGAATCTGTATTCATGTCATAGCAGAGAATCAGGCTTCACGTCACCCACCACTGGAACAGGCCACTGTCACACATTTAGGCCCAGGCACCCAGGCAGAGGAGAGAGGTCCCGTAACAGAGAATCTGGCCTTATGTCAACACAGAATATGTCTTCATGTCATAGCAGAGAATCAGGCTTCACGTCACCCACCACTGGAACAGGCCACTGTCACACATTTAGGCCCAGGCACCCAGGCAGAGGAGACAGGTCCCGTAACAGAGAATCTGGCCTTATGTCAGCACAGAATCTGTCTTCATGTCATAGCAGAGAATCAGGCTTCACGTCACCCACCACTGGAACAAGCCACTGTCACATATTTAGGCCCCGGCACCCAGACAGAGGAGAGAGGTCCCGTAACAGAGAATCTGGCCTTATGTCAGCGCAGAATCTGTATTCATGTCATAGCAGAGAATCAGGCTTCACGTCACCCACCACTGGAACAAGCCACTGTCACATATTTAGGCCCAGGCACCCAGGCAGAGGAGAGAGGTCCCGTAACAGAGAATCTGGCCTGATGTCAGCACAGAATCTGTCTTCATGTCATAGCAGAGAATCAGGCTTCACGTCACCCACCACTGGAACAGGCCACTGTCACACATTTAGGCCCAGGCACCCAGGCAGAGGAGAGAGGTCCCGTAACAGAGAATCTGGCCTGAAGTCAGCGCAGAATCTGTCTTCATGTCATAGCAGAGAATCAGGCTTCACGTCACCCACCACTGGAACAGGCCACTGTCACACATTTAGGCCCAGGCACCCAGTCAGAGGAGAGAGGTCCCGTAAAAGAGAATCTGGCCTTATGTCAGCACAGAATCTGTCTTCATGTCATAGCAGAGAATCAGGCTTCACGTCACCCACCACTGGAACAGGCCACTGTCACACATATAGGCCCCGGCACTCAGACAGAGGAGAGAGATCCCGTAACAGAGAATCTGGCCTTATGTCAGCGCAGAATCTGTATTCATGTCATAGCAGAGAATCGGGCTTCACGTCACCCACCACTGGAACAGGCCACTGTCACATATTTAGGCCCAGGCACCCAGGCAGAGGAGAGAGGTCCCGTAACAGAGAATCTGGCCTTATGTCAGCGCAGAATCTGTATTCATGTCATAGCAGAGAATCAGACTTCACGTCACCCACCACTGGAACAGGCCACTGTCACACATTTAGGCCCAGGCACCCAGGCAGAGGAGAGAGGTCCCGTAACAGAGAATCTGGCCTTATGTCAGCACAGAATCTGTCTTCAAGTCATAGCAGAGAATCAGGCTTCACGTCACCCACCACTGGAACAAGCCACTCTCACATATTTAGGCCCCGGCACCCAGACAGAGGAGAGAGGTCCCGTAACAGAGAATCTGGCCTTATGTCAGCGCAGAATCTGTATTCATGTCATAGCAGAGAATCAGGCTTCACGTCACCCACCACTGGAACAAGCCACTGTCACATATTTAGGCCCAGGCACCCAGGCAGAGGAGAGAGGTCCCGTAACAGAGAATCTGGCCTGATGTCAGCGCAGAATCTGTCTTCATGTCATAGCAGAGAATCAGGCTTCACGTCACCCACCACTGTAACAGGCCACTGTCACATATTTAGGCCCAGGCACCCAGGCAGAGGAGAGAGGTCGCGTAACAGAGAATCTGGATACATGTCAGCACAGAATAACTCTTCATGTCATAGCAGAGAATCAGGCTTCACGTCACCCACCACTGGAACAGGCCACTGTCACACATTTAGGCCCCGGCACCCAGGCAGAGGAGAGGTTCATTCAACTTTGGGTTGCCCCGCAATATAATGGTAAAATGAAATTAAAAATAGTATTGAATGAGGAAGTGCCCTGGAGTAGAATAATATATTGTTAAGGGGAGGTAGTTAATATCTAATCTGCACAAGGGATGGACAGGTCCTGTGGGATCCATGCCGGTTCATTTTTATGAACGTCAGCTTGTCCACATTGGCTGTAGACAGACGGCTGCGTTTGTCTGTAATGACGCCCCCTGCCGTGCTGAATACACGTTCAGACAAAACGCTGGCCGCCGGGCAGGCCAGCACCTCCAAGGCATAAAAGGCTAGCTCTGGCCACGTGGACAATTTGGAGACCCAGAAGTTGAATGGGGCCGAACCATCAGTCAGTACGTGGAGGGGTGTGCACAGGTACTGTTCCACCATGTTAGTGAAATGTTGCCTCCTGCTAACACGTTCCGTATCAGGTGGTGCTGCACTTAGCTGTGGCGTGGTGACAAAACTTTTCCACATCTCTGCCATGCTAACCCTGCCCTCAGAGGAGCTGGCCGTGACACAGCTGCGTTGGCGACCTCTTGCTCCTCCTCTGCCTTCGCCTTGGGCTTCCACTTGTTCCCCTGTGACATTTGGGAATGCTCTCAGTAGCGCGTCTACCAACGTGCGTTTGTACTCGCGCATCTTCCTATCACGCTCCAGTGTAGGAAGTAAGGTGGGCACATTGTCTTTGTACCGGGGATCCAGCAAGGTGGCAACTCAGTAGTCCGCACACGTTAAAGTGTGGGCAACTCTGCTGTCGTTGCGCAGGCACTGCAGCATGTAGTCGCTCATGTGTGCCAGGCTGCCCAGAGGTAAGGACAAGCTGTCCTCTGTGGGAGGCGTATCGTCATCGTCCTGTGTTTCCCCCCAGCCACGCACCAGTGATGGGCCCGAGCTGCTTTGGGTGCCACCCCGCTGTGAACATGCTTCATCCTCATCCTCCTCCACCTCCTCCTCATCCTCGTCCTCCTCGTCCTCCAGTAGTGGGCCCTGTCTGGCCACATTTGTACCTGGCCTCTGGTGTTGCAAAAAACCTCCCTTTGAGTCACTTTGAAGAGACTGGCCTGAAAGTGCTAAAAATGACCCCTCTTCCTCCCTTTCCTCCTGGGCCACCTCCTCTTCCATCATCGCCCTAAGTGTTTTCTCAAGGAGACATAGAAGTGGTATTGTAATGCTGATAACGGCGTCATCGCCACTGGCCATGTTGGTGGAGTACTCGAAACAGCGCAACAGGGCACACAGGTCTCGCATGGAGGCCCAGTCATTGGTGGTGAAGTGTGTCTGATCCACAGTGCGACTGACTCGTGCGTGCTGCAGCTGAAACTCCACTATGGCCTGCTGCTGCTCGCACAGTCTGTCCAGCATATGCAAGGTGGAGTTCCACCTGGTGGGTACGTCGCATATGAGGCGGTGAGCGGGAAGGCCGAAGTTACGCTGTAGCGCAGACAGGCGAGCAGCGGCAGGGTGTGAACGCCGGAAGCGCGAACAGACGGCCCGCACTTTATGCAGCAGCTCTGACATGTCGGGGTAGTTGCGAATGAACTTCTGCACCACCAAATTCAGCACATGCGCCAGGCAAGGGATGTGCGTCAAACCGGCTAGTCCCAGAGCTGCAACGAGATTTCGCCCATTATCGCACACCACCAGGCCGGGCTTGAGGCTCACCGGCAGCAACCACTCATCGGTCTGTTGTTCTATACCCCGCCACAACTCCTGTGCGGTGTGGGGCCTGTCCCCCAAACATATGAGTTTCAGAATGGCCTGCTGACGTTTACCCCGGGCTGTGCTGAAGTTGGTGGTGAAGGTGTGTGGCTGACTGGATGAGCAGGTGGAAGAAGAGGAGGAGGAAGCTGAGTAGGAGGAGGAGGAGACAGGAGGCAAAGAATGTTGCCCTGCGATCCTTGGCGGCGGAAGGACGTGCGCCAAACAGCTCTCCGCCTGGGGCCCAGCCGCCACTACATTTACCCAGTGTGCAGTTAGGGAGATATAGCGTCCCTGGCCGTGCTTACTGGTCCACGTATCTGTGGTTAGGTGGACCTTGCCACAGATGGCGTTGCGCAGTGCACACTTGATTTTATCGGACACTTGGTTGTGCAGGGAAGGCACGGCTCTCTTGGAGAAGTAGTGGCGGCTGGGAACAACATACTGTGGGACAGCAAGTGACATGAGCTGTTTGAAGCTGTGTGTGTCCACCAGCCTAAATGACAGCATTTCATAGGCCAGTAGTTTAGAAATGCTGGCATTCAGGGCCAGGGATCGAGGGTGGCTAGGTGGGAATTTACGCTTTCTCTCAAATGTTTGTGAGATGGAGAGCTGAACGCTGCCGTGTGACATGGTTGAGATGCTTGGTGACGCAGGTGGTGGTGTTGGTGGTACATCCCATGTTTGCTGGGCGGCAGGTGCCAACGTTCCTCCAGAGGCAGAGGAAGAGGCCGAGGCGGCGGCAGCAGCAGCAGAAGAGGCCGAGGCAGCAGCAGAAGAGGCCGAGGCGGCAGCAGCAGAAGAGGCAGCAGGGGGAGCCTGAGTGACTTCCTTGTTTTTAAGGTGTTTACTCCACTGCAGTTCATGCTTTGCATGCAGGTGCCTGGTCATGCAGGTTGTGCTAAGGTTCAGAACGTTAATGCCTCGCTTCAGGCTCTGATGGCACAGCGTGCAAACCACTCGGGTCTTGTCATCAGCACATTGTTTGAAGAAGTGCCATTCCAGGGAACTCCTTGAAGCTGCCTTTGGGGTGCTCGGTCCCAGATGGCTGCGGTCAGTAGCAGGCGAAGTCTCTTGGCGGCGGGTGTTCTGATTTTGCCCACTGCTCCCTCTTTTGCTACGCTGTTGGCTCGGTCTCACCACTGCCTCTTCCTCAGAACTGTGAAAGTCAGTGGCACGACCTTCATTCCATGTGGGGTCTAGGACCTCATCGTCCCCTGCATCGTCTTCCACCCAGTCTTCCTCCCTGACCTCCTGTTCCATTCTTCACACTGCAGAAAGACGCAGCAGTTGGCACCTGTGTTTCGTCATCATCAGAGACGTGCTGAGGTGGTATTCCCATGTCCTCATCATCAGGAAACATAAGTGGTTGTGCGTTAGTGCATTCTATCTCTTCCACCCCTGGGGAAGGGCTAGGTGGATGCCCTTGGGAAACCCTGGCAGCAGAGTCTTCAAACAGCATAAGAGCCTGCTGCATAACTTGAGGCTCAGACAGTTTCCCTGATATGCATGGGGGTGATGTGACAGACCAATGAGCATGCTTTTTCAACCCAGAACAAAAAGTCTGCTTTTACGGTCACTACAAATAACTTGACAAGCTAAAACTGTGCAGATTTGGTTGAATAGAGATGTGAGACCTGTTTTTTTTTGCGCTGTGTGACAGTTATAGGTTTAATCACAGAATGACACTTCTATCAGCAGGCTAGCGTGTGTCTTAGGTTTTTCTGAATGACACTATCAATACCTTCAATGTAAGATTTTCTTTTTGGGATAGATTTCAAGTAGGCCTGAAATACCAGAAACTAGTTATTTTCAGAATGGCAAATTTGGGAATGCTTTTTCAACCCAGAACAAAAAGTCTGCTTTTACGGTCACTACAAATAACTTGACCAGCTAAAACTGTGCAGATTTGGTTGAATAGAGATGTGAGACCTGTTTTTTTTTTGCGCTGTGTGACAGTTATAGGTTTAATCACAGAATGACACTTCTATCAGCACGCTAGCGTGTGTCTTAGGTTTTTCTGAATGACACTATTAATACCTTCAATGTAAGATTTTCTTTTTGGGATAGATTTCAAGTAGGCCTCAAATACCACAAACTAGTTATTTTCAGAATGGCAAATTTGGGAATGCTTTTTCAACCCAGAACAAAAAGTCTGCTTTTACGGTCACTACAAATAACTTGACCAGCTAAAACTGTGCAGATTTGGTTGAATAGAGATGTGAGACCTGTTTTTTTTTTGCGCTGTGTGACAGTTATAGGTTTAATCACAGAATGACACTTCTATCAGCACGCTAGCGTGTGTCTTAGGTTTTTCTGAATGACACTATCAATACCTTCAATGTAAGATTTTCTTTTTGGGATAGATTTCAAGTAGGCCTCAAATACCACAAACTAGTTATTTTCAGAATGGCAAATTTGGGAATGCTTTTTCAACCCAGAACAAAAAGTCTGCTTTTACGGTCACTACAATTAACTTCACAAGCTAAAACTGTGCAGATTTGGTTGAATAGAGATGTGAGACCTGTTTTTTTTTTTGCGCTGTGTGACAGTTATATGTTTAATCACAGAATGACACTTCTATCAGCAGGCTAGCGTGTGTCTTAGGTTTTTCTGAATCACACTATCAATACCTTCAATTTAAGATTTTCTTTTTGGGATAGATTTCAAGTAGGCCTCAAATACCACAAACTAGTTATTTTCAGAATGGCAAATTTGGGAATGCTTTTTCAACCCAGAACAAAAAGTCTGCTTTTACGGTCACTACAAATAACTTGACCAGCTAAAACTGTGCAGATTTAGTTGAATAGAGATGTGAGACCTGTTTTTTTTTTTGCGCTGTGTGACAGTTATAGGTTTAATCACAGAATGACACTTCTATCAGCACGCTAGCGTGTGTCTTAGGTTTTTCTGAATCACACTATCAATACCTTCAATGTAAGATTTTCTTTTTGGGATAGATTTCAAGTAGGCCTCAAATACCACAAACTAGGTTTTTTCAGAATGGCAAATTTGGGAATGCTTTTTCAACCCAGAACAAAAAGTCTGCTTTTACGGTCACTACAAATAACTTGACCAGCTAAAACTGTGCAGATTTGGTTGAATAGAGATGTGAGACCTGTTTTTTTTTTGCGCTTTGTGACAGTTATAGGTTTAATCACAGAATGACACTTCTATCAGCACGCTAGCGTGTGTCTTAGGTTTTTCTGAATGACACTATCAATACCTTCAATGTAAGATTTTCTTTTTGGGATAGATTTCAAGTAGGCCTGAAATACCAGAAACTAGTTATTTTCAGAATGGCAAATTTGGGAATGCTTTTTCAACCCAGAACAAAAAGTCTGCTTTTACGGTCACTACAAATAACTTGACCAGCTAAAACTGTGCAGATTTGGTTGAATAGAGATGTGAGACCTGTTTTTTTTTTTGCGCTGTGTGACAGTTATAGGTTTAATCACAGAATGACACTTCTATCAGCACGCTAGCGTGTGTCTTAGGTTTTTCTGAATGACACTATCAATACCTTCAATGTAAGATTTTCTTTTTGGGATAGATTTCAAGTAGGCCTCAAATACCACAAACTAGTTATTTTCAGAATGGCAAATTTGGGAATGCTTTTTCAACCCAGAACAAAAAGTCTGCTTTTACGGTCACTACAAATAACTTGACCAGCTAAAACTGTGCAGATTTGGTTGAATAGAGATGTGAGACCTGTTTTTTTTTGCGCTGTGTGACAGTTATAGGTTTAATCACAGAATGACACTTCTATCAGCCCGCTAGCGTGTGTCTTAGGTTTTTCTGAATGACACTATCAATACCTTCAATGTAAGTTTTTCTTTTTGGGATAGATTTCAAGTAGGCCTCAAATACCACAAACTAGTTATTTTTTAGAATGGCAAATTTTGGAATGCTTTTTCAACCCAGAACAAAAAGTCTGCTTTTACGGTCACTACAAATAACTTGACAAGCTAAAACTGTGCAGATTTGGTTGAATAGAGATGTGAGACCTGTTTTTTTTTTTGCGCTGTGTGACAGTTATAGGTTTAATCACAGAATGACACTTCTATCAGCAGGCTAGCGTGTGTCTTAGGTTTTTCTGAATCACACTATCAATACCTTCAATTTAAGATTTTCTTTTTGGGATAGATTTCAAGTAGGCCTCAAATACCACAAACTAGTTATTTTCAGAATGGCAAATTTGGGAATGCTTTTTCAACCCAGAACAAAAAGTCTGCTTTTACGGTCACTACAAATAACTTGACCAGCTAAAACTGTGCAGATTTGGTTGAATAGAGATGTGAGACCTGTTTTTTTTTTTGCGCTGTGTGACAGTTATAGGTTTAATCACAGAATGACACTTCTATCAGCACGCTAGCGTGTGTCTTAGGTTTTTCTGAATCACACTATCAATACCTTCAATGTAAGATTTTCTTTTTGGGATAGATTTCAAGTAGGCCTCAAATACCACAAACTAGTTATTTTCAGAATGGCAAATTTGGGAATGCTTTTTCAACCCAGAACAAAAAGTCTGCTTTTACGGTCACTACAAATAACTTGACCAGCTAAAACTGTGCAGATTTGGTTGAATAGAGATGTGAGACCTGTTTTTTTTTTTGCGCTGTGTGACAGTTATAGGTTTAATCACAGAATGACACTTCTATCAGCACGCTAGCGTGTGTCTTAGGTTTTTCTGAATGACACTATCAATACCTTCAATGTAAGATTTTCTTTTTGGGATAGATTTCAAGTAGGCCTCAAATACCACAAACTAGTTATTTTCAGAATGGCAAATTTGGGAATGCTTTTTCAACCCAGAACAAAAAGTCTGCTTTTACGGTCACTACAAATAACTTGACCAGCTAAAACTGTGCAGATTTGGTTGAATAGAGATGTGAGACCTGTTTTTTTTTTGCGCTGTGTGACAGTTATAGGTTTAATCACAGAATGACACTTCTATCAGCACGCTAGCGTGTGTCTTAGGTTTTTCTGAATGACACTATCAATACCTTCAATGTAAGATTTTCTTTTTGGGATAGATTTCAAGTAGGCCTCAAATACCACAAACTAGTTATTTTCAGAATGGCAAATTTGGGAATGCTTTTTCAACCCAGAACAAAAAGTCTGCTTTTACGGTCACTACAAATAACTTGACCAGCTAAAACTGTGCAGATTTGGTTGAATAGAGATGTGAGACCTGTTTTTTTTTGCGCTGTGTGACAGTTATAGGTTTAATCACAGAATGACACTTCTATCAGCCCGCTAGCGTGTGTCTTAGGTTTTTCTGAATGACACTATCAATACCTTCAATGTAAGTTTTTCTTTTTGGGATAGATTTCAAGTAGGCCTCAAATACCACAAACTAGTTATTTTTTAGAATGGCAAATTTTGGAATGCTTTTTCAACCCAGAACAAAAAGTCTGCTTTTACGGTCACTACAAATAACTTGACCAGCTAAAACTGTGCAGATTTGCTTGAATAGAAATGTCAGGTCTATTTTTTAGGCGCTGGGTGACAGGCTCAACTTGCCCCTGATGTAATATATGGCCAAAAAAATAACCACACTGTTGATGGTTAAATGCACTTGGGTGACACAGGCTCAGCCTGCACCAGATGTAGTATACGGCCAAAAAATAACCAGACTGTTGATGGTTAAATGCACTTCTTTGACACAGGCTCAGCCTGCAGCTAATGTAGTATATGGCCAAAAAATAACCAGACTGTTGATGGTTAAATGCACTTCGGTGACACAGGCTCAGCCTGCAGCTGATGTAGGATATAGCACAAAATAACCACACTATCGATGGTTAAATACACTTGGTGATAGCTCGTGCTGGCGCACCACAAGTCACAAAATGGCCGCCGATCACCCCAGAAAAAAACGCTCTGGGCAGCCTCAAAAAAGTGAGCAAGTCAATAATAGCACTTCAATGATCCACAGCTGCAGATCGATCACAGAATGAAGTCTTTTGGAGGATTTAATCTGCCTAATCTCGCCCTAACGTCGCAGCTGCAACCTCTCCCTATGCTTGAATCAGCAGAGTGACGTGCAGCGCTACGTGACCTAAGCTTATATAGAGGCTGGGTCACATGCTGCACTGGCCAATCACAGCCATACCAATAGTAGGCAAGGCTGTGATGGCCTCTTGGGGCAAGTAGTATGACGCTTGTTGATTGGCTGCTTTGCAGCCTTTCAAAAAGCGCCAAGAAAGCGCCGAACACCGAACCCGAACTGGACTTTTACGAAAATGTTCGGGTTCGGGTCCGTGTCACGGACACCAAAAAATTCGGTACGAACCCGAACTATACAGTTCGGGTTCGCTCATCCCTACTTATCGCCTTTTTTCCCTGACTGAGCTAATTTCTCTTCTGCCTGTGCTTTAGAAGCTCTTATAACTTTTTTGGCCTCTCTCTGCCTAATCTTATAAATTTGCCTGTCATCCTCGTTTTGTTTTTTTTTATAATTCCTAAATGCTATCTTTTTGTTTTTAATGATTTTGGCCACTTCTGCTGAGTACCACAGTGGTCTCTTCCTTTTTTTGCTTTTACTGACAAGCCTAATGCAATCTTCTGTTGCCTTCAATAGTGCCACTTTTAAGTAGTCCCATTTCTCCTGGACTCCAATGAAACTGTTCCAATCTGATAGGGACTCGTATACCACTAATCTAATTTTAGAAAAGTCTGTTTTTCTAAAATCTAAAACTTTTGTTTTTGTGTGGTGTGACTCAGTCACTGTACTTATAGTAAATCACACTGACTGGTGATCACTAGATCCCAAGGGTACAGTAATATCAGATACCAAATTCCCATTTGTGAATACTAAATCTAAAATGGCCTCCTTCCGGGTTGGCTCCTCCACTACTTGCTGTAGAGATAATCCCAGTAGGGAATTTAGAATATCTGTACTCTTGGCAGAACTAGCTATTTTGGTTTTCCAGTTTACATCTGGAAGATTGAAGTCTCCCATAAGGATAACTTCCCCCTTCAATGTCATTTTAGCTATTTCCTCAACTAGTAGATCATCTAATTCTTTGACTTGGTTAGGTGGTCTATATATAACACCTACACGAGTTACCTTATGATTATCAAGCTGCAAGGTAACCCAAACTGACTCTAAATTGTTCTCGCTAACTCGTATCAAATTCGATTTTATGCAAACTTTCACATACAGGGCCACCCCTCCCCCTTCTTGCCTTCTATGTCTTTCCTGTATAGAGAGAACCCTGGTATTGATATATCCCAGTCATTACTCCCCTTGAACCACGTCTCAGTAACAGCCACTACATCTATATTCTCAGATGCCATTATAGCCTCAAGCTCATTGATCTTATTCCCTAGACTGCGAGCATTTGTAGACAAGACTCTGAGCTTGTCATTTCTTAACCTTTGTGCTACTGGCCTCTTCTGGCATTGTTCCGGGGGGCAGTCGGACTGCTGGATTATCACTCTTTTGCCCCCCTTTCCTAGTTTAAATGCTTCTTAGCAAATACTTGGAACTGTTCACCGAGGACATTCGTTCCCTTGAGAGAAAGATGCAAACCATCTTTCTTGTACAGTTCTTTTCCATTCCAACAAGAGCTAACATGAGACACAAAGCCAAACCCTTGGTTCAGACACCATTCACCAAGCCATACATTGAATTCCTTAATGCGCATCTTCCTGTCATGCTGAAGGTTATGCACAGGCAAAACTGCAGAAAATGAAACAGTTGATGCAACCTCCCGTATATCCTTTCCAAGTGTATGAAAAGCTTCTTTCACCTTTGAAACCTCATTGCAAGCCAGATCATTTGTCCCAAGATGGAGAATAACATCCACTTCCCTTTCCTGCTTTGCTGGCCTAACAATATTTAGGATCCGTCGTCTATCCCTGCTAGCGGTAGCACCAGGGAGACATCTCACAACACCATTCTCCTCAAACTTCACACCTCTTATGATGGAATCACCCACCAACAGCTGCTTACTATCAATCCTCACCTTCTCCTTTTTGTCTTTGGCTGCAGTCTTACATACTTTAGGCATGGGAGATGATTGTTTCTCACCCACTGTGCTTGAGCCATCCTCCGTGTTGCTCTTGCACTCTGAAAGTGCTGCAAATGAATTATGGAGAGCCACAGACTCTCGGTACCTAATGGCAGTCAGGCTACCTCTGGCGAGCACATGGAGGGCTGTGCGGCCCTCCAAAGAAATGCCACCCCACACCATTACTGACCCAATGCCAAACCGGTCATGCTGGAGGATGTTGCAGGCAGCAGAACATTCTCCACGGCGTCTCAAGACTCTGTCACGTCTGTCACATGTGCTCAGTGTGAACCTGCTTTCATCTGTGAAGAGCACAGGGCGCCAGTGGCGAATTTGCCAATCTTGGTGTTCTCTGGCAAATGCCAAACGTCCTGCATGGTGTTGGGCTGTAAGCACAACCCCCACCTGTGGACGTCGGGCCCTCATATCACCCTCATGGAGTCTGTTTCTGACCGTTTGAGCAGACACATGCACATTTGTGGCCTGCTGGAGGTCATTTTGCAGGGCTCTGGCTGTGCTCCTCCTGTTCCTCCTTGCACAAAGTCGGAGGTAGAGGTCCTGCTGCTGGGTTGTTGCCCTCCTACGGCCTCCTCCACGTCTCCTGATGTACTGGCCTGTCTCCTGGTAGCGCCTCCATGCTCTGGACACTACGCTGACAGACACAGCAAACCTTCTTGCCACAGCTCGCATTGATGTGCCATCCTGGATAAGCTGCACTACCTGAGCCACTTGTGTGGGTTGTAGACTCCGTCTCATGCTACCACTAGAGTGAAAGCACCGCCAGCATTCAAAAGTGACCAAAACATCAGCCAGGAAGCATAGGAACTGAGAAGTTGTCTGTGGTCACCACCTGCAGAACCACTCCTTTATTGGGGGTGTCTTGCTAATTGCCTATAATTTCCACCTGTTGTCTATCCCATTTGCACAACAGCATGTGAAATTGATTGTCACTCAGTGTTGCTTCCTAAGTGGACAGTTTGATTTCACAGAAGTGTGATTGACTTGGAGTTACATTGTGTTGTTTAAGTGTTCCCTTTATTTTTTTGAGCAGTGTATATATATATATATATATATATATATATATATATATATATATATATATATTATTTTTTTTTTTTTTTAAGTAACTGGCCATGCAGCTCTATAGTGTAGTGGTTAAGATTCGTGGCTGTAATGTAGAAGGCTGTAGGTTTGAATACAACCAGAAACATTTCGGAAATAGAGGCTAAATTAGATTTAAATACACTGGGTGTCCCCAAGCTCTGACTCCATATTTAGACATAGCTATATATGGAGTCAGAGAAGGGACTCTCATTGCGAACTAGAGTCCCGACACCCTTCCCGCTCCAGAGCAGGGGGTGCCTGGTTTCATGGTCGGGTTCTCCCATTGACTTCCATTGTGCTCAGGTGCTCTGTAGAGCACCCGAGCATCGGGAAGTGTTCTACTCGAGCACCAGAGCACACAAGCACTTTGGTCCTTGACCAACACTAGGAATGACCCATAATGCCGTGCAGCCAGCCAATCAGCAGATATCTGCCCCGTTTGACATCACAACCGTGTAAAAAACCTCATCCCCCACGGTCTCCACCATGTCACTGTGAGCTGACCATAGGGAGAGACACAACAAGCTTTAGGTACAGTGTTTTAAAAAGCTTTTAATTGTAGAATCTTGGATAGGGATAGTGCAGGGACATAAAAGTAACACACTTTTATGTAAAAAGTAAAACACCCAGCATAAAACTTGATTTTAACAATTATATTTGCAGCAATATTAAGTATTTTGCAAAAAAAGGGTGTTTTTTTTAAAATAACAGAATATGAAAACTGTATATAACGATTGAATTTCACACGTGCAGCTGTAAAATTGTGTATTTTGCACAAAAAGGGTGTTTTTAACAACCCAGAAAATTATGGCTGTGTTTCTAGCTTAAATTGCACACTGACTAATCCTGCAAAGGCACCAGATGTAGGATATTGCCAAAAAGGTTTGTTTTTTTACTAACAGAATATGAAAGCTGTATATAACGTTTGAATTTCACACATGCAGATGCATCAAGGGCTGTAAAATTGTGTATTTTGCCAAAAAAGGGTGTTTGTAAAAATCCAGAAAATTATGGCTGTATTTCTAGCTTAAATTGCACACTGACTAATCCTGCAAAAGCACAGATGCAGTGCTGGTGCACTGAGCTTGCATAAAATGGCCGCCGCTGCCCATGTAACTAACAGACTGATTTTTTTCGGTCACTGGGCTCAGGGCAGGGTAAAAAGATTGTGCCCTGCATCCACACAACTAAATCTATGTAGATAGCAGAGTTCAATTGGAGTTCTGGTCATATATTCTGTCCTATTCTCTCCCTCACAGCAGCAGCATCCTCTCCCTACACTAATAACAGCAGAATGACGTGCAGCGCTACGTGACTCCAGCTTATATAGAGGCTGGGTCACATGCTGCGCTGGCCAATCACAGCCATGCCATTAGTAGGCAAGGCTGTGATGGCTTCTAAGGTCACACAGTTAACCGCTTGTTGATTGGCTGCTCTGCAGCCTTTCAAATAGCGCCAAGAAATCGCCGAACACCGAACCCAAACCCGAACTTTTACTGAAATGTTCAGTTTCGGTTCCGGGGTCCAAAAATCCTAAAGTTCGGTACGAACCCGAACTTTAATGTTCGGGTTTGCTCAACCATATCCACAACCCCATGGTCAACCTCTGAATCCCTCTTAATAGAACTATTGCTGTGCTTGTGCCCCTACAGAATGCTTCTCTGGAAAAGAAGTCTCAGAGCCCTCATTTACTATTTCTCCTTAGGGAGGACACCAAGTATGCATGAGGATTAGTGTATGCCAGTCATCGATCCTATGGGTTTATGGGAACAATTTAGGAAAATAAACACATTTTACATCTGCTTACATCAGATAGGCTTAGGAAAGCTAGTTTAAATATCTTTCCCAGAAATCCGGAGGAACGTTTCCTGGCCTAGAATAGTTTACATACTTTATATGCCTTCATAATGAGAAAGAATCTCCCAAAGCAGATATTTTGCCCCATAACCCAGCATAGTATACTAGTCTTTATCTCGCTCTTTCTCTCTCATATTTAATATACATCTTATTCCTTCCGAAGGTTGAACATGATGAATGTGTTTTTGCTCAACCATGTTGCTCTTATATAGGGATGAGTGAACGTCTGTTTTAAAAGTTAGCATTCGGGTTACCGCTGAAATGCGTTATGGAATCCCATGACCACGGGTCATAACACGATTGCGTTATGGTCCATGGTCATGGGATCGATAATGCAAATCAGCGGTAACCCAAACCCGAACTTCTAAGACAGAGGTTCGCTCATCCCTCCTCTTACAGTATAATTTGTTAGTTACAAAAAGACATTGGGAAAATGCATCAAAACTGGTGCAATCGAAGTTCTGAGTAGCAATCGATGGCAGCGAATCAGATTCCACCTGTCATTCTTCAGAGGCCTTTTGTAAAATAATATCATCAGTGTGATCGGTTGCTATAAATGACAAGTCGCCTTTTCCTAAGTATTCATTCATGCATATCTCCAAATATTATCCAATTAGTATCCATTACCTGAGGATATCCATATATTCCAAGGATCTGTGCTGCGGGAATAGTGGTGGATGAGTGGCAATCTCCAATGATACCAGCCAGCTGGCCATGGCCTGTACAAGAGTAATTAGGTATCAGCGTATCCGGGCCAGACAGAAGAAGTAATACATGGTTTACAGCCAATCTCTGATCTAAGCATGAATCATATATGTGGTATCCCAGTGTAATATTGGGTAAAATGTCAGGATCCCGGTTAATATTATCAATTGCAAAGAGAAAAATCAGGGAATGTATGAAACCCTTAAAATCACGACTGAAAAAAAAAGTTGAGAAACTGAAAGTAGACGGGAAGGTAAGACACTTTTGTTGTTTTCATATTACCTTTACCTTCTACATTACTGTGAAAAAGTTATTACCTGATTTCCTAATAGCTTTATATTATGAAACATGTAACTGAAGCCCCTATCAAACCTCTCCGGACAGATACCCTCTCTCACAGATTATTAATCAGTTGTCAGTAGACATGAGCATATCGATTCTAAAATAATCAGATTCATTACAAATTTCACAAAAATTCTCTTTCCAAATAAATTCAAAGTTTTGAACATTTGCTTCAAACAAATTGTGCAAAATATGCTGCCCACAATTTTACATTTAAAATCAGTGCGGTAGTGAGGGACCTAGGGCAGGAAAGAGGAAGATGAAAGACCACATCAACTCAGAAGGGGCCCTGGCCAGCAGGTTGCCCATAAAGCCTGGCACTCAGCCTGACCGTCAACCAGGAGGGAGGATATTGGCTGGTCTATCAGACACTGTTAACCACTTTCCGTCCGCCCATAGGATATAAACGTCCTATGGGTGGACGTCTATTTCTGAAAGCACGTTTTAGAACGTCCTTTCAGAAATAGCAGCTGCACGCTAATCGTGCAGCTGCTGATCGGGTTGCCCGCTGTCAGTGACAGCAGGGCAACCCTAAGACAAGGCAGGGACAGTTCCCAGGTGTCCCTGCCTTCCGGATCGCTGCAAACACAGCGCTCACCGAGCGCTGTATATGCAGAGAAGGAAGCGCTGTGCGCTTCCTGTTCCGGCCCGGCGGTCATGTGACCACCGTGACCGGAGAGTGCAGGGGCTGTGTGAGGTCTCTCAGAGACCTCGATCAGCCCTGCACTGAGGCTGTACAGCGCTGGATTGCTGCTGTACAGCCTCTCTGGGGGGTGTATTTGCCCTGTAACTGGGGCTACTATGTCAGCCCTGCACTGAGGCTGTACAGCGCTGTATACTGCTGTACAGCCTCTCTGGGGGGTGTATTTCCCCTGTAACTGGGGCTCCTATGTCAGCCCTGCACTGAGGCTGTACAGCGCTGTATACTGCTGTACAGCCTCTCTGGGGGTGTATTTCTCCTGTAACTGGGGCTCCTATGTCAGCCCTGCACTGAGGCTGTACAGCGCTGTATACTGCTGTACAGCCTCTCTGGGGGGTGTATTTGTCCTGTAACTGGGGCTACTATGTCAGCCCCAGTTACAGGAGAAATCAACAGTGAAAAAAATAAATAAAAGTGAAGCAAATTTCCCCCAGAGGTCTTGTATGACCTTATGGGGGACGAAAAGTGTAAAATAAAAAAAATAAAAATAAAAGGTTGAAAATAAAAAAATAAAAATAAGTTTCACATGTAAAAAAAAAAAGTCCCCAAGTAAGGAATGAAAAAAAAAAGTTAAAAATAGAAAAAATAAAAAAAGTATACATATTTGGTATTGCCGCGTCCGTAAGAACCAGCTCTATAAAAATATCACATGACCTAACCCCTCGGGTGAACACCGTAAAAAAAAAAAAAAAAAACTGTCAAAACAAGCAATTTTTGTCACCTTGCATCACAAAAGGTGCAACACCAAGTGATCAAAAATGCGTATGTCCCACAAAATGGTACCAATAAAACCATCACCTCATCCTGCAAAAAATGAGCCCCTACATAAGAAAATCTCTCAAAAAATAAAAAAATTATAGCTCTCAGAACATGGACACATTAAAACATAATTTTTTTGTTTCAAAAATGCTATTATTGTGTAAAACTTTAATAAATGAGAAAAAGTATACATATTAGGTATCGCCACGTCCGTAACAATCTGCTCTATAAAAATGTCACTTGACTGAACCCCTCAGGTGAACGCTGTAAAAATAAATAAATAGAAACTGTGCTAAAACAAACAATTTTTTGGTCACCTTGCCCCATAAAGTGTTATAATGAATGATCAAAAAATCATATGTACCCAAAAATATTACTAATAAAACTGGCACCTTATCCCCTAGTTTCCAAAATGGGGTCACTTCTTGGGAGTTTCTACTGTAAGGGTGCATCAGGGGGCTTCAAATGGGACATGGCATCTAAAAACCATGTGGAGTTCCTTTTCTTCTGCGCCCTGCCGTGTGCCCATACAGCAGTTTATGACCACATGTGGGGTGTTTCTGTAAACCGCAGAATCTGGGTAATAAATATTGAGTTTTGTTTGGCTGTTAACCATCGATGTGTTAAAGAAAAAAATTGATTAAAATGGAAAATCTGCCAAAAAAGTGAAATTTAAAAATTTGATCTCCATTTTCCTTTAATTCTTGTGGAACGCCTAAAGGGTTAACAAAGTTTGTAAAATCGGTTTTGAATACCTTGAGGTGTGTAGTTTCTACAATGGGGTCATTTATGGGGGTATCCACTATGTAGGCCCCACAAAGTGACTTCAGACCTGAACTGGTCCTTAAAAAGTGGGCTTTGCCAATTTTCTTAAAAATTTGAAGAATTGCTTCTAAACTTCTAAGCCTTCTAACGTCCTAAAAAAATAAAATGACATTTCCAAAATGATGTCAACATAAAGTAGACATATGGGGAATGTTAAGTAATAAATATTTTATGAGGTATCACTTTCTGTTTTAAAAGCAGAGAAATTGAAATTTAGAAAATTGCGAATTTTTCAAATTTTTGTGTAAATTTGGGATTTTTTCATAAATAAAGGTGAAGTATTTTGACTCAAATTAAGTACAATGTGTCACGAGAAAACAATCTCTGAATGACTTGGATAAATAAAGGCGTTCCAAAGTTATTACCACATAAAGTGAGATTTGTCAGTTTTGCAAAATTTGGCCTGGTCAGGAAGGGGGCAAATGGCCCAGATGGGAAGTGGTTAAGCAGATAGCCATTCTGAGCTCAGCCACTGATGTGATAGGATGTGTCTGTCAAATTAGGGAACATCCTAATGAATCTCTCGCCATTCCAACATTGCTGGAAGCTAAAGCATCGCTGTCTGACCCCATTAACTATAATTAAGAAATCAAGAATTGGGTGGACAAAAACTGCTGTGGACGGTGGATCGTGAATGAGGCTGGACAGCAATGCTTATATTATAGAATATTATTAAGGGGAAAGAAGACAACATTGTAGGCTGGATGGCTTAGTCATTGTCACAGCAGAATGATATTGAGGCCACCAGGTATGGTACCTTTCAGCCATAGCTAAGCTCATTTCTCCTGCTACTCCTCCTTGAGGCCTAAGAGAAGACTTTCTTTGGCATAATCTGTGTCTTCATTGCTACCTCCTAGTGGGGTGCCTTCTTTTCAGCAAAAAATAAATAAATCACCTGGTGCTATGGAAGAGACTTCAGATAATCTTCCTGTTGATGAGTTATGTAAGAACGGTCAGTATTTGGGATGCTATGAGGAGGAGATTCAAGTGGATGTGGGGTACCTGATGACTCAGATACATAGCTGTACTTGTGATGGTAGTTGTGACATTGTAGTCATGGTGGTGGCAGTAAGGGCTCAGGCACTCAGGGGAAATACAGAGGGGGCAATTGTGAGGGAGGGAAAGGAGCCTACAACATAGCACAGGATAATCACTATGGTGATTATTGTGTGTTGGACTGAACCTGGGAAGCAGATCAGGGTGATAAGAGGGTATTAACATCAGAGGAGGATGGTGGCAGCAGAAATAAACAGCCAAAACATTAACATCTGCCAGGGACAGATCTGCTTTTACTGTGGCCAGCTCTGTCAATTTTTCTACACAGTGCCTGCAGAGAAAGCCATTGCAGGATATGCAAAAAGAAAATAAGCACATGAAACAGCACTACTAGATAGGAAGCAATAGGAACAAGGCTGCCCTCCTTCTCCCGGTCTTCATTTTATCATCCAGGCTGCATCCATAAGCATTACAGTGTCATTGTCACCATTAACTACTTCTCCCACCCAGATTTCTTCTCATTCTCTGCTCTGTTGTGAGTAATCCATAACACAATGAATGACCAAAGAACTGTCACGGCTGAGGATGGGGAAAACCCTTAGCCGTGCGATGGCAGGAGATGTTAGTGGCTGCAGGAGATGTTAGGACAACAGAATAAGGGAGCAGGTCACCTCCTATCGCATCCCTAATCTGACCCTAACTCCTAGCTGCATGAGCCGACCTTGAAGGTAGGAGGGCTCATGCTCAGGAACCTCGGATCCCTACTCACCCTCCGCCGATCCCTGAACTAGGAGCTGGGTAGACCACCTGTTCCTCCTGGATGCGGAGAAACAGGAGTCTGCAAAGGGAACATATACAGACATATGGTAATGGCAGGTAAGTGCAACTAGTACCACACCTACCTGCCACAGACACAGAGCCTGGAACCCAAGTATAAGTGCTGCTGTCCACAACAACACAAGAGACAGAGCACACACCACACAGGAACCCAGGAACCCATACGCTGCAATAAATAAGCATAACACAAACACATCTTCAGAACATCGTGTATCACAATTTATGACCACAAGGGTGGCCCTCACTGGCAGATGGTATAAGGGACCAGGAGGGTGCCTCCAGCTTACAAACAAGGCTGGAGTACCCCTCAGACATCAGGTCTCAACTGAGGCTTTATAGCCCAAGTAGCCACACCCAGTGGACACACCCAGTGGACACACACTAGGAAGGGAATTAACCCTTCTCACACCAGGGAAGGGAAGACAGCAACTTAAAGGGAAAGTGCACACAACTCAAACCCTGTGCACACCAAACAGGGAATGTGCACACATATAAAGGCAGGTTGCCAGGTGCAACCGCATGCACATTGCAGCAAGCTGCCCAGCACCAGCTCAGGCTGCCAAACTGCAATACAACAACATGTTGCCAGCGGCAACCACAAGTGAGGCAACATACTAGCGGCCCCCACCTGTGGTTGAACAATCAATCCAGACCGCAGGCAACAGCATGCGGATACAGGAGTCACGACCATGACCATGGTCGTGACAAGAACACTTATAAGAGCTCAGTCTTGATGGAGGCCTGTTGACACCTCCATGTGTCACAGCAACAAACAAACAGCAACAGGTAAACAGTCTAGGCCCCAAACCAAGGGAGGAGGGAATGGTAACCTCCTAACAACCCCTGAGCCTCTCCCTGACTGCTGACAGTATGAGCAAGTCCTGATGGTGAACGAACTCATACGCTGGAACCTAAGCCCTGCTGACACTGTAGAAAACCCTAACTTAGGGAGAGGGGAATGAGACAGCCGGTACCTTCCACCGTGAAGGGACCAGCGTCCCCCTGAGACCTAACAGCAACACACGCACAAAGGAGAAAACAGGAGGACTTAGCTTGAGACGAGCGGGAAGTAGAGGATCCACAAACAACCAGTATAGAACTCCAGAAGGAAAATATCAACCGCAAAGTCAGTAGTAAGATGCAGACTTAAATAGAGCCTCTTAAACAGCTAATGAGCAGAACCTGTGGAGAGGTGGGATCCTGCCCACAACAACAAACAGAAAGGAAACACAGAAAGTCCTGTCAGATAGACTCACGTGCTGCAAGTCTATCCGATCTTCTCAGATCTCTCACAGGGCAGGCAGTGACACCATGTTTGTGTCGGTCTGGGCTTCCATAGAGGGCACTTATTGGCTTACTCCATGTTCTCCTCAAGGGACATCCTCCCGTCCCCAACAGGAACAGGGCAGAGCCTTGGTTCCACTCCACTTTCCTTCTTTCATATCTGTAAATTTAAGTTTTGCCATGCTGTCTTAGAACTGATGAGCCTGGGCGAGAGAAGCTACACTGTGGATTGGTTACTAATCTGCATCAATATGAAAATTTCCCACAGGATTTCTCTCTTCCAAAAACAACTGGGTAACGTGGTTAGCAACAGTGGCAGAAACATTGTGGCTACATAGTATTTGGGGGAAATAACACATGCTCCCTGCATGGCGCATGTGATGAGTTTAGTCAAAACGCTTTAAAAAAGTATTGTGGCTTGCAGAAGTTTCAGACCTTCACATCTGGCATATGCTGAATGGTCTATAGGAACAGCATAAAGAGATCAAAGTTTACATCATTCATGAGACCTTCACAGCTGGAAGAATGTGCTCTTTTGAGTTTGGCAGTGGCAGCTCATGAGGGAAACGTGTCACATACTTATGCACTTCCAAGAGGCACCACATTTTTAAATAGAGACAACTGTGACATCAACAATGTAACCTCCCTGATATTTATATTAGAGCAATTGCCTACACTAGTGCAACAAGGGATGGCGGAAGAAGAACAGCTTACACATCTTGCCACCACTCTGTAGCTGTCCCACCTGGACTGTGCCCTTTCTCTGGCTCATAGCCTGTTCACTGACACCCCCCCCCCCCCCCCCCCACTTGAGATAAACATTTCTGAGCTAGAGGTGCAGAATCAATAGCAAAAATGGAAATGTTTTTTTTTTCTAATGCACTCGGTCAGATGGGACTTTTTAAGTGTCTCTCTTTGTGGCCCACAAACAGCAGGTCTGCAATAAACAGGCATCGGCCATTTGTGCACTCAAATGAGTCTGCAATCTGGAAAGTGCGGTGCAGAATGGAGAGCTTCTGTGTGTTTTCTCCCCGTGCCTCAGCAACACAAAAAAAATAGAACTTGTTCTATTTTTTTGCTGTGCAGATGGATCACGGACCCATTCAAGTTGAATGGGTCTGGATCCATCTGTGCCAGCCACACAGACGGTTCACGTGCATTGGAGACCACAATTCGTGATCCCCAATGCATGGAATGGATGGCACATGTTCGTGTGCTTGAGCCCTAAGGATCAGAGAACGGATACTCAGCTCAAAATCAGGATCAGGATATCAGAAGGAAATCAGGACACCCTCTTACCCTTTCAAGGGCCAATGCAGAACAAAGCAGAAAAGGGAAAGTACTCGTATGAATGCACAGTCCCACAGCCACAGCCAATGCACCCTGAATAAAGTCAACTTGAATGGCCATTGGTCGAGAACAGATTGATGGCTCAATTCAGATCCACAGCAGTCAGCTACCAGCCATGTCAGGATACGGTGAGAATGTTAGAACTGCACAGCACAAAGCAAACAAAGGTCAGAAGAACCAAGTTCAAGAAATGCGCACAACCATATCAAGATCATTTGTTCAAACTCAGCAGCAATTAGACAGGGGCAATTAGCTAAAGGTTCATGGGCCTCCCACGTCAGTGCTTTAGGGCAAGGGGAAGGAGTGCACCTAACCTTTCTACTTCCTGAAGTGAAAATTGAAACGCCCCCCTCATGCCAAATTCTCAACCTAACCCCTTCCCTCCAGCCCTACTGTTAAAGAGCTTATCCTCTGTTTACTACTGAAGACCGGTCATAAATATGAAATCGGCAGGGTTCCTACACCGGGCACCCCAGACGATCAGCCGTTTGAAGAGAAGGCACCACACATACAATCACTGTCTTCTCTGCTCTGTTTACCTGCTTGTTACAGAAACTGAAGTGGTGAGCAGTGTAATTATAACTATGGCGTCTGTTCAAGTGAATACTACAGAGCCGTCCCATAGAAGTGAATGGGGACACCATACTTGTAAATACAGCGAGCAGGAAAACGGAGTAGAGAAAGCAATGCAGCCTTCTCTTCAAACAGCTGATCGGTGGGGTATCAGGAGTCAGACCCCCGCCGATCTGATATCCAGAGGAGAGGTCATCAATTGTAGAAAGCAGACAACCCCTATAAAGACAATACAGCACCTCATACCTCTTACTGCACATACAGTGATGTCTCCTCTGATGTAGATGTTCTCTTTCCTCATCTTCTCCTTTCAGACCAGACCACCATGTTGATTTCTTTCAGCCATCTCTTCTCTCTGCAGAGTTTAACAGACATCTTAATTTCCTACTTTTCCATCCTCCTCCCCACCTTCTGAGCACCCCATCCTGCCACCCCCCAATACTGTGCCTGCTGTGAGCCAGAATACTATACTGCAGAAACAGTCCCCCTGAAAAGGCCAGTACCACACAGATAGTGCCCCCTGCAATAATTATTAGCACACAGTGCCCTAAAAAATAACTGTGCCCAGCAAATAGTGTCCCTGACACTAATGGTGTAAACGTAATGTCCCCCAAAATAATTATGCTAAGCTGTGCCAGGTGCCCCGCAATAATAGAGCTCCCTTAAAGTCCCACCAATAGAACTAATTATCTGCCAGATTGCATAGTGTTGAGTGCCCCCAATAGTAATAATGTCCCCATTGTGCCCACACTAGTAATCAAGTTCCCCATAGCTGCCCAGTACTAATACTACTCCTTATAATGTGAGCCAGTAGAAATATACCCCATAATGTGTGCCAGTACAAAGATAACCCGTTATAATGTGTGCCAGTACAAAAAACTACCTCCTTATAATGTGCGTCAGTGCAAATACCCCTTTAAAATGTGCCCGAGTACAAAAAAATACCACCTTACCTTGCAGATCAGACCCCCCATACCAGACCTCAGATCAGACCTCCATATCAGACCTCTGATGAGACACCCCCTATTCTCAGACCTCAGATCAGACCCTCTTTAGATCTCTATATCCGACCCCAGCTTCAGACCTCAGATCATTAGACCTAAATGTTAGAAACCCCCATATCAGACCTCAGACCAGACCCCCATTAGACCTCTCAGACCCCCCATATCAGACTTCAGATCAGACTCCCATTAGACCTCTCAAACTCCCTTAGACCTCCAGACTCCAAATCATACCTCAGACCAGACCCCTATTAGACTTCTCAGATAGGGATGAGTGAACCCGAACTGTATAGGGTTCGGCGCTTTTTGAAAGGCTGCAAAGCAGCCAATCAACAAGCGTCATACTACCTGCCCCAAGAGGCCATCACAGCAATGCCTACTATTGGCATGGCTGTGATTGGCCAGTGCAGCATGTGACCCAGCCTCTATTTAAGCTGGAGTCACGTAGCGCCGCACGTCACTCTACTCTGATCAGTGTAGGGAAAGGATGCAGCTGCTGCTGTTAGGGCGAAATTAGGCAGGGATTAACTCAGCAAACACACTTAATGAAGTGATCGATCTACAGCTGTGAATCATTCAACTTCTGGTAGTTAATTTCTCACTGTTTTTAGGCTGCCCAGAGCGTTTTTCTGTCACTTTTTTCTGGGGTGATCGGTGGCCATTTTGTGTCTTGTGGTGCGCCAGCACAAGCTGCCACCAAGTCCATTTAACCATCAATAGTATTATTTTTTTATTTTTTTTTGCTATATCCTACATCAGGGGCTTATTGTCACCCCTAGAAACTCAGGATAGAATTTTCTATATTTTATTGAGGGATGAAATTCACTTGCAAAAATAGCAATCCCCTAAATCTGGTGTTCCAGCTGTGGCTAGCCAAGTGTAACACTGTCTGCTGTCTGGCAAAGGATATATTTTTTTCTGGGGTAAAATTCAATTCCCAAAATAGAAATACCCTAAATCAGTGGTTTCTGCTGTTGCAGGCCAAGTTTAAATCTGTCCGTAAAAGGGTATATTACACAAACTGTTAAATTACAATTGCTGAAAGCATAAGCCTTTAAATTTGCATGCACTATTATGCCTCTCACATAGTGTATTTCTGTCCGTAAAAGGGTATATTACTTCAAGGTGCAAATTCAAGTGCTGATAGGGTCATCCTCAATAACTTCACACGCTACCGTGCATCTCCAAGTATAATTCTGTCCGTAAAAGGATACCTTTCATCCAGGGCCTAAATACTAGGCCTACAATTTATATTCAGCTAAATCTGTGATTGCTGCTGTGCCTGTATTAGTGTAATACGGTACCTAAATAGATAGCCAGACAGTGTTAGGTGCCTGTAAAAAAAGGCCTGAATTTGAATTCAATACATTGGGCCAAATAATTTTTTTCTTATTGTGGTGAACGGTAACAATGAGGAAAACATCTAGTAAGGGACGCGGATGCGGACATGGTCGTGGTGGTGTTATTGGACCCTCTGGTGCTGGGAGAGGACGTGGCCGTTCTGCCACAGCCACACGTCCTAGTGAACCAACTACCTCAGGTCCCAGTAGCCACCAGAATTTACAGTGATATTTGGTGGGGCCCAATGCCGTTCTAAGGATGGTAAGGCCTGAGCAGGTACAGGCATTAGTCAATTGGGTGGCCGACAGTGGATCCAGCACGTTCACATTATCTCCCACCCAGTCTTCTGCAGAAAGCGCACAGATGGCGCCTGAAAACCAAGCCCATCAGTCTGTCACATCACACCCATGCATATCAGGGAAACTGTCTGAGCCTCAAGTTATGCAGCAGTCTCTTATGCTGTTTGAAGACTCTGCTGGCAGGGTTTCCCAAGGGCATCCACCTAGCCCTTCCCCAGTGGTGGAAGACATAGAATGCACTGACGCACAACCACTTATGTTTCCTGATGATGAGGACATGGGAATACCACCTCAGCATGTCTCTGATGATGACGAAACACAGGTGCCAACTGCGGCTTCTTTCTGCAGTGTGCAGACTGAACAGGAGGTCAGAGAGGAAGACTGGGTGGAAGACGATGCAGGGGACGATGAGGTCCTAGACCCCACATGGAATGAAGGTCGTGCCACTGACTTTCAGAGTTCAGAGGAAGAGGCAGTGGTGAGACCGAGCCAACAGCGTAGCAAAAGAGGGAGCAGGGGGCAAAAGCAGAACACCCGCCGCCAAGAGAGTTTGTCTGCTACTGGAGACCGCCACCTGGGACCGAGCACCCCAAAGGCAGCTTCAAGGAGTTCCCTGGCGTGGCAGTTCTTCAAACAATGTGCTGACGACAAGACCCGAGTGGTTTGCACGCTGTGACAGCAAAGCATGAACTGCAGTGGAGTAAACACGTTAAAAGCAAGGAACTCACTCAGGCTCCCCCTGCTACCTCTTCTGCTGCTGCCTCGGCCTCTTCCTCCGCCTCTGGAGGAACGTTGGCACCTGCCACCCAGCAAACAGAGGATGTACCATCAACACCACCACCTCCATCACCAAGCATCTCCACCATGTCACACGGCAGCGTTCAGCTCTCCATCTCACAAAAATTTGAGAGAAAGCGTAAATTCCCACCTAGCCACCCTCAATCCCTGCACAACCAAGTATCCGATAAAATCAAGTGTGCACTGCCAAACGCCATCTGTGGCAAGGTCCACCTAACCACAGATACGTGGACCAGTAAGCACGGCCAGGGATGCTATATCTCCCTAACTGCACACTGTGTAAATGTAGTGGCGGCTGGGCCCCAGGCGGAGAGCTCTTTGGCGCACGTCCTTCCGCCGCCAAGGATCGCAGGGCAACATTCTTTGCCTCCTGTCTCCTCCTCCTCCTACTCAGCTTCCTCCTCCTCTTCTTCCACCTGCTCATCCAGTCAGCCATACACCTTCACCACCAACTTCAGCACAGCCCGGGGTAAACGTCAGCAGGCCATTCTGAAACTCATATGTTTTTGGGGACAGGCCCCACACCGCACAGGAGTTGTGGCGGGGTATTGAACAACAGACCGACGTGTGGTTGCTGCCGGTGAGCCTCAAGCCCTGCCTGGTGGTGTGCGATAATGGGCGAAATCTCGTTGCAGCTCTGGGACTAGCAAGTTTGATGCACATCCCTTGCCTGGCGCATGTGCTGAATTTGGTGGTGCAGAAGTTCATTTACAACTACCCCGACATGTCGGAGCTGCTGCATAAAGTGCGGGCCGTCTGTGCGCGCTTCCGGCGTTCACATCCTGCCGCTGCTCGGCTGTCTGCGCTACAGCGTAACTTCGGCCTTCCCGCTCACCGCCTCATATGCGACGTGCCCATCAGGTGGAACTTCACCATGCACATGCTGGACAGACTGTGCGAGCAGCAGCAGGCCATAGTGGAGTTTCAGCTGCAGCACGCACGGGTCAGTCGCACTGTGGATCAGACACACTTCACCACCAATGACTGGGCCTCCATGCGAGACCTGTGTGCCCTGTTGCGCTGTTTCGAGTACTCCACCAACATGGCCAGTGGCGATGACGCCGTTATCAGCGTTACAATACCACTTCTATGTCTCCTTGAGAAAACACTTAGGGAAGAGGAGGTGGCCCAGGAGGAGGAGGAGGAAGAGGGGTCATTTTTAGCACTTTCAGGCCAGTCTCTTCAAAGTGACTCAGAGGGAGGTTTTTTGCAACACCAGAGGCCAGGTACAAATGTGGCCAGACAGGGCCCACTACTGGAGGACGAGGATGAGGAGGAGGTGGAGGAGGATGAGGATGAAGCATGTTCACAGCGGGGTGGCACCCAAAGCAGCTCGGGCCCATCACTGGTGCGTGGCTGGGGGGAAACGCAGGACGATGACGATACGCCTCCCACAGAGGACAGCTTGTCCTTACCTCTGGGCAGCCTGGCACACATGAGCGACTACATGCTGCAGTGCCTGCGCAACGACAGCAGAGTTGCCCACATTTTAACGTGTGCGGACTACTGGGTTGCCACCCTGCTGGATCCCCGGTACAAAGACAATGTGCCCACCTTACTTCCTGCACTGGAGCGTGATAGTAAGATGCGCGAGTACAAGCGCACGTTGGTAGACGCGCTACTGAGAGCATTCCCAAATGTCACAGGGGAACAAGTGGAAGCCCAAGGCGAAGGCAGAGGAGGAGCAAGAGGTTGCCAACGCAGCTGTGTCACGGCCAGCTCCTCTGAGGGCAGGCTTTCTTGTCACTTTTTGAAAGGCTGCACAGCAACCAATCAACAAGCGTCATACTACTTGCTCCAAGAGGCCATCACAGCCATGCCTACTAATGGCATGGCTGTAATTGGCAAGAGCAGCATGTGACCCAGGCTCTATATAAGCTGGAGTCACGTAGCGCTGCACGTCACTCTGCTGTTACAAGTATAGGGAGAGGACGCGGCTGTTGATTTCAGGGAGAGAATAGGAGAGAATCTAACTCAGCGATCTACCTAGAAATAGTTGTGTGGGTTCAGGGCACTATCGTTCTTCCCTGCCCTGAGCTCATTGACCAAAAAATACTAACTTTTATGATTCTGTTAGTTAGGTGGGTGGCGGCGGTGGCCATTTTATGCAAGCTCAGTGCACCAGCACTGCATCTGAGCTTTTGGGACATTGCAAATAAACATTTTTTTTGGGAAAACTACAACATCTGGATTAGTCAGTGTGCAATTTAAGGTAGAAATACACCCATCATTTTCAGTGGTTTGAAAAACACCCGATTTTTTTCAAAAAACTGTATTTTCCAGACCTGCAAGTGTTAAATTCGAGTTTAATATATACAGCTTTCATATTCTTTTACCAAAAAAAAAGACTTTTTTGGCAATCTACAACATCTGGATTAGTCAGTGTGCAACTTAAGCAAGAAATACACCCATCATTTTCTGGGGTTTGAAAAACACACTATTTTTTTTCAATAAACAGTATTTTCCAGACCTGCAAGTGTTAAATTTGAGTTTAATATATACAGCTTTCATATTCTGTTACCAAAAAAACACAATTTTGACAATCTAGTAGATCTGGATTAGTCAGTGTGCAATTTAAGCTAGAAATACACCCATAATTTTCTGGGGTTTGAAAAACACACTTTTGTGACAAAAAATACTATTTTCAGGCCTTGCAGCATCAGCACGTGTGAAATTACAGGCTTATATACTGCCGTCAAATTCAGTTGTTAAACAAACAATCATTTGAGCACAAAAAATTTAGTTGGCAGCCTTTGATGCAGATGTCATTGTGAGATACACCCTTAATACATTTGGGTTAGATTCAGAGATTTTAAACACCGCCATTTGGTGCACCAATATTGAATTCAGGCCTACGCTGGTTCAGGCCGTGTGAGATACCCCCTCTACATACAGGGGTTTGATTCAGGCATTTGAAAAACAGCCATTTTGTGCAAATAAATATTTAATTTAGGCCTACACTGGTTCAGGCCGTGTGAGATACACCCTCTACATACATGAGTTTGAATCAGCCATTTGAAATACAGCCATTTTGTGCAAATAAATATTTAATTTAGGCCTACACTGGTTCAGGCCGTGTGAGATACACCCTCTACATACTGTCGTTCTATTCTACTATTAATTAAACACACATTTAGTGCAAGATCCTAAATTCGAAAAATATGAGGAGAGCGTCAAATAAGGGACATGGCCCAGGTCGTGGTGCTACTGGTGGAGCTCCTGTTGCAGGGAGAGGACGTGGTCGATCTGTGCCAGCTACACGCACAAGTGAAACCCCTTCCTCAGGTGCGAGTAGGCGCCAGAACCTGCAGCGGTATTTGGTCGGGCCTAATGCGGCTCTACGAATGGTGATGCCTGAACAAGTACAGGCGATAGTAGATTGGGTTGCTGACAGTGGATCCAGTTCCTTCACATTGTCTCCCACCCAGTCTCCTGCTGAAAGATCACAGTTGGCACCTGCAGCCGATGTCCATCAGTCTTTCACCTCACCCCCTTGCAAATCAGCCAAGCAGTTTGAGCCCCAAGTCATGCAGCAGTCTCTTCTGCTTTTTGATGACTCTGTTAGCAGGGTTTCCCAGGGCCATCCACCTATCCCTGCCCTAGAAGTGGAAGAGATTGAGAGCACTGATGCCCAGCCACTTATGTTTTTAAGATGAGTACATGAGAGGACCATCGCAGCATGTCTCGGATGATGACGAAAAACAGTTGCCAACTGCTGGGGCTTTCGAAAGTGTGCAGACCGACAAGGAGGGCAGGGGTGAAGACTGGGTGGAAGATGATGTGGAGGACGATGAGGTCCTCGACCCCACCTGGAATCAAGGTTATGCAAGTGACCGATGTAGTTCGGAGGAAGAGACGGTGGTCGCACAGAGCCACAAGCACAGCAGAAGAGGGAGCAGGGTGCAAAAGCGGAGCAGCCGTCCTCTAGACAGTACGCCTGCTACTGCCCACCGCAGCAAGGGACCGAGCACACCAAAGCCAGCTCCAAGGAGTTCCCTGGCGTGGCAGTTCTTCAGACAATGTGCTGACGACAAGACACGAGTGGTTTGAACGCTGCGCAATCAGAGCCTGAAGCGAGGCATAAACGTTCTCAACCTGAGCACAACCTACATGACCAGGCATTTAAGTCCAAAGCACGAGCTGCAGTGGAGTAGACACCTCAAAAACCATGAAAGGTCTCTGGCTCATCCTGCTTCCTCTTCTGCTGCAGTCGCGGCCTCTTCATCCACCTCTGGAGTGACAGTGCCACGTGCCACCCCGCAAACAGAGGATCTGCCAGCAACACTAAAACCTGGGTCACCAAGCATCTCCACAATGTCCCATGGAAGCGTTCAGCTCTCCATATCCCAAACGCTGGAGAGGAAAAGGAAGTATCCCCCTACCCACCCGCGATCCCTAGCCCTGAATGCTAGTATTTCTAAATTACTGGCCTTTGAAATGCTGTCATTCCGTCTGGTGGAGACGGATAGTTTTAAAGGCCTTTTAGCGGTGGCTGTCCCACAGTACGTCGTGCCCAGCCGCCAAAACTTTTTAAGGCGAGCCACCCCTTCTCTTCACAACCAAGTAGGGGACAAAATCAGGTGTGCACTGTGCAACGCCATCTGTGACAAGGTGCACCTGACTACGGATACGTGGACCAGTAAGCACGGTCAGGGCCGTTATATCTCCATAACAGCACACTGGGTAAATGCAGTGGTGGCTGGGCCTGAGGCGGATAGCAGTTTGGCGCATGTCCTTCTACCACCGAGGATTGCAAGGCGCTTCAGTTTGCCTCCTTTTGCTTCCTCCTCCTACTCTGCTTCCTCATCCTCTACCGCCTCCTCATACGGTCAGCGTAACACCTTCACCACCAACTTCAGCACAGCCAGGGGTAAACGACAGCAGGCAGTTTTAAAACTTATCTGTTTGGGGGACAAACCCCACACCGCGCAGGAGCTGTGGACGGGCCTTGAACAACAGACCGATGAGTGGTTTGTGCCAGTCAGCCTCAAGCCCGGCCTGGTAGTGTGTGATAATGTGCGAAATCTCGTAGCAGCTCTGGGACTAGACGGTTTGACGCACATCCCTTGCCTGGCGCATGTGCTGAATTTGGTGGTGCAGAGATTCCTTAAAAATTACTCCGACATGTCAGAGCTACTGCATAAAGTGTGGGCCGTCTGTGTGCACTTTCGGCGTTTTCACCCTGCTGCTGCTCGCCTGTCAGCGCTGCCTCATATGTGACGTGCCCACAAGGTGGAACTCCACCTTACACATGCTGGCCAGACTGTGTGAGCAGCAGCAGGCGATAGTGGAGTTTCAGCTGCAGCACGCACGGGTGAGTCGCTCGGCGGAACAGCACCACTTCACCACCAATGACTGGGCCTCTATGAGAGACCTGTGTCCCTTGTTGCACTGTTTCGAGTACTCCACCAACATGGCCAGTGCCGATAACACCGTTCTCAGCGTTACTATCCCACTTCTATGCCTCCTTGAAAAAATGCTCCTGGCGATGATGGAAGAGGATGTGGCATAGGAGGAGGAGGAGGAGAAAGAGGGATCATTTCGTAGGGTTTCCGGCCAGGAATTCCCAAGTGGCTCCGAGGGTGGGTTCCTGTAAGTTGTCATTTACATTTTAGGGTTAAATTCACCAATTTTGGTGTGTATAGTACCACTGCTATACCTAGTGGACTAGTAAAAAAAAAATTAAAAAAATTGTCAGTTACATTTTCTGGCGAAATAACGAATTTTGGGAGTATAGTACCACTGCTATACCTAGTAGACAGGTTAAACAAAAAAAAATTGTCAGTTATATATTCTGGTGAAATTCACCAATTTTTGGGTGTAATATACCCCTCCTCTACCTAGTTGACAGCTTAATAAATTTCAATAATATTTCTGTTACATTCTTGGGTTGACATTATACAATTTTAGACGTGAATAAACCCCTGCTCTGCATAGGTGACAGGTAGAGTTGAGCGAACACCTGGATGTTCGGGTTCGAGAAGTTCGGCCGAACTTCCCGGAAATGTTCGGGTTCGGGATCCGAACCCGACCCGAACTTCGTCCCGAACCCCATTGTAGTCAATGGGACCCGAACTTTTCGGCACTAAAAAGGCTGTAAAACAGCCCAGGAAAGAGCTAGAGGGCTGAAAAAGGCAGCAACATGTAGGTAAATCCCCTGCAAACAAATGTGGATAGGGAAATAAATTAAAATAAAAATGTAAAAAATAAAAATTAACCAATATCAATTGGAAAGATGTCCCATAGCAGAGAATCTGGCTTCACGTCAGCAGAGAATCAGTCTCTTCATGCCATAGCAGAGAATCTGGCTTCATGTCAGCGCAGAATCAGTCTTCATGTCATAGCAGAGAATCAGGCTTCACGTCACCCACCACTGGAACAGGCCACTGTCACATATTTAGGCCCCGGCACCCAGACAGAGGAGAGAGGTCCCGTAACAGAGAATCTGGCCTTATGTCAGCACAGAATCAGTCTTCATGTCATAGCAGAGAATCAGGCTTCACGTCACCCACCACTGGAACAGGCCACTGTCACATATTTAGGCCCAGGCACCCAGACAGAGGAGAGAGGTCCCGTAACAGAGAATCTGGCCTTATGTCAGCGCAGAATCTGTCTTCATGTCATAGCAGAGAATCAGGCTTCACGTCACCCACCACTGGAACAGGCCACTGTCACATATTTAGGCCCAGGCACCCAGGCAGAGGAGAGAGGTCCCGTAACAGAGAATCTGGCCTTATGTCAGCACAGAATCAGTCTTAATGTCATAACAGAGAATCAGGCTTCACGTCACCCACCACTGGAACAGGCCACTGTCACATATTTAGGCCCAGGCACCCAGGCAGAGGAGAGAGGTCCCGTAACAGAGAATCTGGCCTTATGTCAGCACAGAATCAGTCTTAATGTCATAGCAGAGAATCAGGCTTCACGTCACCCACCACTGGAACAGGCCACTGTCACATATTTAGGCCCAGGCACTCAGGCAGAGGAGAGAGGTCCCGTAACAGAGAATCTGGCCTTATGTCAGCACAGAATCTGTCTTCATGTGATAGCAGAGAATCAGGCTTCACGTCACCCACCACTGGAACAGGCCACTGTCACATATTTAGGCCCAGGCACCCAGGCAGAGGAGAGAGGTCCCGTAACAGAGAATCTGGCCTTATGTCAGCACAGAATCTGTCTTCATGTCATAGCAGAGAATCAGGCTTCACGTCACCCACCACTGGAACAGGCTACTGTCACATATTTAGGCCCCGGCACCCAGACAGAGGAGAGAGGTCCCGTAACAGAGAATCTGGCCTTATGTCAGCACAGAATCAGTCTTCATGTCATAGCAGAGAATCAGGCTTCACGTCACCCACCACTGGAACAGGCCACTGTCACATATTTAGGCCCAGGCACCCAGACAGAGGAGAGAGGTCCCGTAACAGAGAATCTGGCCTTATGTCAGCGCAGAATCTGTCTTCATGTCATAGCAGAGAATCAGGCTTCACGTCACCCACCACTGGAACAGGCCACTGTCACATATTTAGGCCCAGGCACCCAGGCAGAGGAGAGAGATCCCGTAACAGAGAATCTGGCCTTATGTCAGCACAGAATCAGTCTTAATGTCATAGCAGAGAATCAGGCTTCACGTCACCCACCACTGGAACAGGCCACTGTCACATATTTAGGCCCAGGCACCCAGGCAGAGGAGAGAGGTCCCGTAACAGAGAATCTGGCCTTATGTCAGCACAGAATCAGTCTTAATGTCATAGCAGAGAATCAGGCTTCACGTCACCCACCACTGGAACAGGCCACTGTCACATATTTAGGCCCAGGCACCCAGGCAGAGGAGAGAGGTCCCGTAACAGAGAATCTGGCCTTATGTCAGCACAGAATCTGTCTTCATGTGATAGCAGAGAATCAGGCTTCACGTCACCCACCACTGGAACAGGCCACTGTCACATATTTAGGCCCAGGCACCCAGGCAGAGGAGAGAGGTCCCGTAACAGAGAATCTGGCCTTATGTCAGCACAGAATCTGTCTTCATGTCATAGCAGAGAATCAGGCTTCACGTCACCCACCACTGGAACAGGCCACTGTCACATATTTAGGCCCCGGCACCCAGACAGAGGAGAGAGGTCCCGTAACAGAGAATCTGGCCTTATGTCAGCACAGAATAAGTCTTCATGTCATAGCAGAGAATCAGGCTTCACGTCACCCACCACTGGAACAGGCCACTGTCACACATTTAGGCCCCGGCACCCAGACAGAGGAGAGGTTCATTCAACTTTGGGTTGCCCCGTAATATAATGGTAAAATGAAAATAAAAATAGTATTGAATGAGGAAGTGCCCTGGAGTAGAATAATATATGGTTAAGGGGAGGTAGTTAATATCTAATCTGCACAAGGGATGGACAGGTCCTGTGGGATCCATGCCTGGTTCATTTTTATGATTGTCAGCTTGTCCACATTGGCTGTAGACAGGCGGCTGCGTTTGTCTGTAATGACGCCCCCTGCCGTGCTGAATACACGTTCAGACAAAACGCTGGCCGCCGGGCAGGCCAGCACCTCCAAGGCATAAAAGGCTAGCTCTGGCCACGTGGACAATTTGGAGACCCAGAAGTTGAATGGGGCCGAACCATCAGTCAGTACGTGGAGGGGTGTGCACAGGTACTGTTCCACCATGTTAGTGAAATGTTGCCTCCTGCTAACACGTTCCGTATCAGGTGGTGGTGCAGTTAGCTGTGGCGTGGTGACAAAACTTTTCCACATCTCTGCCATGCTAACCCTGCCCTCAGAGGAGCTGACCGTGACACAGCTGCGTTGGCGACCTCTTGCTCCTCCTCTGCCTTCGCCTTGTGCTTCCACTGGTTCCCCTGTGACATTTGGGAATGCTCTCAGTAGCGCGTCTACCAACGTGCGCTTGTACTCGCGCATCTTCCTATCACGCTCCAGTGTAGGAAGTAAGGTGGGCACATTGTCTTTGTACCGGGGATCCAGCAGGGTGGCAACCCAGTAGTCCGCACACGTTAAAATGTGGGCAACTCTGCTGTCGTTGCGCAGGCACTGCAGCATGTAGTCGCTCATGTGTGCCAGGCTGCCCAGAGGTAAGGACAAGCTGTCCTCTGTGGGAGGCGTATCGTCATCGTCCTGTGTTTCCCCCCAGCCACGCACCAGTGATTGGCCCGAGCTGCTTTGGGTGCCACCCCGCTGTGAACATGCTTCATCCTCATCCTCCTCCACCTCCTCCTCATCCTCGTCCTCCTCGTCCTCCAGTAGTGGGCCCTGTCTGGCCACATTTGTACCTGGCCTCTGGTGTTGCAAAAAACCTCCCTCTGAGTCACTTCGAAGAGACCGGCCTGAAAGTGCTAAAAATGACCCCTCTTCCTCCTCTTCCTCCTGGGCCACCTCCACTTCCATCATCGCCCTAAGTGTTTTCTCAAGGAGACATAGAAGTGGTATTGTAACGCTGATAACGGCGTCATCGCCACTGGCCATGTTGGTGGAGTACTCGAAACAGCGCAACAGGGCACACAGGTCTCGCATGGAGGCCCAGTCATTGGTGGTGAAGTGGGTCTGATCCGCAGTGCGACTGACCCGTGCGTGCTGCAGCTGAAACTCCACTATGGCCTGCTGCTGCTCGCACAGTCTGTCCAGCATATGCAAGGTGGAGTTCCACCTGGTGGGCACGTCGCATATGAGGCGGTGAGCAGGAAGGCCGAAGTTACGCTGTAGCGCAGACAGGCGAGCAGCGGCAGAGTGTGAACGCCGGAAGCGCGAACAGACGGCCCGCACTTTATGCAGCAGCTCTGACATGTCCGGGTAGTTGCGAATGAACTTCTGCACCACCAAATTCAGCACATGCGCCAGGCAAGGGATGTGCGTCAAACCGGCTAGTCCCAGAGCTGCAACAAGATTTTGCCCATTATCGCTCACCACCAGGCCGGGCTTGAGGCTCACCGGCAGCAACCACTCGTCGGTCTGTTGTTCTATACCCCGCCACAACTCCTGTGCGGTGTGGGGCCTGTCCCCCAAACACATGAGTTTCAGAACGGCCTGCTGACGTTTACCCCGGGCTGTGCTGAAGTTGGTGGTGAAGGTGTGTGGCTGACTGGATGAGCAGGTGGAAGAAGAGGAGGAGGAAGCTGAGTAGGAGGAGACAGGAGGCAAAGAATGTTACCATGCGATCCTTGGCGGCGGAAGGACGTGCGCCAAACAGCTCTCCGCCTGGGGCCCAGCCGCCACTACATTTACCCAGTGTGCAGTTAGGGAGATATAGCGTCCCTGGCCGTGCTTACTGGTCCACGTATCTGTGGTTAGGTGGACCTTGCCACAGATGGCGTTGCGCAGTGCACACTTGATTTTATCGGACACTTGATTGTGCAGGGAAGGCACGGCTCTCTTGGAGAAGTAGTGGCGGCTGGGAACAACATACTGTGGGACAGCAAGCGACATGAGCTGTTTGAAGCTGTCTGTGTCCACCAGCCTAAATGACAGCATTTCATAGGCCAGTAGTTTAGAAATGCTGGCATTCAGGGCCAGGGATCGAGGGTGGCTAGGTGGGAATTTACGCTTTCTCTCAAATGTTTGTGAGATGGAGAGCTGAACGCTTCCGTGTGACATGGTTGAGATGCTTGGTGACGCAGGTGGTGGTGTTGGTGGTACATCCCATGTTTGCTGGGCTGCAGGTGCCAACGTTCCTCCAGAGGCGGAGGAAGAGGCCAAGGCTGCAGCAGCAGAAGAGGCCGAGGCGGCAGCAGCAGAAGAGGTAGCAGGGGGATCCTGAGTGACTTCCTTGTTTTTAAGGGGTTTACTCCACTGCAGTTCATGCTTTGCATGCAGGTGCCTGGTCATGCAGGTTGTGCTAAGGTTCAGAACGTTAATGCCTCACTTCAGGCTCTGATGGCACAGCGTGCAAACCACTCGGGTCTTGTCGTCAGCACATTGTTTGAAGAAGTGCCATGCCAGGGAACTCCTTGAAGCTGCCTTTGGGGTGCTCGGTCCCAGATGGCGGCGGTCAGTAGCAGGCGGAGTCTCTTGGCGGCGGGTGTTCTGATTTTGCCCACTGTTCCCTCTTTTGCTACGCTGTTGGCTCGGTCTCACCACTGCCTCTTCCTCCGAACTCTGAAAGTCAGTGGCACGACCTTCATTCCATGTGGGGTCTAGGACCTCATCGTCCCCTGCATCGTCTTCCACCCAGTCTTGATCCCTGACCTCCTGTTCAATCTGCACATTGCAGAAAGACGCAGCAGTTGGCACCTGTGTTTCGTCATCATCAGAGACGTGCTGAGGTGGTATTCCCATGTCCTCATTATCAGGAAAAATAAGTGGTTGTGCGTTAGTCTATTCTATCTCTTCCACCCCTGGGGAAGGGCTAGGTGGATGCCCTTGGGAAACCCTGGCAGCAGAGTCTTCAAACAGCATAAGAGACTGCTGCATAACTTGAGGCTCAGACAGTTTCCCCTGATATGCATGGGGGTGATGTGACAGACCGATGGGCTTGGTTTTCATGCGCCATCTGTGCGCTTTCTGCAGAAGACTGGGTGGGAGATAATGTGAACGTGCTGGATCCACTGTCGGCCACCCAATTGACTAATGCCTGTACCTGCTCAGGCCTTACCATCCTTAGAACGGCATTGGGCCCCACCAAATATCGCTGTAAATTCTGCTGGCTACTGGGACCTGAGGTAGTTGGTTCACTAGGACGTGTGGCTGTGGCAGAACGGCCACGTCCTCTCCCAGCACCAGAGGGTCCACTAACACCACCACGACCATGTCCACGTCCGCGTCCCTTATTAGATGTTTTCCTCATTGTTCCCGTTCACCACAATTTTGAGAATGGCAAATTTGGGAATAGTTTTTCACCCCGGAACAAAAAGTGTGCTTTTACGGTCACTACAAATAACTTGACCAGCTAAAACACTACATATTTGGTTGAATAGAAATGTGAGGCCTGTTTTTTTTTGCGCTGTGTGACAGGTATAGGTTTAATCACAGAATTAGACTTGTATCTGCACGGTAGCGTGTGTGTTAAGTTTTTCAGAATGACACTATCAGCACCTTCAATGTAAGATACCCTTTTTGGGATAGATTTAAAGTAGGCCTGATATAGCAGAAACTACTAATTTTGAGAATGGCAAATTTGGGAATAGTTTTTCAACCCAGAACAAAAAGTGTGCTTTTACGGTCACTACAAATAACTTGACCAGCTAAAACAGTACAGATTTGGTTGAATAGAAATGTGAGGCCTGTTTTTTTTAGCGCTGTGTGACAGGTATAGGTTTAATCACAGAATCAGACTTCTATCTGCACGGTAGCGTGTGTGTTAGGTTTTTCTGAATGACACTATCAGCACCTTCAATGTAAGATATCCTTTTTGGGATAGATTTCAAGTAGGCCTTGTATAGCAGAAACTAGTTATTTTGAGAATGGCAAATTTGGGAATAGTTTTTCAACCCAGAACAAAAAGTGTGCTTTTACGGTCACTACAAATAACTTGACCAGCTAAAACAGTACAAATTTGGTTGAATAGAAATGTCAGGTCTATTTTTTAGGCGCTGGGTGACAGGCTCAACTTGCCCCTGATGTAGTATATGGCCAAAAAATAACCACACTATTGATGGTTAAATGCACTTGGGTGACACAGGCTCAGCCTGCAGCTGATGTAGTATATGGCCAAAAAATAACCAGACTGTTGATGGTTAAATGCACTTGGGTGACACAGGCTCAGCCTGCAGCTGATGTAGTATATGGCCAAAAAATAATCAGACTGTTGATGGTTAAATGCACTTGGGTGACACAGGCTCAGCCTGCAGCTGATGTAGTATATGGCCAAAAAATAACCAGACTGTTGATGGTTAAATGCATTTCGGTGACACAGGCTCAGCCTGCAGCTGATGTAGGATATAGCAAAAAATAACCACACTGTTGATGGTTAAATACACTTGGTGATAGCTCGTGCTGGCGCACCACAAGCCACAAAATGGCCGCCGATCACCCCAGAAAAAAGTGATCTAAAAACGCTCTGGGCAGCCTCAAAAAAGTGAGCAAGTCGATATTAGCACTTCAATGATCCACAGCTACAGATCGATCACAGAATGAAGTCTTTTGGAGGAGTTAATCTGCCTAATCTCGCCCTAACGTCGCAGCTGCAACCTCTCCCTATGCTTGAATCAGCAGAGTGACGTGCAGCGCTACGTGACCCAAGCTTATATAGAGGCTGGGTCACATGGTGCACTGGCCAATCACAGCCATGCCAATAGTAGGCAAGGCTGTGATGGCCTCTTGGGGCAAGTAGTATGACGCTTGTTGATTGGCTGCTTTGCAGCCTTTCAAAAAGCGCCAAGAAAGCGCCGAACACCGAACCCGAACCCGGACTATACAGTTCGGGTTCGCTCATCCCTAGTGACAGGGAATAAAATTTTATAAATTATTCAGTAATTAATGCGCGCCACATCCTTTCATTCAATGCTTAACCCCTTAAGGACTCAGCCCTATTTCACCTTAAGGACTTGGCCATTTTTTGCAAATCTGACCAGTGTCACTTTAAGTGCTGATAACTTTAAAATGCTTTGTCTTATCCAGGCCATTCAGAGATTGTTTTTTCGTCACCTATTGTACTTCATGACACTGGTAAAATGAAGTAAAAAAAATCTTTTTTATTTATAAAAAAATACCAAATTTACCCAAAAAATTTAAAAAATTGCAAATTTCCAAGTTTCAATTTCTCTACTTTTATAATACATAGTAATACCTCCAAAAATAGTTATTACTTTACATTCCCCATATGTCTACTTCATGTTTGGATCAATTTGGGAATGCTATTTTATTTTTGGGGGATGTTACAAGGCTTAGAAGTTTAGAAGAAAATCTTGAAATTTTTCAGAAACTTTCAAAAACCCACTTTTTAGGGACCAGTTCCGGTCTGAAGTCACTTTGTGAGGCTTACATAATAGAAACCACACCCCTCAAGGTATTCAAAACTGATTTTACAAACTTTGATAACCCTTTAGGTGTTGCACAAGAGTTATTGGCAAATGGAGATGAAATTTGAGAATTTAAATTTTTGGGCAAATTTTCCATTTTAATCCATTTTCCAGTAACAAAGCAAGGGTTAACAGCCAAACAAAATGTTATATTTATTGCCCCGATTCTGTAGTTTGCAGAAACACCCCATATGTGGCCGTAAACTACTGTACGGGCACACAGTAGGGCGTAGAGGGAAAGGTGCGCCGTATGGTTTTTGGAAGGCAGATTTTGCTGGACTGGTTTTTTTGACACCATGTCCCATTTAAAGCCCCCCTGATGCACCCCTAGAGTAGAAACTCCATAAAAGTGACCCCCATCTAAGAAACTACACCTTTCAAGGTATTCAAAACTGATTTTACAAACTTTGTTAACCCTTTAGGTGTTGCACAAGATTTAATGGAAAATAGAGATACAATTTAAAAATTTCACTTTTTGGCAGATTTTCCATTTTAATATTTTTTTCCAGTTACAAAGCAAGGGTTAACAGCCAAACAAAACTCATTATTTATGGCCCTGATTCTGTAGTTTACAGAAACACCCCATATGTGGTCATTAACCGCTGTACGGGCACACGGCAGGGCGCAGAAGGAAAGGAATGCCATACGGTTTTTGGAAGGCAGATTTTGCTAGACTGTTTTTTTGGACACCATGTCCCATTTGAAGCCCCCCTGATGCACCCCTAGAGTAGAAACTCCAAAAAAGTGACCCCATTTTAGAAACTACGGGATAGGGTGGCAGTTTTGTTGGTACTAGTTTAGGGTACATATGATTTTTGGTTGCTCTATATCACACTTTTTGTGAGGCAAGGTAACAAGAAATAGCTTTTTTGGCACCGTTTTTTTTTTTGTTATTTACAAAATTCATCTGACAGGTTAGATCATGTGGTATTTTTATAGAGCAGGTTGTTACGGACGCGGAGATACCTAATATGTATACAATTTTTTTATTTATGTAAGTTTTACACAATGATTTCATTTTTGAAACAAAAAAAATCATGTTTTAGTGTCTCCATAGTCTGAGAGCCATAGTTTTTTCAGTTTTTGGGCGATTATCTTAGGTAGGGTGTCTTTTTTGTGGGATGAGATGACGGTTTGATTGGCACTATTTTGGGGTGCGTATGACTTTTTGATCGCTTGCTATTACACTTTTTGTGACGTAAGATGACAAAAAATGGCTTTTTTTACACCGCTTTTATTTTTATTTTTTTACGGTGTTCACCTGAGGGGTTATGTCATGTGATATTTTTATAGAGCCGGTCGATACGGACGTGGAGATACCTAATATGCATACTTTTTTTTTATTTATGTAAGTTTTACACAATGATTTCATTTTTGAAACAAAAAAAATCATGTTTTAGTATTTTCATAGTCTAAGAGCCATAGTTTTTTCAGTTTTTGGGCGATTATCTTGGGTAGGGTATGATTTTTGCAGGATGAGATGACGGTTTGATTGGTACTATTTTGGCATACATGCGACTTTTTTGATCACTTTTATTACCTTTTTTGGGAAGTAAGGTGGGCAAAATTTCAATTTCCTCATAGTTTTTATTTTTTTTATTTTTATGGCGTTCACTGTGCGGGGAAAGTAACATGACCATTTTATAGATAAGGTCGTTACGGACGCGGCGATACCTAATATGTGTAGTGTATTTTTTTTTATTCAGTGATAAATGTTTTTTTTTTACTTTTTTTTGACCCAGACCCACTTGGTTCTTGAAGATCCAGTGGGTCTGATATCTGTATAATACAGTACAGTACACTATATAGGGTATTGTACTGTATTTTACTTACACTTTGTCTGAACATATCTCTGCCTTTAGCACAGATCTGTTCAGCACCATGGACAGCAGGATGCCTGAGAAGGTGTCCTGTTGCCATGGGAACCTTCCCCGTCTGCTCAGTAGTGGCCACAACTGCGCAGACGGGGAAGGGTAAGGACGGAAGCTCCCTCCCTCTGTCACCCCATCCTGTCGGGGGGCTGCAAAGGCACAGCAGCCCTCGATGGGAGAGGGAGGGAGCCCCATCTTACTGTTAACTTTTTCCATACAGCGGTCTGTACGGACCGCGGTATGGAAAGGGTTAAACGGCTGACATCGCATCACAGATGTCAGCCATTTATACCAGAGTGTCAGCAATGTGCTGACACCCTGGTATACCACTGTACACCAACGATTATTCAAGAGGAGGCGGGCGGGGGATCGCAATCCCGCCTGCCGCACCGCCCGCCTCCCGCACCGCCCGCACCGCCTGCAACAACCCCCCTGCACCACCCACCACCATAATATCATTCATGGGTGCAGGGGGGTGAAATAAACTTTATATGGGGCATTTTAAAGTTTGATCCCCGCGGTCAGGGACTGCGGGGATCAGAATCGGCAGAAAGCGCAGCAAACCGCAGGTCTAAATTGACCTGCGGTTTGCTGCGATCGCCGATACAGGGGGGTCACATGACCCCCCCCTGGCGTTGTGACAGGATGCCGGCTGAATTATTTCAGCCCGTATCCTGTTCGGATTAACACCAGCAGCGCCGCAATCTCATTTTAAATCCTTAGGACTCGGGAAACATGCCGTACCGGTACGTCATGCGTCCCTAAGGGGTTAAACTTTGAAAAGTTGTCACACTTTTATGCTTTAATCATTTCTCCCATAATTCAACTCTAATTTTAAATTTGAAAAAAAGAATCCTCCCTTGGATGTGGTCTCTCTTTCTCACGCTCCCTCTCCGGCCTGGAACCCTGATTCCCCGCCACCCGTGATCACCATGGTAGGCGCATAAAAGGACATCGAAAGTTGATAGAGCAGATATCAAATTGGATGGTGAACATCACGGGGACGTGCGACATGGTGGGGCAGTAAGTGTGCACACGCCTACATGAACTGACTGACAGGGGTCAGCCCCTGCAACTTCTGGGTCTCCAAATTGGGCACATGCCCCGAGCTTACCCTTTACCCCTTGGAGGTGCTGGCCTGCCCTGCAGCCGGTGTATTGTCTGAACGTGTGTTTAGCATGACTGGAGGGTCATATTTCCCAATGTTTTGGGGTGTACCCTAATTTAAAAAATAAAACTAAATTTTAAACCAAAAAGCAGTGTAGGTTACCTCCTCCTCCTCCACCGCCACTTCCACCTACACCGCCACATCCACCGCCTCCTCAACCTCCTACTCCATGAGGACCTGGTCCTCCTAGATCAAGATTATAATTTTTTATTTTTACGTATTTTATGTTATTTTCAGTAATTTCCCTATCCTCATTTGTTTGCAGAGCACTTGCCATGCTCTTAACCACATTTTGATTCCATTTGCAACCCTCTTGCCTTTTCCATGACGCTTTTACCGCCATTTTAGTGCTCACAAGTTCGTGTCCCCACTGACTTCAAAGGGGTTCGAGTTCGGGTCAAGTTCGGCCGAACCCGTCGAACCAGAACATCCAGGTGTCTGCTTAACTCTACTCATCTGTCTCTGGCAGTTCTCCTTTCTTGGTCATAGTACATATGCTCTGCTGTTTATTGCTGCCACCACCATCCTCCTATGATTCCACCACCTCCTCATCATCCTCCTCCCTAAACTGGAGCCCAGATTCACTGAAACACCAAAAAACAAACATTGAGGCACATTTACCGAGTGTCTGCGCCTGTTTTAGTCTGAAAAATGCTGTTTTACACAGTCTTATTTTGTTAGTTGTATTTACTACTGAAAATGAGTCTGTTTTGGAGGATTTTGTGCCTCGTTCACCTCTTTTGATTTTTTAAACTAATTAAATTTTAAGTTTTGTGTGTTTTTTTTCTGACCTATTTATGTAGCTGTACCTTTTTTTTGTGCCTGAATTTGTACTTTCTTCATCTGTTTTCAGTGGTGAAGAGCGACTTTCCTGGAGACATGAGACTTTTCTCTGCAAAGATGCAATGCAATTAGAGCTAAGTAAATATGAAACTGTTGTACTGAAAGACAACCGCCGGAGGTCAGACTGACAACAATACCTCAAGTCTAATTCATCAACTACTAAGCAACTTTTAATAATTACTCAAATGAAATACGCCGGTTTTATGGACACAACAGACGAGCTTGATGAATTTGCTCCATTGACTCTGGTCATTAGAGATACTGAGTTTAGCCGAATACTGTCTGCAATTTCATAACTACACATTAATCAGATAATTCTGGATGTATTTTCATCAGAAAGAAGAAATAACATTTTATATTCCAATTTTTTAATTTGAATAAAACCAGAAGACAAAAAAGGAGTAAATCCCAGGAAGGTTCCTTCACTGTGTGGTAATAGATCCAGGATTATCTGATGGCTTCATCCACAAGTTCATCTCCTCATCAGTACCAGAGTAATACACTTTACTGTCTACAGGAAACCTTCTCTGAGATCAGACACCATGAACCTCATCATTTATAACTGAACATATCACACATAGAAGCTTGTGCTGTGTCAGGAGATGGTGAAGCTATGTCTGAAGACATCACACTATTCTCACCCCTCTTCTTATGGACAATACAGACATGAGATTATCACTTACTTTGCACAATATATAACTGTGGAATTTTCCTTGTTTTCTTCATCTTCTGTGCGTTGATTTATCGTCAACAGTCCTCCAATGATGAGATCTCCATCCCTGTAACGTTCCTGTATATCATCATAAACTCCTCTTATCTTCAGATCAAAGAATAATTGTGTTAAAGGAAACCATGGAAGAAGCAGCGTAATAAGGAAAATCAGCATCTCCTTGTAGGACTGGGATGATGAAGAAGTCCTCCAGGTGATATGATGAATGGAAGCAGAAATCACAGCAGTGACACAGAGAACACGGCCTCCAGGACCAGGGGCATTGTGATGACTGCTGTCATCATCTCCTTCTTTTTATACAGTATGATGGGATATATTTTACATGGTCTGCTCTCCTCACATATTATTCCCGTCTACTCCCAGAGGATTGTGGGCTCAGCCGTCTTTACAACAGAGAATTGCAGAAAAAGACAAGACAAAACTACACCAAAGAACTTAAAGGGTAGTGTTGAGCGAACCTGAACTGTAAAGTTCGGGTTCGTACCGAACTTTAGGATTATTGGACCCCAGACCCAAACCCAAACTTTTCAGTAAAAGTTCTGGTTGGAGTTCGGTGTTGGGCAATTTATTGGCGCTTTTTGAAAGGCGCAGAGCAGCCAATCAACAAGCGTTTTGCTTGTGTGCCCTTAGAAGCCATCACAGCCATGCCTATTAATGGCATGGCTGTGATTGGCCAGTGCAGCATGTGACCCAGGCTCTATATAAGCTGGAGTCACGTAGCGCTGCACGTCACTCTGCCCGGATAGTGTAGGGAGAGGATGCTGCTGCTGTGAGGGAGAGAATAGGACAGAATATTTAATCTGAAGTGCTTGTTAACTCAGTGATCTACATAGATTTAGTTGTGTGGGTGCAGGGCACAATCTTTTTACCCTGCCCTGAGGCCAGTGACAGAGAAATATAACTTTTATCCGTCTGTTAGTTAGGTGGGCAGCAGCGGCCATTTTATGCACGCTCAGTGCACCAGCACAGCATATGTGCATTTGTGACATTCAAATCCAAGCTTGAAATACTGCAATAATAATGTAATAAAAAAACACCCATTTTTGGCAATACCCTACATCTGGTGCCTTTGCAGCATTTGTCAGTGTGTAAGACAAGCTTGAAATACTTCAATAATTTTCTGGGTTACACCAATTTTGGACAAAAAACTAAATTTGCAGCCTTTGCTTTATCTGTCAATGTGAGAGGCACGCATTAGATCCTGGTGTTCTATTCTGTTATTAATATTTTTTTAAAAACATTTTGGGCAAAAAACTTAATTTTGCAGCCTTTGTTGCATCTGTCAGTGTGAGATGCACGCATTAGATACTGGTGTTCTATTCGGTTATAAAAAAAACACCTATTTTGGGCAAGATCCTAAATTTGAGAAATATGAGCGTCAAATAAGGGACGTGGCCCAGGTCGTGGTGCTGCTGGTGGAGCTCCTGTTGCAGGCAGAGGACGTGTTCGATCTGTGCCAGATACACGCACAAGTGAAACACCTTGCTCAGGTGCGAGTAGGCGACAGAACCTTCAGCGGTATTTGGTCGGGCCTAATGCGGCTCTACGAATAGTGAGGCCAGAACAAGTACAGGCGATAGTAGATTGGGTTGCTGACAGTGCCTCCAGTTCCTTCACATTGTCTCCCACCCAGTCTCTTGCTGAAAGACCACAGTTGGCACCTGCAGCCGATGTCCATCACTCTTTCACCTCACCCCCTTGCAAATCAGGCAAGCAGTCTGAGCCCCAAGTCATGCAGCAGTCTCTTCTGCTTTTTGATGACTCTGTTAGCAGGGTTTCCCAGGGTCATCCACCTAGCCCTGCCCCAGAAGTGGAAGAGATTGAGTGCACTGATGCCCAACCACTTATGTTTCAAGATGAGTACATGAGAGGGCCATCGCAGCACGTCTCGGATGATGACGAAACACAGGTGCCAACTGCTGGGGCTTTCGAATGTGTGCAGAACGACAAGGAGGAGAGGGGTGAAGACTAGGAGGAAGATGATGTGAAGGACGATGAGGTCTTCGACTGCACATAGAATCAAAGTCATGGAAGTGACCTGTGTAGTTCGGAGGAAGAGGCGGTGGTCGCACAGAGCCACCAGCACAACAGAAGAGGGAGCAGGGTGCAAAAGTGGAGCGGCCGTCCTCTAGACAGTACGCCTCCTACTGCCCACCGCAGCAAGGGACTGTTATCGTTTTTTCTCCAGGCAGGCTTATGATGGTTATAGGATGAGCCATCAGACCTCCAACCCGTGAATATTTCCCTGTGCAATGAATATCTGATTTGCACTGGCCAGGAGATAAAAAACAGCCCAGACTGAACTTAGGTTGTCAATATGTAAAATCTTTATTCCACAGCACATACTTATAGGGCTTTGGAGGCAGGAACATAGTGTCTGGCAAGATACAAGTGAAACTTCGTTAGACAATACTGGTATCTGCTATATACAATACATCAAAGGGTTATTTTACATATTGACCAAGGTTAATCTAAATGCTAATAAGTTGAATGACTTGTCATAGGTTGCTGTCATTGTATGTGAGATGTAATTTTATATAGCCTTATGTTAAGTGAGAAAGGTGCTATTGTGTTCACCAACTTGCAAAGGGTGTGAGATGTGCTAATTCGGGGTGCTGTATTCCACAAGAGATGAAGCTTGTAGACCTTGTGTAATCAGTGATGTATCAATAGTAAAATCATGAAAAATCCCTTTCAACCCAACCATTGATCCCAACTTTTATATACACTGCTCAAAAAAATAAAGGGAACACTTAAACAACACAATGTAACTCCAAGTCAATCACACTTCTGTGAAATCAAACTGTCCACTTAGGAAGCAACACTGAGTGACAATCAATTTCACATGCTGTTGTGCAAATGGGATAGACAACACGTGGAAATTATAGGCAATTAGCAAGACACCCCCAATAAAGGAGTGGTTCTGCAGGTGGTGATCACAGACCACTTCTCAGTTCCTATGCTTCCTGGCTGATGTTTTGGTCACTTTTGAATGCTGGCGGTGCTTTCACTCTAGTGGTAGCATGAGACGGAGTCTACAACCCACACAAGTGGCTCAGGTAGTGCAGCTTATCCAGGATGGCACATCAATGCGAGCTGTGGCAAGAAGGTTTGCTGTGTCTGTCAGTGTAGTGTCCAGAGCATGGAGGCGCTACCAGGAGACAGGCCAGTACATCAGGAGACGTGGAGGAAGCCGTAGGAGGGCAACAACCCAGCAGCAGGACCGCTACCTCCGCCTTTGTGCAAGGAGGAACAGGAGGAGCACTGCCAGAGCCCTGCAAAATGACCTCCAGCAGGCCACAAATGTGCATGTGTCTGCTCAAACGGTCAGAAACAGACTCCATGAGGGTGATATGAGGGCCCGACGTCCACAGGTGGGGGTTGTGCTTACAGCCCAACACCGTGCAGGACGTTTGGCATTTGCCAGAGAACACCAAGATTGGCAAATTCGCCACTGGCGCCCTGTGCTCTTCACAGATGAAAGCAGGTTTACACTGAGCACATGTGACAGACGTGACAGAGTCTTGAGACGCCGTGGAGAACATTCTGCTGCCTGCAACATCCTCCAGCATGACCGATTTGGCATTGGGTCAGTAATGGTGTGGGGTGGCATTTCTTTGGAGGGCCGCACAGCCCTCCATGTACTCGCCAGAGGTAGCCTGACTGCCATTAGGTACCGAGATGAGATCCTCAGACCCCTTGTGAGACCATATGCTGGTGCGGTTGGCCCTGGGTTCCTCCTAATGCAAGATAATGCTAGACCTCATGTGGCTGGAGTGTGTCAGTAGTTCCTGCAAGACGGAGGCATTGGTGCTATGGACTGGCCCGCCCGTTCCCCAGACCTGAATCCAATTGAGCACATCTGGGACATCATGTCTCGCTCTATCCACCAACGTCACGTTGCACCACAGACTGTCCAGGAGTTGGCAGATGCTTTAGTCCAGGTCTGGGAGGAGATCCCTCAGGAGACCGTCTGCCACCTCATCAGGAGCATGCACAGGCGTTGTAGGGAGGTCATACAGGCACGTGGTGGCCACACACACTACTAAGCCTCATTTTGACTTGTTTTAAGGACATTACATCAAAGTTGGATCAGCCTGTAGTGTCTTTTTCCACTTTAATTTTGAGTGTGACTCCAAATCCAGAACTCCATGGGTTAAAAATTTGATTTCCATTTTTTTATTTTTGTGTGATTTTGTTGTCAGCACATTCAACTATGTAAAGAACAAAGTATTTCAGAAGAATATTTAATTAAATCAGATCTAGGATGTGTTATTTTTGTGTTCCCTTTATTTTTTTGAGCAGTGTATATATATATATATATATATATATATATATATATATATATATAATACCACAAATATTGCAGCAGCACAGTCAGATGTAGTGCCCTGGGTGCAAAAAAATCCTCACAGAGGCTGGCTTCTCCTCCAGGATATATATTCAACGAATAAAGAGGCAGCACTTCCAGTAGTTCGGTGATAGGGTGACGACCCCAAACTTTATTCCAGCTACGTTTCTGCCTTCTCAATGAGGCCTTTGTCAAGCTTGACAAAGGCCTCATTGAGAAGGCAGAAACGTAGCTGGAATAAAGTTTGGGGTCGTCACCCTATCACCGAACTACTGGAAGTGCTGCCTCTTTATTCGTTGAATATATATATATATATATATATATATATGAAAACGGGATCACTGTCTGTTCTCTTCCATCTAAGGCCTTGTATATACAGTACAGACCAAAAGTTTGGACACACCTTCTCATTCAAAGAGTTTTCCGCAAAGGCGTTTGACAGGATGGAGTGGCCTTTTCTCTGGGCTACGATGTCATGTTTTGGCCTTGGGAATGTATTTTTGGAGATGACCCAAATGCTATACGAACAGCCAGTTGCATATATTAACATCAATGGCATGAGATCTTCCCCGGTTATGATGCGGAGAGGGATGAGACAGGGTTGCCCCCTGTCTCCTCTCCTCTTCGCTCTCTTTATTGAACCTTTGGCTTGTCGGATTCGTTTGGAGAATCGTATAGCAGGTTTCGGGGTGGCGGGTGTTAGCGATAAAATAAGCCTGTATGCAGATGATGTGATCTTGTTTCTGGACCAGGGGTGGAAAATCCTTCCGTTTGTTATACAGCTAATTAAAGATTATGGTAAATTATCAGGCTATATGATCAACTGGACAAAGTCATCGCTCCTCCCGCTGAACCGGAAAGCTGTAGATGTGGGGAGTCGAGTCCGCGTCTTGGCCCCTAATGATTCTTTGGATTATTTGGGGGTTAAGATCGGGGTCCCTATAGATAGGTTTTATGAGCTCAATCTGGCCCCAGTGCTGAATAAAGTTAGGATCAAAGTTGGCGCTTGGCGGAAACTGACATAGGCACAGACAGATCGAATTGCATTGATCAAGATGATTATTCTGCCTATAGTCTTGTTTCCGGTGTGTGCCTCCCCCATTTGGATTGATGATATCTTTTTCCACAGATTGGAGACTTTGATTAATGACCTAATTTGGGGAAGGAAGAGGGTGCGTATAAAGCAGAGATATCTATGGCTTTCGGAGGCAGATGGTGGGTTGTCACTACCTTTTCTTCAGGGTTATTATTTTTGCGCACAGATTCAGCGATGTTCTTATTGGAAAGAGAGTTTACTTTCACGGTATTTGAACATAGTTATTGACACCCCAATAGAGAATATTTTTTCACATTTGGAATCTGGATCTATGGGAATGAGGAGGTCCTTGCTGGTCCCTTTCTCACTACAGAGGGTGTGGAACAGGCTGAAGGAGATCCTTAAAGTCCCCGGTCCGTTTGTTTTTACCCCTTTGTGGAGGAATGGGGCGCTGGAGGAATTCTTCAAGATTACAGACTTTGGTTATTGGTCACGAAAAGGCATCTATATGGTGTCTCACCTTTTTCATTTGGGTCGTTTTAAAACACCTCAGGAATTTGGTTTTAATGATAGTTCTCCACTAGAGGTATTTATGTATGCACGTTTGAAACATGTCTTTGAGGCCTCTAGGAGTAGGGGTCGTATTTTTCCACGAGAGAATATATTTTTTGACTATTGTGACGCCCAGAAGTATGAGAAGGTGAAAATATCTAGATTATATGCTAAACTCCGAATGGCACTGGCAACGGTAACACCTTTTAAAAGTCCAAGTAAATGGGAGCAAGAGCTGAATTGTTCTCCTTTGCAGTGGCCTACTATTTATAGGAACGTGAGAAGGGCGTCAGTTTCCAGCGCGCATAGATTAATTCAATTTAAGATTCTTCATAGACTGTACTACACGCCTAGGGTCCAAGGGAAATTTCCACAAAATAGGCACCGGGACTGTTGCTGCCCTAAATGTGGATATGTTAATGCGAACTATGTCCACATGTTATGGAGCTGTAGTAGAGTAAGGAAATATTGGGATGAGGTTTTCTCTGCCCTACAAAAGGAATCCTCAATGAACTATAACCCGGGGATCTTGATAGTGATTTTTGGAGACTATGGTTCAGAAACGGAAGTCCCTCCCCGGGTTAGACAGATTTGGATGAGAGGATTGATGGTAGCGAAAGCTATACTGGTCAAGTACTGCGGCTCTGTTTCCCAGCCTTCTTCAAGGGAGTGGGATCTATACCTTCAACAAATTAAAGTTTATGAGGATATCGGGAAGAATCGGAGAGTTGCACGCAGAGCCACGTAGACATATTTTGACATGATTATGTACTCACTGTTTTCTGTATTTGAATGAATTGAGGGGAACGACAGCCAATGGGGGGGGGGGGAGGTATAAGGATACCTATGATTGTTATACTACATAGTTATGTATATATACTGAAGTGGTTTATATTGGTCTATGTCTTAATTCTAGGATTGTTATATTACATATACTGTTGTATTGGTATTAATTTTATGACTTTCTATAATAAAAAGAAAGTTTAAAAAAAAAAAAAAAGAGTTTTCTTTATTTTCATGACTATGAAGGCATCAAAACTATGAATTAACACATGTGGAATTATATACATAACAAACAAGTGTGAAACAACTGAAAATATGTCATATTCTAGGTTTTTCAAAGTAGCCACCTTTTGCTTTGATTACTGCTTTGCACACTCTTGGCATTCTCTTGATGAGCTTCAAGAGGTAGTCCCCTGAAATGGTCTTCCAACAGTCTTGAAGGAGTTCCCAGAGATGCTTAGCACTTGTTGGCCCTTTTGCCTTCACTCTGCGGTCCAGCTCACCCCAAACCATCTCGATTGGGTTCAGGTCCGGTGACTGTGGAGGCCAGGTCATCTGGCGCAGCACCCCATCACTCTCCTTCATGGTCAAATAGCCCTTACTTTCAAAGTTTTCCCAATTTTTCGGCTGACTGACTGACCTTCATTTCTTAAAGTAATGATGGCCACTAGTTTTTCTTTACTTAGCTGCTTTTTTCTTGCCATAATACAAATTCTAACAGTCTATTCAGTAGGACTATCAGCTGTGTATCCACCTGACTTCTCCTCAACGCAACTGATGGTCCCAACCCCATTTATAAGGCAAGAAATCCCACTTATTAAAGCTGACAGGGCACACCTGTGAAGTGAAAACCATTTCAGGGGACTACCTCTTGAAGCTCATCAAGAGAATGCCAAGAGTGTGCAAAGCAGTAATCAAAGCAAAAGGTGGCTACTTTGAAGAACCTAGAATATGACATATTTTCAGTTGTTTCACACTTGTTTGTTATGACTATAATTCCACATGTGTTAATAGTTTTTATGCCTTCAGTGTGAATCTACAATTTTTATAGTCATGAAAATAAAGAAAACTCTTTGAATGAGAAGGTGTGTTCAAACTTTTGGTCTGTACTGTATATATATTTGTGGTCGAGGCTACGGAAAATAGGATATGTTAGCTGAGGGGGAGGGGGGAGAAGCTTAGTAAGGAAACTAACTGATGGCTGGTGGTGTGTCCTTAGCCATGAGCGCAGGTAGGCTTATAAGGGGGCATACCCTAGGAGAAAAGGAATAAATAAGGGACGGAGGGGCACCGGAAGCGCAAGTATTATAATAGCACCTGCACCCCTCCCACAAATGCGGGCTGATTAACTCAGCCCTCTAATTTGTGGTCGAGGCTACGGAAAATAGGATATGTTAGCTGAGGGGGCAAGAAGCTTAGTAAGGAAACTAACTGATGGCTGGTGATGTGCCCTTAGCCATGAGCGCGGGTAGGCCTATAAGGGGGCAAAAAAACAAGCGTAGAGAAAAAAAAAATATATATATATATATATATATATATACAGTACAGACCAAAAAGTTTGGACACACCTTCTCATTCAAAGAGTTTTCTTTATTTTCATGACTATGAAGGCATCAAAACTATGAATTAACACATGTGGAATTATATACATAACAAACAAGTGTGAAACAACTGAAAATATGTCATATTCTAGGTTCTTCAAAGTAGCCACCTTTTGCTTTGATTACTGCTTTGCACACTCTTGGCATTCTCTTGATGAGCTTCAAGAGGTAGTCCCCTGAAATGGTTTTCACTTCACAGGTGGGCCCTGTCAGGTTTAATAAGTGGGATTTCTTGCCTTATAAATGGGGTTGGGACCATCAGTGGCGTTGAGGAGAAGTCAGGTGGATACACAGCTGATAGTCCTACTGAATAGACTGTTAGAATTTGTATTATGGCAAGAAAAAAGCAGCTAAGTAAAGAAAAACAACTGGCCATCATTACTTTAAGAAATGAAGGTCAGTCAGTCAGCCGAAAAATTGGGAAAAATTTGAAAGTAAGGTCTATTTGACCATGAAGGAGAGTGATGGGGTGCTGCGCCAGATGACCTGGCCTCCACAGTCAACGGACCTGAACCCAATCGAGATGGTTTGGGGTGAGCTGGACCGCAGAGTGAAGGCAAAAGGGCCAACAAGTGCTAAGCATCTTTGGGAACTCCTTCAAGACTGTTGGAAGACCATTTCAGGGGACTACCTCTTAAAGCTCATCAAATGAATGCCAAGAGTGTGTGTCATGGTTTGACTCTCTCTGTGACAATGGCCACACCCATCTGCCTCCCAGCCAAGCTCTTGAACTAATCTCTGCTTACCTCATTTGCATAGCCAATCAGAGGGGGTTTTACAATTTACCAATTGAAAGAGGTGTTCCAACTGTCATTATAAATATATGTGATGCATTCAATAAAGATTCTGTCAGTTTGAACTCACATACAGCCTGACTGGTGTTAGTTCTGTGAGAATTAAAACGACACGAGCGGTCGTTTGAGGCCGGATCATCAACGGCTGAACCAGCAGATATTGTGGTCACATCAGGGAGTGCCATGAGAGCAGAATAGAGCGAGCAGGGGCTCGTTACTTTGGTGGCAGCGGTGGGATTGGCTCTCCAGTTACTGGGACACTCCAAATCACAACTAGGAATGACCAGCTACGCAGCCTGCAGGAGAGACACGCTGAAAGATTTACTTGAGAGCCGAGGAGGGATCGCTGGGACAAAGAACAAGGCCACCTTGATCAGTGAGTTAGCTGAGATGGATCAGAGGGATGGTGATGCTGGACCTCGGTCCGTGGAAGCCTTGTTTCAGCAACGAGTTAGAGAACGGTTGGTATTATATGGTGCCAACCCATCTGAGACCGCCATACAGAATGCCATCAGAGACATCCAGCTGCAGGATGAGAGGCAAGAGAAAGAACTAGAGCGACAAGAGAGAGAATTGGAGCGACAACATAAGTGGAGAATGGCGGAAATACGACGATCAGAGACAGCACCTAGAGATACAGCACCTGTCCGTAAGTTGCCCTTTCGCACATTCAAATTATTTAAGGAAGGAGAGGAGGAAATAGAAGAGTTCCTCCAGGACTTTGAGAGACTGTGCCAGATACATAAAGTGCTGTCCCAAGATCGGGTCGCCTTACTGGCGAGTAACCTAACTGGCAAAGCTGCGGATGCGTATCGGGCCATGGAGGATGAGGACGCCATGGATTATGACCATGTAAAAGAAGCCCTGCTAGCCCGATTTGCCATTACCCCTAACCTACGTGGAGTGGGCACATCGTCTGCAGCGGAACCTCAAGGGCTGGTTCCAGGGAAGCCATGCTCATACCATAGAGGACATCACCCAGCTAGTTCTCTTAGAGCAGTTCTTTGACCACACCCCTCCGATAGTACGGGATTGGGTGCGAGATAAGCGGCCATAGACGGTACAGCAAGCAGCTACTTTGGCCGATGAATATCTGGACTCTCGGAGATCCATTGGAGGCCAGCGCTATCCACTACCGCGGCCCAGTGTACCGACCTCGAGCCCAACTCCAGTATCTCAGTGGGCTGCCTCTAGACCCTTAGCCCAATCAAAATCTTCTACCGGGTCTAAGTGCTATACATGTAATCAAACGGGTCATCTGCAGCGTTATTGCCCTAACCGATCCCCGAGGTACAAAGAGACTGCCCAGTTATCCAAGTCGGCAAATTATTGCCTCCAGAACGAGGCCAACCCGCTAGATGTTCAGGAAGAGTTTGGTGAGCTGTTCGAGGCGGATCCCGTCCAGGCCGCAGCTGAAGATAATCGGCAGCACCATCGTCAGGCGGTATGGGTTAATGGGCAGCCGGCCCAGGGACTTCATCATTCCGGGGCTACGATTACCCTTATTCAGCCTCACATGGTTCCTCACTCGGCCCGAACCAGCCAGACTATGGCAGTCAGGGTAGCAGGGGGCAAGGTGCTGCGCTTATCCACCGCCAGAGTTCACCTGGATTGGGGCTCAGGGAAGCGACAAGTGAGAGTAGGGATACTCCGTGAGTTACCCGCAGAAGTACTTTTGGGGAACGACTTGGGGCATTTGACTTCTTCATTTGCACCAGAGACCGCCATGGCCGTGACCACCCGACAACAAAGCCACCTACAAGGCAACTCCACTCCTATGGGGACCCAGGTAAGACCAAATCCTCCCACGTTACCCCGACTTGACAACCCCATGTAATGGGATTCTCCTTCCGACGTTAGGCAAGAAACCCGGAGAGACCCTACTTTAGCGTGCTATCAGGACAGGGCGGGCAAGGATCCAGGGGGGTTAGGGGAAGACAGAATAGAGTGGGAGGGAGGGCTTCTTTATCGTTACACTGAAGGGGTGGGCAACGGGAAACGCGAGGGCCCCCACAAACAGCTAGTCGTACCCCAGAAGTACAGACAGGAGCTATTGAGGCTGGATCACGACATCCCCTTGGCCGGACATTTAGGGATAGCTAAGACCCGGAGTCGGTTGTCTCGTGCTTTCTTCTGGCCTAGGTTACATGCAGAGGTACGAGAATACTGCCGGACCTGTGAGACTTTCCAGAGAGTAGGAAAGGCGGGGGATCATCGAAAAGCCTCTCTGCACCCCATGCCGATAATTAGGGAACCCTTTAGCCGGATAGCAGTAGACATTATTGGCCCACTGGCCCGCCCCAGTGCTACTGGGAAGAAGTATATTCTTACAGTTGTGGGTTACGCCACCCGCTACCCGGAAGCTATTCCCCTATCCAATATCCAGGCTGACACGGTAGCTGATGCCTTACTGCGGGTGTTTACTAGGGTAGGATTTCCCCAGGAGATATTGTCTGATCAAGGAAATCAGTTCACCGCTGAGCTGACCCAGCAGCTCTGGCGCCTCTGTGGTATTAAAACCCTCCAGAGTTCACCCTACCACCCCCAAACGAACGGGCTGTGCGAGAGATTAAACGGGACCCTAAAACAGCTACTTCGGGCCTTCGTGGAGAGTAGGAAGGATTGGGAAAAATTTCTTCCCCACCTACTGTTCGCATACAGGGAGGTACCTCAAGAGTCCACAGGGTTTTCACCATTTGAGCTGTTGTATGGGCGAAGGGTTAGGGGACCCTTAGACTTAGTGAGGGCCCAGTGGGAAGGGGGAGAGGATCCTGAAGGCCTCCCCATCCTTAGTTACGTCTTGGAACTCAGGGATCGACCATAGTCCATGAGAATATGCAATCAGCCCAGAGTCAGCAGAAGGTTTGGTATGATCGATCTGCTCGGAATCGCACTTTTTGTGTCGGACAGAAGGTCCTAGTACTAAAACCCTTGAAGCAAAATAAATTACAGGCCTCCTGGCAGGGCCCCTATCAGGTGGTAAAACAGCTGTGCGACACCACCTACGTGGTCGCCAGCTGTGCAGACAATAGAATTAAGAGGACATTCCACATCAATATGATGAAGGCCTATCACGAGAGGGCTGAGGCAGTAGCCGCCATATGCGCTCCTGCCACCGGGGACTCTGAATACATGCCGATGCTGGAGCTTCCTGCAATCAGTAATCATTCTGGGGGGGTGGAAGATGTTCAGTTAGGAGATGGGTTAGGACCCCAGGAACAAGAACAGGTCAGGGAATTACTCCAGGACCGGAAAGAGATGTTCTCAACACTCCCTGGATACACTCACTTGGCAGTGCACAAGGTGGAGACCCTCGGGCAGAAGCCCCTGAGACAATCAGCCTATAGGATTCCTGGAGCTGTGCAAGAAGGGATGAGAGCAGAGATTAGGGAGATGCTTGAGTTAGGGGTGATCGAACCATCAGCAAGCCCCTGGGCTTCCCCTGTAGTATTAGTCCCAAAACGGGATGGCATGACCCGATTTTGTGTGGACTATAGGCGACTGAATGACTGTACTGTGACAGATGCCTACCCCATGCCCTGAGTGGACGAATTGTTGGACAAAATAGCTCAGGGACATTATCTGACGACTATTGACCTGTGTAAGGGTTACTGGCAGATTCCCCTGGAGGCGGCCGCCATTGATGATCCGGCCTCGAACAGCTCACCAAACTCTTCCTGAACATCAAGCGGGTTGGCCTTGTTCTGGAGGAGAGTTCCTCCAGGACTTTGAGAGACTGTGCCAGATACTGTCACGACTGCTATCCCAGCAGCAGTCGTGTCGCACCAGACGGAGGGGAAGGGGGACCCTTATCTACGGATGGGAAATAGAATGGCCACCCCTGACTAACCCTAAGCTGGCACCTGTCTGCCCTGATACCCTAGACGGGGTGTGAACCCGTGCGGCGAGCAGAATGCCTAAACCCTCAGTCGCCCTAACAAGACTGGACTGGGGAAAGGCCGATGGGAGCGCTAGTCACCATCACTCACGTCTAGGAAAACAACAGGGGAAGACAGCAACAAACAAACAACAGCAGAGATAGACTTATCCAGTCACGAGCAGAGAAGGCGATCCAAAACACGACAGTCCACGCCGGACAAGAGCTCCACAGCAACACCATCAAACGATCTCCTTCCAAGGTCAGAGTAGCACTGGAAGTAAGGACTATATCTGGCAATGACTGAAACTAATATAGTAGCTAAAACTGAAACTAATATAGTAGCTGGGAGTGGCAGACAGGACTCACCTGAGAAGGATGCCTACAAACTCCCAGTCAGGACAAAAAGGTTCACAAGGCAAAACCCAGATGACATACCCTGAACCACGGAGCAAACTCACAAGCTATCGCGAGTAGCAAGTCGCTGCGACCTTCTCCTCCCAGACCTGTCTGGATTAGTCACAGTCGTGACAGTACCCCCCTTTCTACGAGAGGCCCCTGGACCCTCAAGACCAGGCCTCTCCGGATGGGAGCTATGAAAAGCCCAAATGAGTCTGTCCGCTTTTATCTCTGATGCTGGAACCCAAATTCTCTCTTCGGAACCATAACCTTTCCAGTGCACCAGGTACTGAAGAGAGCGGCGAACATATCGTGAATCAACAATCTTTTCTACCTGAAACTCAAGACTGCCATCAACAACCACCGGTGGAGGCGGTAGTGGCAATAGTTCAGGAGGTTCTACATATCTCTTAAGCAGAGATCTGTGGAAGACATTATGGATCCTTAGAGTCTGAGGTAGCTCCAGACGAAAAGCCACCGGGTTAATGATCTTAATTACCCTATAAGGACCAATAAATCTCGGACCTAATTTCCACGAGGGAACCTTCAACTTGATATTTCTGGTAGACAACCACACCAAGTCATTCACCCCAAGGTCCGGACCTTCAGAGCGCTTCCTATCAGCCGCACGTTTGTATCTACCACCAATTCTCTTCAAACTTTCTTGCACACTCTGCCACACTGAAGAAAGTGAAGACGCAAATCGTTCCTCCTCGGGAATCCCAGACGGCCCCCCCCTCACTAAACGTACAAAACTGAGGATGGAAACCATACGCACCAAAAAATGGTGACTTATCGGTGGATTCTTGACGACGATTATTAATGGCAAACTCGGCTAACGGTAAATAAGATGACCATTCCTCCTGATTTTCGGAAACAAAGCATCTCAAATATGTCTCTAGGTTTTGATTGGTACGTTCAGTCTGACCGTTGGACTGTGGATGGAAAGATGAAGAAAACGACAGATGAACCCCTAAACGAGAACAAAAAGCTTTCCAAAATTTAGAAACGAATTGGGTACCGCGATCCGAAACAATATCGGAAGGGACCCCGTGAAGCTTTACAATGTGGTCAATAAAAACCTGAGCCAGTGTGTTAGCATTAGGCAATGCGGCAAGAGCAATAAAGTGCACCATTTTACTGAATCTGTCAACAACTACAAGAATAACAGTCTTCCCCGCTGATACTGGTAGATCCGTAATGAAATCCATTGACAGGTGCGTCCAAGGCCTGTTGGGGATGGCCAGAGGTAAAAGACGCCCTGCCGGACGAGTATGATCTACCTTAGAACGAGCACAGGTAGCACATGCAGACACAAAATTCAACACCTCCTGGCGCCATTTAGGCCACCAGAACCGACGAGACACTAACTCATAGGTTGCCCTACTACCTGGGTGTCCTGCCAGTGTGGAGTTATGGTGTTCTTTTAGTATCTCCAGTCGTAAATTTTCTGGCACAAACAGTTTACCCGAGGGGCAGGAGGCCGGGGCGTCCCCCTGAGCTTCCAACACCCTCCCCTCCAAACCTGAGTGTAATGCAGAGACCACCACCCCCTTTTGCAAAATGGGCTCTGGTACCTCAACATCACCCCCTCCAGGAAAACTTCGAGACAATGCATCCGCCTTAGTATTTTTTGCCCCCGGGCGATAGGTTATTACAAAATTAAACCTAGTAAAAAATAACGACCACCGAGCCTGTCTTGGGGTGAGACGTTTAGCAGACTCCAGATATAATAAGTTTTTGTGATCAGTAATCACCGTGACGGGATGAACCGCCCCCTCCAAAAAATGACGCCACTCCTCAAAAGCCAACTTAATAGCCAAAAGTTCCCTGTTGCCAATATCATAGTTCCTTTCTGCAGTAGACAATTTCTTCGAAAAGAAAGCACACGGACGCCATTCACCAGGGGACGGGCCCTGAGATAGTACCGCTCCCACCCCCACCTCTGATGCGTCAACCTCTACAATAAAAGGAAGCGAGACATCTGGCTGTACGAGAATAGGGGCCGAGGTGAATCTCTCCTTCAGAGATGCAAAGGCAGTTTTGGCTGCATGTGACCATTTGGAAAAATCGGATCCCTTTCGGGTCATGTCCGTCAGTGGTTTGACCACCAAGGAATAGTTCTTTATAAACTTTCTATAAAAATTGGCAAACCCCAGGAAGCGTTGCAATGCCTTCAGGTTCTCAGTCAGATCCCAGTCTATAATCGCCCGGACTTTCTCTGGATCCATGCGGAAACCTGAATCTGACAACACATACCCCAGAAATGGCAGTTCTTTTACGGCGAACACACATTTTTCTAACTTAGCAAACAATTTGTTGGCCCTTAATATCTGCAGCACTTGTCTCACATGGATCTTATGTGTATCCAGATCCGGGGAATAGACCAGGATGTCATCAAGATATATCACAACAAATCTCCCGATAAGGTGACTAAAAATATTGTTGACAAAATGTTGGAATACCGCAGGCGCATTAGTAAGACCAAATGGCATGACCAGATTTTCATAATGCCCTTCCGGAGTATTAAAAGCCGTCTTCCACTCATCCCCCTCTTTGATGTGAACCAGGTTATAGGCTCCTCTGAGATCCATTTTGGAAAACCATTTAGCACCAGCAACCTGATTAAAGAGGTCGGGAATGAGAGGAAGAGGATAGGGATCTCGGATAGTTATCCGGTTTAATTCCCGGAAATCCAGGCAAGGACGTAGGCCCCCATGTTTCTTTTTAACGAAAAAGAACCCTGCAGCCACGGGTGAAGAAGAGGGTCTGATGTGTCCCTTAGCCAAACTCTCCGAAATATAATCTTTCATAGCCTTCCTCTCCGGGCCGGAAAGATTGTATAACCGGGTTTTAGGTAGTTTTGCCACAGGTAATAGATTAATCGGGCAATCATATGGACGATGAGGTGGTAACCCCTGACAACCCTTCTCAGAGAACACATCCATAAAATCTGACAGAAAGGCAGGTAAAGATGTTACAGAGAGTGTAGAGCACCTACTACTCAAGCAGTTGTCCTTACAATGTTCACTCCACTCCACAATCTCCCCGGCCTGCCAATCCACCACTGGATTGTGAGTGACCAGCCAGGGAAGCCCCAATACCATAGGAGCCGGAAGACCGTCCAGGACATAACAAGAGATATGCTCTTTATGGAGGTCCCCTACCTGCAGATGGATATTATGGATGATCTGAGTTAACTCTCTCTGAGTAAGAGGGGAGGAGTCGATGGCAAAAACAGGAATAGTTCTGCATACCGGTTCCGGAGTAAAACCCAGAGCCTGAGCAAACAGTGAATCCACCAAGTTGACCCCCGCCCCACTGTCCAAAAAGACGGAACAGATCTCAGTTTTATTGCCCGCCTCAACGGTAGCGGACAACAAAAACTGAGACATGCGTATGGAGGAAACGAATACGCCCAGACTGTTCTCCTCCGCACAATCTGGGGACTCTAGTTTTCCGGCGGCTCCTTTGTTTGTGGTCTCTTGGGTTCTGAGGGACAAACCTTTACAAAATGACACCTACCCCCACAACGAAAACAAACCTCTGACCTACGGCGGAACTTAGGAGGATTCACCCGTCTAGTGGCGCCCCCTATTTGCATTGGTTCGACTGGATCATAACAGACCGATCCCTGCCCTATAGAGGCCTCCGTAAAATTTAATAGTCTCTCCCTGAGTCGTCTGTCGATTCTTATGGACAGAGACATAGCAGCCTCAAGAGACCCAGGGACCTCGTATACCGCCAGCGCGTCTTTAAATTTTTCAGACAACCCCTGGCAGAACTGACTCCTAAGGGCCGAGTCGTTCCATAACGTATCAGTAGCCCACCTACGGAATTCGGAACAATATAGTTCAGCAGACCGGTTCTCTTGCCGAAGTCTACGTAGCTTAGACTCAGCCAGTGAGACCCTGTCCGGGTCATCATATACGAGACCCAGGGCTTCAAAAAACTCCTCCACTGATCGTAAGGCCGGAGAGTCTGATGGTAGGGAGAAAGCCCAAGCCTGCGGATCTCCTTGCAGGAGAGAAAATACAATGCCCACCCGTTGTTCCTCACCGCCGGAGGATCTAGGGCGTAACCTGAAGAACAATTTGCAAGCTTCTCTGAAGGTTACAAATTGGTCTCTCCCTCCTGAGAACCTATCAGGTAAAGCCACTTTTGGCTCAGGAGTACCTTGGTTTCCCGTAGCAACGGTGGAACCCAAGGATTGCTGCTGCAGCACTGTTGCTTTTAATCCTGCCACTTCAAGGGATAACCCCTGTAATTGTTTCGCCAAAACCGAAACCGGATCCATAGTGGAATGGACAAAATATAAAGCAAAACAGCAAGCAGATATACTGTCACGACCGCTATCCCAGCAGCAGTCAAGTCGCACCAGACGGAGGGGAAGGGGGACCCTTATCTACGGATGGGAAATAGAATGGCCACCCCTGACTAACCCTAAGCTGGCACCTGTCTGCCCTGATACCCTAGACGGGGTGTGAACCCGTGCGGCGAGCAGGATGCCTAAACCCTCAGTCGCCCTAACAAGACTGGACTGGGGAAAGGCCGATGGGAGCGCTAGTCACCATCACTCACGTCTAGGAAAACAACAGGGGAAGACAGCAACAAACAAACAACAGCAGAGATAGACTTATCCAGTCACGAGCAGAGAAGGCGATCCCAAACACGACAGTCCACGCCGGACAAGAGCTCCACAGCAACACCATCAAACGATCTCCTTCCAAGGTCAGAGTAGCACTGGAAGTAAGGACTATATCTGGCAATGACTGCAAGTGAAACTGAAACTAATATAGTAGCTGGGAGTGGCAGACAGGACTCACCTGAGAAGGATGCCTACAAACTCCCAGTCAGGACAAAAAGGTTCACAAGGCAAAACCCAGATGACATACCCTGAACCACGGAGCAAACTCACAAGCTATCGCGAGTAGCAAGTCGCTGCGACCTTCTCCTCCCAGACCTGTCTGGATCAGTCACAGTCGTGACAGATACATAAAGTGCCGTCCCAAGATCGGGTCGCCTTACTGGCGAGTAACCTAATTGGCAAAGCTGCGGATGCGTATCGGGCCATGGAGGATGAGGACGCCATGGATTATGACCATGTAAAAGAAGCCCTGCTAGCCCGATTTGCCATTACCCCTGAAGCCAGCCGGATTAAGTTTTGAGAATTCCGGAAACAAGGCAACCTAACCTACGTGGAGTGGGCACATCGTCTGCAGCGGCACCTCAAGGGCTGGTTCCAGGGAAGCCATGCTCATACCATAGAGGACATCACCCAGCTAGTTCTCTTAGAGCAGTTCTTTGACCACACCCCTCCGATAGTACGGGATTGGGTGCGAGATAAGCGGCCACAGACGGTACAGCAAGCAGCTACTTTGGCCGATGAATATCTGGACTCTCGGAGATCCATTGGAGGCCAGCGCTATCCACTACCGCGGCCCAGTGTACCGACCTCGAGCCCAACTCCAGTATCTCAGTGGGCTGCCTCTAGACCCTTAGCCCAATCAAAATCTTCTACCGGGCCTAAGTGCTATACATGTAATCAAACGGGTCATCTGCAGCGTTATTGCCCTAACCGATCCCCGAGGTACAAAGAGACTGCCCAGTTATCAAAGTCAGCGAATTATTGCCTCCAGAACGAGGCCAACCCGCTAGATGTTCAGGAAGAGTTTGGTGAGCTGTTCGAGGCGGATCCCGTCCAGGCCGCAGCTGAAGATAATCGGCAGCACCATCGTCAGGCGGTATGGGTTAATGGGCAGCCGGCCCAGGAACTTCGTGATTCCGGGGCTACGATTACCCTTATTCAGCCTCACATGGTTCCTCAGTCGGCCAGAACCGGCCAGACTGTGGCAGTCAGAGTAGCACTGGGGTGGGCCAGTGGGCCAATAATGTCTACTGCTATCCGGCTAAAGGGTTCCCTAATTATCGGCATGGGGTGCAGAGAGGCTTTTGGATGATCCCCCGCCTTTCCTACTCTCCGGCAAGTCTCACAGGTCCGGCAGTATTCTCGTACCTCTGCATGTAACCTAGGCCAGAAGAAAACACGAGACAACCGACTCCGGGTCTTAGCTATCCCTAAATGTCCGGCCAAGGGTATGTCGTGAGCCAGCCTCAATAGCTCCTGTCTGTACTTCTGGGGTACGACTAGCTGTTTGTGGGGGCCCTCACGTTTCCCGTTGCCCACCCCTTCAGTGTAACGATAAAGAAGCCCTCCCTCCCACTCTATTCTGTCTTCCCCTAACCCCCCTGGATCCTTGCTTAGGAAGGATTGGGAAAAATATCTTCCCCACCTACTGTTCGCATACAGGGAGGTACCTCAAGAGTCCACAGGGTTTTCACCATTTGAGCTGTTGTATGGGCGAAGGGTTAGGGGACCCTTAGACTTAGTGAGGGCCCAGTGGGAAGGGGGAGAGGATCCTGAAGGCCTCCACATCCTTAGTTACGTCTTGGAACTCAGGGATCGACTGCGGGAACTTAACGAGCTAGTCCATGAGAATATGCAATCAGCCCAGTGTCAGCAGAAGGTTTGGTATGATTGATCTGCTCGGAATCGCACTTTTTGTGTCAGACAGAAGGTCCTAGTACTAAAACCCTTGAAGCAAAATAAATTACAGGCCTCCTGACAGGGCCCCTATCAGGTGGTAAAACTGCTGTGCGACACCACCTACGCGGTCGCCAGCTGTGCAGACACAAGAATTAAGAGGACATTCCACATCAATATGATGAAGGCCTATCACGAGAGGGCTGAGGCAGTAGCCGCCATATGCGCTCCTGCCACCGGGGACTCTGAATACCTGACGATGCTGGAGCTTCCTGCAATCAGTAATCATTCTGGGGGGGTGGAAGATGTTCAGTTAGGAGATGGGTTAGGACCCCAGGAACAAGAACAGGTCAGGGAATTACTCAAGGACCGGAAAGAGATGTTCTCAACACTCCCTGGATACACTCACTTGGCAGTGTACAACGTGGAGACCCTCGGGCAGAAGCCCCTGAGACAATCAGCCTATAGGATTCCTGGAGCTGTGCAAGAAGGGATGAGAGCAGAGATTAGGGAGATGCTTGAGTTAGGGGTGATCGAACCATCAGCAAGCCCCTGGGCTTCCCCTGTAGTATTAGTCCCAAAACGGGATGGCACGACCCGATTTTGTGTGGACTATAGGCGACTGAATGACTGTACTGTGACAGATGCCTACCCCATGCCCCGAGTGGACGAATTGTTGGACAAAATAGCTCAGGGACATTATCTGACGACTAGGGATGAGTGAACCCGAACTGTATAGTTCAGGTTCATACCGAATTTTGGGGTGTCCGTGACACGGACCCGAACCCGAACATTTTCGTAAAAGTCCGGGTTCGGGTTCGGTGTTCGGCGCTTTCTTGGCGCTTTTTGAAAGGCTGCAAAGCAGCCAATCAACAAGCGTCATACTACTTGGCCCAAGAGGCCATCACAGCCATGCCTACTATTGGCATGGCTGTGATTGGCCAGTGCAGCATGTGACCCAGCCTCTATTTAAGCTGGAGTCACGTAGCGCCGCACGTCACTCTGCTATGATCAGTATAGGGAGAGGTTGCAGCTGCGACGTTAGGGCGAGATTAGGCAGATTAACTCCTCCAAAAGACTTCATTCTGTGATCGATCTGCAGCTGTGGATCATTGAAGTGCTATTATTGACTTGCTCACTTTTTTGAGGCTGCCCAGAGCGTTTTTAGATCACTTTTTTTCTGGGGTGATCGGCGGCCATTTTGTGACTTGTGGTGCGCCAGCACGAGCTATCACCAAGTGTATTTAACCATCGATAGTGTGGTTATTTTGTGCTATATCCTACATCAGCTGCAGGCTGAGCCTGTGTCACCGAAGTGCATTTAACCATCAACAGTCTGGTTATTTTTTGGCCATATACTACATCAGCTGCAGGCTGAGCCTGTGTCACCAAAGTGCATTTAACCATCAACAGTCTGATTATTTTTTGGCCATATACTACATCAGCTGCAGGCTGAGCCTGTGTCACCCAAGTGCATTTAACCATCAACAGTGTGGTTATTTTTTGGCCATATATTACATCAGGGGCAAGTTGAGCCTGTCACCCAGCGCCTAAAAAATAGACCTGACATTTCTATTCAACCAAATCTGCACAGTTTTAGCTGGTCAAGTTATTTGTAGTGACCATAAAAGCAGACTTTTTGTTCTGGGTTGAAAAAGCATTCCCAAATTTGCCATTCTGAAAATAACTAGTTTGTGGTATTTGAGGCCTACTTGAAATCTATCCCAAAAAGAAAATCTTACATTGAAGGTATTGATAGTGTCATTCAGAAAAACCTAAGACACACGCTAGCGTGCTGATAGAAGTGTCATTCTGTGATTAAACCTATAACTGTCACACAGCGCAAAAAAAAACAGGTCTCACATCTCTATTCAACCAAATCTGCACAGTTTTAGCTGGTCAAGTTATTTGTAGTGACCGTAAAAGCAGACTTTTTGTTCTGGGTTGAAAAAGCATTCCCAAATTTGCCATTCTGAAAATAACTAGTTTGTGGTATTTGAGGCCTACATGAAATCTATCCCAAAAAGAAAATCTTACATTGAAGGTATTCATAGTGTCATTCAGAAAAACATAAGACACACGCTAGCGTGCTGATAGAAGTGTCATTCTGTGATTAAACCTATAACTGTCACACAGCGCAAAAAAAAACAGGTCTCACATCTCTATTCAACCAAATCTGCACAGTTTTAGCTGGTCAAGTTATTTGTAGTGACCGTAAAAGCAGACTTTTTGTTCTGGGTTGAAAAAGCATTCCCAAATTTGCCATTCTGAAAATAACTAGTTTGTGGTATTTGAGGCCTACTTGAAATCTATCCCAAAAAGAAAATCTTACATTGAAGGTATTGATAGTGTCATTCAGAAAAACATAAGACACACGCTAGCGTGCTGATAGAAGTGTCATTCTGTGATTAAACCTATAACTGTCACACAGCGCAAAAAAAAACAGGTCTCACATCTCTATTCAACCAAATCTGCACAGTTTTAGCTGGTCAAGTTATTTGTAGTGACCGTAAAAGCAGACTTTTTGTTCTGGGTTGAAAAAGCATTCCCAAATTTGCCATTCTCAAAATAACTAGTTTGTGGTATTTGAGGCCTACTTGAAATCTATCCGAAAAAGAAAATCTTACATTGAAGGTATTGATAGTGTCATTCAGAAAAACCAAAGACACACGCTAGCGTGCTGATAGAAGTGTCATTCTGTGATTAAACCTATAACTGTCACACAGCGCAAAAAAAAACAGGTCTCACATCTTTATTCAACCAAATCTGCACAGTTTTAGCTGGTCAAGTTATTTGTAGTGACCGTAAAAGCAGACTTTTTGTTCTGGGTTGAAAAAGCATTCCCAAATTTGCCATTCTGAAAATAACTAGTTTGTGGTATTTGAGGCCTACTTGAAATCTATCCGAAAAAGAAAATCTTACATTGAAGGTATTGATAGTGTCATTCAGAAAAACATAAGACACACGCTAGCGTGCTGATAGAAGTGTCATTCTGTGATTAAACCTATAACTGTCACACAGCGCAAAAAAAAACAGGTCTCACATCTCTATTCAACCAAATCTGCACAGTTTTAGCTGGTCAAGTTATTTGTAGTGACCGTAAAAGCAGACTTTTTGTTCTGGGTTGAAAAAGCATTCCCAAATTTGCCATTCTCAAAATTGTGGTGAACGTGAACAATGAGGAAAACATCTAATAAGGGACGCGGACGTGGACATGGTCGTGGTGGTGTTAGTGGACCCTCTGGTGCTGGGAGAGGACGTGGCCGTTCTGCCACAGCCACACGTCCTAGTGAACCAACTACCTCAGGTCCCAGTAGCCAGCAGAATTTACAGCGATATTTGGTGGGGCCCAATGCCGTTCTAAGGATGGTAAGGCCTGAGCAGGTACAGGCATTAGTCAATTGAGTGGCCGACAGTGGATCCAGCACGTTCACATTATCTCCCACCCAGTCTTCTGCAGAAAGCGCACAGATGGCGCATGAAAACCAAGCCCATCGGTCTGTCACATCACCCCCATGCATATCAGGGAAACTGTCTGAGCCTCAAGTTATGCAGCAGTCTCTTATGCTGTTTGAAGACTCTGCTGCCAGGGTTTCCCAAGGGCATCCACCTAGCCCTTCCCCAGGGGTGGAAGAGATAGAATGCACTAACGCACAACCACTTATGTTTCCTGATGATGAGGACATGGGAATACCACCTCAGCACGTCTCTGATGATGACGAAACACAGGTGCCATCTGCTGCGTCTTTCTGCAGTGTGAAGACTGAACAGGAGGTCAGGGGTCAAGACTGGGTGGAAGACGATGCAGGGGACGATGAGGTCCTAGACCCCACATGGAATGAAGGTCGTGCCACTGACTTTCACAGTTCGGAGGAAGAGGCAGTGGTGAGACCGAGCCAACAGCGTAGCAAAAGAGGGAGCAGTGGGCAAAATCAGAACACCCGCCACCAAGAGACTCCGCCTGCTACTGACCGCCGCAATCTGGGACCGAGCACCCCAAAGGCAGCTTCAAGGAGTTCCCTGGCATTGCACTTCTTCAAACAATGTGCTGACGACAAGACCCGAGTGGTTTGCACGCTGTGCCATCAGAGCCTGAAGCGAGGCATTAACATTCTGAACCTTAGCACAACCTGCATGACCAGGCACCTGCATGCAAAGCATGAACTGCAGTGGAATAAACACCTTAAAAACAAGGAAGTCACTCAGGCTCCCCCTGCTACCTCTTCTGCTGCTGCCGCCTCGGCCTCTTCTGCTGCTGCTGCCGCCTCGGCCTCTTCCTTCGCCTCTGGAGGAACGTTGGCACCTGCCGCCCAGCAAACATGGGATGTACCACCAACACCACCACCTGCGTCACCAAGCATCTCAACCATGTCACACGGCAGCGTTCAGCTCTCCATCTCACAAACATTTGAGAGAAAGCGTAAATTCCCACCTAGCCACCCTCGATCCCTGGCCCTAAATGCCAGCATTTCTAAACTACTGGCCTATGAAATGCTGTCATTTAGGCTGGTGGACACACACAGCTTCAAACAGCTCATGTCACTTGCTGTCCCACAGTATGTTGTTCCCAGCCGCCACTACTTCTCCAAGAGAGCCGTGCCTTCCCTGCACAAACAAGTGTCCGATAAAATCAAGTGTGCACTGCGCAACGCAATCTGTGGCAAGGTCCACCTAACCACA